>NC_141995.1:62414813-62731520 GCF_049901715.1 Pseudonaja textilis | reverse complement strand
AGGATGGGATAGTCCTGGATCTGGTGGCCCCCCCCAAAATCTGAGGTGCTCAGGTTCAGCTGAATCCTGTTGTTCACCTCCCAGATCCTCATTCCAGACGCCAAGATAAGCTGTTCATGGCTTAATTGCTCAATTTTGCCAGGGTGGAGTTACGTAATTGAGTGTTGTCAGCGAACTGCCGTTCCATTACCCCACGGTGATGAACGAGTTTCGTGATTTTTCTTGAGCAAGAAAATCTCACTTGCAATTGTTAGCGCTACTTTCTAAGAATGCTGCAGGTGAGGGAGGCCCTGGGCTGCCTCCAATTCCTCTACTTGAGAAAGAAAATATTGTCCCTTTTTGCTACATGCTCGCGTACCATAAAAGTGGAATCTTGCTCGATTGGCCAGAGGCGCAATTAAATTAAAGTGGTCTCCTACTGATTGAGACTGATCCTTATTTTATTTTATTTTTTGTCTGTTTGTAGGACTGTGTCAGTGCTCCTGAATCCAGAAAAATATGTTCCTGATGGAATTGTATATCCCAAAGCAGAGTGGCTAGGGAACCAATTGATTTCTAAGCTGGTTAAATGGTCCACAGAGATCACGAAAAATGAGTTTAAGAGAACGCTTTCTCTGATTTCGGTAGCTAGATACAGCCAGGTTTATCAAGAGTTAAAGGAAAAGTACAAAGAGATGGTCAAAGTAAGTGCTTTTCGCTTTGCCATTTTTGAACTTAACATTCATGCAGAAGAGCATTTGTTTGTCTCTTTCTTAAATTGGAAGCATGAGTTTTGTTCGTAACTGAACAAGGAAATCAAATGACGGAGCATGCTTGGGCCTCGGGAACGGAAGAGGTTGGGCTGAGTGCATCCTCCATCCGGCGTCAAGGGCAAAACGTGTGGAGGATCCCGGCCTTCTAAAACTCCAGCGGGAGGGAAGCGGGGAAGCCGGAATCTGGTTCTGTCCGAGAAAGCAAGAATTATGATGGAAAAGCTTAAGGTCTGCAGATCTGTGTGGGAATCCATCACTGCCGGAGGGAGAGGATGCTCGCCTGTGTTGGCCGTTAATCTGCTTGCAGTGCAGTCTGGCCTAAAGTTGCTCAAACGATTCCCAGGGCCACGCCTGGGTTTGTGAAATCTCTGGGAATCTGGTTGCAGCTTTTCGGATTAGCAAATGTTACTAAGCATTCATGAGCCGCATCTTACTTCATCAGGTCTGCGGCACGTCTAGATCGATGGAGGAGTGGAATTACGCAGGTGCGAGTTAAACACGAGCCAGATTCCAATAATTTCGTCAATTAACAATTGTAATGTGTTAAAAACCTGTTGGGTTTGTTGACATCTACAGAGATTGCCTGAAATTTTTAAATTGTGTAAATTCAGCAGTCTCACTCAGTTGGGCTGGGGAAGTTTGATTCCACCCCCCCCCACGCCCCCCCTCCGGTAGCCGCTTTTAGTTCTGTTAAAGTAGCAAGTCTGGAACGCTTTGCTACTACTTTACTTCGTCAGCGTTTGAGTCCTGATGCCAAACTTGTGTCCTGTTGTACAACGTTTCCCCATTTGTACTGCGACATGTAAAATCTGGAGGGGCATTGCTGGTAGATACGTCACGTTAGAAGGAACGTACGCGAGGAAGACCCTAATCTCGAGTACGGAGCTGTTGTTGGGGTGAATGTGGGAGGAAAATAGTCCTTCGGGTTTGTCACAGGATCCGGTGCCCAATTTAATATTTGGCTGCTTTTGTAAGAATCGGCTTAAAGTTGGGTGGTGGTCCGCTTGTTTACTTATTTGGTAAGTCTATGTCGCTGTCCCTCTAACATGCGTGACTCTGGATATCAAAAAGAGGAAACAAATAATGAAAGAACATAAGAAAAAGCAGCAAAACGATAAAACATAAGTTTCCCTAGTAATAATAATAATAATGATAATAATAATGATAACAATAATAAGACTTTAGGTAGTCCTACCCCAGGCCCGAAGGCAAAGTCCCGTTTTCAGGGCCTTCCTGGAGACCAGCAGGGTTGGGAGGAGGATCGGGTGTGCCACGCAGCGGCTGCCTGAGCAGGAAGGCCTCTCCCCCGGCCCCCGTCCAGTGGCCTGAGGGGTCACGGCCAGCGCTCTGAATTGAAGCCGGAAGCCAGCTGGCAACCAGGGTGGCTCCCGGAGCAGAGGTGATCTAGGGGTGGGTGTAACTGACCATGCCCCCCACCCACCCACCCACCCGCACTTTGTGCCAGCTGAAGCGGCGGCCCCAGAATGGCCACGGACAACGTTGCCCACTTTTGGAGGGCGAGGAAGCAAAAGACACTCGAAAGAGAAAACGGCTCCTGGTATTTATCCCCAGCCTGGTGTTGCAGCCTGTTGAAGCAGCATGGTGGGCCGAGCGCTCCTGCGACAGGGCGGAAAACGGCTCCCTCCGTGGCTGGGCTTTCATGCCTCCGAAGCCTCGGCGGAACCTGCTTAGCCATGGAAGTGGCAGGGTACGGAGGGAGGCTGGCCGGGTGCTGGGAACGGGGTCCGTGGGGATGGCGTTGGCAGGGAGAGCTCAGCCTCTTTCCAGAGCGCCCCCCCCCCCCAAAAAAAAACTGGCTTCGGTGTCCGTTTGGTGGGCCCTGAATAGGCCTGAGGTGCAGGCATCTGCTGGGCATTTGAAAGAACCTTTTGTGTTGAATAACCTCTGTGGCTAATCATTTCAACCTGCGTCTTATTCCTCTACAGGTTTGGCCTGAGGTAACGGATCCTGAAAAGTTTGTCTATGAGGATGTTGCTATAGCGACTTATCTGCTGGTAGGTGGTGTTTAAAAGCGAATTAAAAGTTTACTCTGAAAGTATAAATCACTCCAAAATAATAAACTTCCTAAAATGGAACTTATAAAGAATAGTTTGAGCACAAAATGTCTTGTTAATAATTTCAGTTAGGAGATTATATATTTGTTTCCAAGGAGTGGCCGAGTGTTGTATTTGAAGGATTTGTTTGTTTGTTCTTTGTGGAAAAGGGGTCAGGGTGCCAACTGTAGGGGGGAGAGCCCCGGGGAAGAAGGCTCCAAGCCGGGTCGTTTTCTTGACCTCGTCCCCCTTGTAGAACTGGCTGTCGGGGAGGCAGCCCCAGCGCATTCCCGGGTCTCTCTCTCTCTCTCTCAAGGCACCGGGGAGATGTGGCTGCTTAAAGTCCAACCGGGTGTGGCCACGGGATGACCTGAATATCCAGGCCACAAACCCCAAAATGGAGGCTCAGTGTGGGGCCATTTCAAAGTGATTAGATGGGTAGACGAGGAGTTGGTTACAATCAGTTATTCCAGAAAATCTGCAGAAAATGCGATTTTGCATGTTGCATCCAAACAATAATGCAGGCTCAGCTGGAGAACTAGATTGTGTGCGCACGAGTACACACACACACACACACACACACACACACACACACATCTCAGCTCTATTCTTTTTAATAAAATAGTTTGGCTGGAAAAGGTGCTGCCACGTTCATGTTTTTTTCCCCAACCTAAGATTAACAGCAACCTCTTCCTGCAATGTTTTAAATTGCATTAAGACAGAATTATTATAGGTATGAAAGAGCTGTGCAACAGCCTGCAAAAGTTTAAAAAGACACAGAATCCAAAAGTTCTGGCTTTGATTTGCGTGTCATTAAATCATAAGTCTTTGGCTGTCTCCCACATCCGGCTTGCAGAAGCACAGAGGGCCACTAGAGGCAGTAAAGAGAGGAGAACAGGGTCGCTTGCTCTCCAGCGGCCTCTAGGGGGTTTTGCTGGCTGAGTAGGACAGGGTTGCCCTTTGAGTCCTCAGAACGCACCCGATGGGAGCGATTAATACATCTGGTTCAGAAACTGGACCGGGAGGCGAGCGGAACGTGGCAATTTGTTTGGTCCGGTGCTTAAGGGCCGAGGCTAGAAAGCCAGGAGCCCGGGAGTTCTAGTCCCTCCTCAGGCAGGAAAGCTGGCTGGGTGTCTTTGGACCACTCACACTTTCTCAGCCTAACGCACCTCACAGAATTCTGGTTGGGAAAATAGGAGGAGGGTTAGCTCTGTTTCTTGCCTTCCGCTATTTATAGAAATAATAGATAAAATGGCTGTGGGGGGGCGTGTTGCTAACGGTTGTTAGGGGCTTAAAGGGAGTTTTGTGTTAGTGGCCGGCTGACGTCTGTGAGGGCAGCTGGCCCTTCCACAGTGCCCCAGGGCTCCTTCTGGCTGCGGGTGGCCTGGCTTTTCTGACTGGCGGCCGTGTCTTCTTAGGTCCTGTGGGAGGACGAGAGAGCTCGGAGGGGCCTGTCCGAGAAGCAGTCCTTTCTGGACCTGGGCTGTGGGAATGGGCTCCTGGTCCACATTTTAGGCAACGAGGGGGTAAGTTGGCTGTGGTACCGTGTTGGCTGAGCCCCCTTTCCCTCTGCCTCCCCCCAGTACGTTAGTCCCCCGGCCAGACATGCCCCCCAGTTGGAAGGGGGTGACTGGGGCGATGGCGTTTCTCAAGCTTGCCAGCAAATTCTGGGAGTTGGACGTCGAGGCCTCTTCCAGGTTGCCGCCAAGGTCGGGAAAGGCTGGCCTAGCCCTGATGGGGAGCCCCCGGGTCCCTCTCGCGGCCTAAGGGGCTGATCCTCCCCCCTCCCCCTGGGCTTCTGCCTGCCCAGCCAGGCTGCGTTCCCTGGCGGCTCATCCCCCTTGGAGGTTGGCGGCCTTCTCTGTGGCAGCCCCCGTGGGACCAGGCTGAGCCAAGAGAACCTGGGGGAGATCAGAGGGTCCCCCTGAGACCCCCCGTGACGCCAGGCTTTGTCCTGGGCAGTTTAGCCTCTTCCTTGGTGTTTCGTTGTGGCTGTTTCGTGTCACCCTTTCCCTTTATTTCACTGCTCTCGCATCAACCCTTTCAAGACAGGAGGGAAAAGAGGCTTGTGCGGGTCCTGCTGGAGGGAGTTGGGCGGCCGTATAAACTTTTCTAAATGAATAAATAAGGCCCAGCAAGCCAGCCAGTCACTGCTCGGGCCGCTTGGCTCCATTCAGCATGGGCTCTCCCAAGTAGAAACCACGTTTTATTATGAGGGGATAAAACAAGGATTTTAAACCACCTACAGAAAAATAGCAACACCCCCAAGAGCACGGTAGCCACTGCCGCTTCTCCAACCCCCTGACAGGAACACCCTGAAAGTCTCCCCCCTTCCAAGCGTTTGGCTTCTCGCTCTCCCCTTTCCTTCTGAACCTGAGGACTAACCTCTTGGGTTGACTGGGCCACCTCCGCTCCAGTCCCCCGCCCTCCCCCCCCCCATTCCCAGAATGGCTTGCCCCCTCCTCCTTTTTTTAACATCGGGGGTGAGGAGCAGAGGCTGCTTCCTCACGAGGCTCCCTGTGTGGATTCTTCCAGCACCCGGGGAAAGGAATCGACGTCAGGAGGAGGAAAATCTGGGACATGTACGGCCCCCAGACCTGCTTGGAGGTAGGCTGGCGACGGGGCTTCTCCTGGCCCCTGGGAGCTGAAACGCAGGCCGTCCCCGCTTAGGGAGCGCTCAGAGTCACAAGGCAGCGGCTGAAACCGGCCGGTGCCTGTTGCGCACACTGGGGACTGTCAGGGCTTCCCCAGGGCCAGGCGGTGGAAAACTTAGGCGCCTGGCAAAGGACGCGTACTTCCGACGGTCGCAGCGCCCCTGGGCCACGTGATCTGTTTTGTGACCTCAGGACAAGTCCAGTCAAGGGGGAAGCCAGACTCACTTAACAACCGAGCGACTGATTTAACAATGGCAGTGACTCACTTAACAACGGTGGCCAGGGAGGTCGTAAAAGAGGCCAAAATTCACTTAACAGTTGTCATGCTTAGCAACAGAAATTTTGGGTTCAAGTTGGGGGTTATTGGCACTGAGAGATTTCAGTGGGAAAATACTGGCGGCCCTTTGCGTGTTTTGTGTTACGTTGCCTTGTTCTCTCTCCCATTAGGAAAGGGCCATCAATCCAGACCACCTGTACCCAGAGGCCGACTGGTTAATCGGGAACCATTCGGACGAGCTGACGCCCTGGATCCCCGTAATAGCAGCCAGGTACCCGCCAGGGCCTTCCTGGCCCCCTGAGCCTCAGAACAGGAGGCCTCCAAACCATTCCGGTTAAATGGGAGCTGCTTTCAGTTGCGCCAGGAAAGCGCACTTAGGGAAAGTGAACCAAAGAATCTCGGGGGGGGGGAGGGGGGGATGGAAAGAGGACGGGAGCTTTGGAGCAAAAAGGTTCAGGAAGTTTTGGTTCAGAAGAACTGAAATTGGAGGCCAGTTAATATCTGAGCTCCTGCAAAGGGTGGGTAGGCAGGAGACGGACCGGCCAAACTTCCACGAAGGGGAAATGGGTAGAGGCAGCGTGAATTCTAAACTAATTCTAAAGCAGAGTTTCCCGGATTTTTGAATTCACAGCCCTGTGAGAGTCTCTCTGATTTTTTTTCACTGCGGCAGTTTGCAAAGTGCACGGCAGCCAATGCAGAAATGGTTCCACTTATGAAGTCAGGGCACCCCAACCTTTCTGGCTTTGGGCACCTCTGTGTGTGTGTGTGTGTGTGTGTGTGTGCGTGTAAGGGGATGGTTCCACGTGAGTGGCAGGCCAGTGTATGGAGCCAGGCCTGCCGCTCGTACAAGTGGAGCTGCAGGCACAGGCTGAGCCGTCACGTCTGCAGCGCAGCGGTTGGGGATCCCCTCTGTTCAGTAGTAAAATCCAGCCCCCTTCCCTGGTTGGGGAATCTGACTCACGGTATTTAGCAGTTGTGTTGAGCAGTCAGGATTTGGGAGCCTCAGCCAGGTCCATCCGAGTGCAGGCGCACATTTGGAGCAGAGAAGGTGAAATCGGGTTATTGAGCAAGCTGTTAAGACATGGTCCACCCTCCCCCCCAGCAGATCTAAAGGCTGGGCTTCTGGCGGCTGGGCTGGGCCGCCTCCTCCAGGCCCCCGGGAGCATTTGGGCGCCTCCCTCAGGTCCTGCCTTTGCTCTGCCTCCCTCCCTGCTGCAGGTCTTCCTCCTCCTGTCGCTATTTCCTGCTCCCTTGCTGCTTCTTCGACTTCTACGGAAAATACAACCGGAGGCAGAGCCAGAAGAGCCAGTACAGAGAATACCTGGATTTTGTTGCAGAGGTTGGGACGGTGTGCGGCTTCCAGGTGGAGGAAGACTGCCTCAGAATCCCTTCCACCAAAAGGGTAACTCCTGCTCTCGGGGGCCCTTCCTGCCCGTCAGCAGCCGCCTTGGGGAGCCTCGGCTGCCCCCGGAGGCCCATTCAGGCCGCGGAATGGGCCTCCGCTCAGCCTGAAGCTGCTGCCCCACTGGCCAGGTTGAGGCTGGCGGGAGAAGGCTGCCTTGGTTGCTTTTATGCCTCCTGTGTCCAGTCCTTCCTGTGGAGGGTTGCCCTTTGCGGGGCCGCAAGGGTTCCTGCCCTCTTGAAGGAAGTTGGAGCCCCTGCCCCTCCCCTCCCTCCCTCCCTCCCTCCCTCCCTCCCTCTCGAAGGTGCAGAGTGGAGGCTACTAGCGCTCTTCGAAAGGGGCCTCTCTGTTCCCAGCCATGGATTCTGCGCCCCACAATCAGCACCTAGACGCCTTCTGTGGCCCCTAGGTGGGTGGGGGGGGGATCCCTTTAATGGTTTGACTGGGGATTAGACCAGGAGGGAGGAGGGGCAGCCGGTCTGGAGAGCCGAGGGGGCCCCCAGAGCCAAACCTGGAAGGCCGGTGGCTGTGGAGCCACCATGGAAGAGGGCAGTTGCCTTCGTGTACAGCTCGTCCTTGGCTTATGACCACAATTGAGCCCACGGTTCATGTTGTTAACTGAGACTTCGATTAAGTGAGGTTCCACTCCCCCCCCCCATTTTACGGCCTTTCTTGCCACCCGTCTTCCCCGTTGACTTTGTGGATCAGAAGGTTGCAAAAGGGGCCCCCGGGACCCCCCCCCGGGACGCTGCGTCCTTCGTAAGCGCGAGTCAGATGCCAAACATCTGAATTCTGATCACATCACCAGGACGAGGCTGCAAATGCCGTGAGTGTGAAAAAAATGGTCGTAAGCCACATGTAACTTTGTGCCATTCGGTCACTAAACGAACTGTCGTAAACCGGGGACACCCCCCCCACGTGTTGCCCGTGGGCTTTCTGAAGCCATCGGGGCCCCGAGAGGCCTTGCCTGTGGATCCCAGAAGATCCTTCCGCTGAGGATCTTGACAGCAGGATCCCTCTTTGCTTTAGGTCTGTTTGATTGGGGTGTCCAGGACAGGGGCGGACGGTCCGGCGCTGGAGGACGAGAGGAGGGAGTTCATCAGGAAGCGGCGGCCCGGCGGCCCCGTCACTCTGGCCCCGGGTGGGAGCCGCCCCCGGCCGCGTCAGGAGCAGAGCCTCTCGGCTGCCGGGCAGCGGCGGTGCGCAGAGGAGAGAGAGGGGCGGCCCTCCCGGCCCCCCGGGTTTCTGCCCCGGGGCAAAGAGCAAGTAAGGAACTGCACCACCCTCCCACACGCCTTGGTGGACCAGGTGGCTTTGAAGGTGGCCCACCTGTTGCTCAGCGAGACGGACGGGAGCCTCCTCCACGGACCCTCCAGCCCCTGGAACCGCGGAGGTGAGAGCCGGCCTTCCGCTCACGCACAATGAAAAAGGAACCTTTTGGGTACGGCCCTTTTTCTTGTTTTTGTTTTAAGAAGCATCTTTCGGGAAAGGAGGGGGGGGGGCTTATTTCTCTCTCTCTCTCTCACACACGGGGGGAGGAGGGGAGGGAGAAGCAAATGTTCTCAAGGGGACCCCCCTTCCCAGGAGCCCCCAAAGAGTCGAAGCGTTTTACACACAAACTCTGTTTCCGATAGGGAGCCTCCCCTTGAGTGACATTGCCGGGCATTTAGACAAGGCGACTCTGAAGACCCTGAAGAAGGAACACGGAGGCCTGCAGACCTTGCTCAGGAATAACCACCAGGTGTTCCAAGGTGAGGAGGCCGCCCCGCCCCTCTCCCTCCCTCCCTCCCTCCCTCCCTGGGCTCCGTTTTAGAGGCCTTTGGGGTGAAGAGCGGCTCTTCTTCCAGCATTTGCTTGGGGGCCGTGGTTGTCCTGGAAAGACCTTTCGGCCGTGTTTCCTCCGGGCCCAGAGCAGGGAGGGTCTGGAAGAAAGGAGCCTCCTCCTCCTCCTCCTCCTCCTCCTCCTCCTCCTCCTCCTCCTCCTCCGTTGTGGAATTTCCTCTCCAGGGGGACTTCCTCCACGGAGGCTTCTGCGTTGCACCAGGCGGAGGCTTCTTTGCTAGTCATCCCGTCCTTTCCACAGATTTTGGTGTCGAGAGTCTGCCTTGGGATTTGTAACATATTTCAATTCAGTTTATTGGTCGTACCATTGACCCTATAGTATTTTTCTGTTTTTAATATTGTAAGCAACTTCATAGTCCTCTCAAAGGAGGCTTGTTACTAGGAGTAGCAATGCTAATCACCACAAAAGTTTCAAAATTCAGACCAAATTTTATCTGCAACTTTATTATTTTTAGTATAATTAAAACAACAGAATCGCTCAACCAATTCCGTATCTCACTAGTTCTCAAATTTTAGGATCTCCTAAAATGACTTAAGTAATTCCCTGTAATCCTATTGGTCTGTTAGTGGGCTGCAGACAAAAAAACCGCCACTTGGGGTTTTAATCTGCCCATCGCCTGGATTCTCAAGGTGCCCTGGCGGTTCCTCGGGGACAGGAATCCTCTTTCCAGCCTCACAAAATGCCAGCCGCTCAATCTGGCCCACCAGCGAAGCTCCCCGCCCCACTCTGGACGTTGGTGCCCCCCCAAAGCTAGTCACAAACACCCCCAGCACCGAGGAGGTGGTTCAGATCCGTGGGGGAAGCTGGATTTCCGTGGGAGGAAGGACCGCGGTCTTCGGTCGCTGCCCGGGGCGCATGCACACACTCCGGTGAGGCTGGGGGAGGGGCATGGGGGCCTCTTCACCTGCTGGCACTAATCGGTCTGTCGCTGTTGCTTCCTCCCCTCAGTCCAGCATGGGAAAGTTCGCCTCCGCGACTGGAGGGAAGGGGAGAGGCCCAGGAAGCAGCTCCGGGCCAGGCCGGCCAGAGCCCGGCTCCCTTCTGAAGCCACGAAAACCCGGCTCTGCTGGTTCGACCGGCATCACCCTCAAGGTTGCCCTCTGCCCTCGGCCTCCTGCCCTTACGCCCATGGCAGCGCTGAGCTGAACCAGAGACGAATCGTGCCGGGGGATAAAGAGCTGCTGGTTCAACTTTGCTGAATAAAAAGCCTCCATGCGATCCTGGCAGCCTCTGCGTCCGTTTATTCTGCTTCCTAGGGCAAAAGGAGCAGCCCAGCCAAGACACCCGCCAGCCTCCGGGGGTTGCTTAAGGGAGTCATCCTCTGAACAGCGGAAACGTCAGCCTGGCGAATGGGAGTGTACGGAGTCCCCCTTTTACTCAGGAAGTTCATTTCTCAGAACGTTTTTGGGCCAAGTCAGTCCATGGAGCCTAAAATGTCAACCCTGGAGAGCGTTGTGTTCTTGCCGGCGTTTTAAGACCCTAACTAGGTGACTAGCACTGATGATGTTGCCTGGTTGGGTCGTGAAAGGTCTACAAGAAAAACCAGCCAGCTCAGAGAGCACCAGGGACTCTCCATGGTAGCGTTTAGGCTGTCTGCACTGTGACTTTTCTGATCACGGTTTCCACCATATGGCAAGTTGGTTCATTAGTTTATTGTTATAATCATAGGTCGTAACATAACGTACCACAATATACAGTAAAATAACAGTAAACTTAGGAAATAAAGTAATACAAAGTATGTGGGATGTAAGAAGTTAAAAAGATACAGCCAGAGCTACAACTAAGAATTTAAAGCAAGCTCTAACCCGAAGATTCCCAGATCCTCCTTGGAAGGGTGATCCTTAGGAGGAGGAGAGGGGAGCCATATTAGCGCATCGAAAGCCAAAACTTGGGAGAGTTTTGACAGAATCTTATTAAAGGGAACCAGCTTTCAACTCAGCCAAATTGGTTACATGGAAAAAGATGCCACCTGGCTCTTTCTGATTTGGGAAAGGAAAAAGGAACCCAAAGTAGGATTGGCGTATCCATCCCACGGCCTTTAGAATTTAAAAAAGCAAACAGATACATAACTAAATTAAGGGGTTAGGTTATGGATGAGCCTGTTTGAGACCACCTGAAGGCAAGAGTTGGAACGCTAATGAACCAGGTGATGTGCTCAGAATGGACGTGATTAACGTATGTATTTATGTGCATGTGTGCGTGGATATGTTTTCCTTTGAGGGCTGGCATTAGAATTTCATGTTTTAATGTGTGCTGGTGTGTTCACAAACAAAAGTGACAATACAGGTTATCCTATTAAAATGAATCGTTCCACAATTAATCGGTGGAACAGCTTGCCTCCAGAAGTTGTAAAGGCTCCAAGACTGGAAGTTCTTAAGAAGAGATTGGACAATTATTTGCCTGAAATGCTATAGGTTTTCCTGTTTAAGCAGGGGGTTGGACCTTTTAGGGTTTCAATGGTACTCTTGTTTCCACGGTGTCAAAGAGCATCGGGAAGCTGTTGGAAAGGGGGTTGCGTAGGCATATGCCCATGTAGAGCATCTTAGTGGACGTCTGGTGGTGGTTGGCGGCCGTTTAGGGTGTCCTAGTGAAAGTACCGATTGCTAGCGGCCTTTCAGGCTGGAACGTGGGTGGGTTTTTCTGCCAGTTCCATATTCTAGTGCAGGGGTCTCCAACCTGGGCCCCTTTAAGGCTTGTGAACTTCAACTCCCAGAGTTCCTCAGCCAGCAAAGCTGATCAATGGCTCCCAGATCTTGGTTCTTAAGACCCCCCCCCCCGCCTCCAACACCCAAAGGGCAACCCCACATCCCCTCCTTGCACTGATGGCGTTGCCTGGTTTGCCGATGAGACGCCTGCAAGAAAACAGCTCAGAAGCCCTGAGATCTTATGGCGCCTTTGTGCCTTGGAGGCTTTTGTTTTTTTAATAAAAGAAGCGGCATCAGAACCAGAAACCCATTTCCTGACGCCGCCAAATCTCCATGCTGCGTCCCAGAGTGTCCGCGCCTGACCCCTAGTGGTGGCCGCCGGGAACCAGCATGGCCGCGCAGGATCCTGGATGAGCGCTGGTGTCTCTTGTTTTTTTTAAAAAAAAAATCTCTTAAATCAAGGCAAAGTTTGAACATCTTGGACAGCAATTCCTTACAATTATCTTAGTGCTTCAAGTGAGGTTGAGATGCACAGAATTATATGCTCTCTCCATCAACTAAAATTTCATTAAATCCCCCAAATTCCTTGTGCATCCAATCACATTTGGCCAATAAAAAAGATTTCTAATTCTAATTCATAAAAAGAATACTAATTCACATATATACCGATTATGGGTATTTTAATACTTCAAGTTGACCGATTGAAATGTACAGATAGTTCAATTCCTTCTTCCCCCTCAGGTTTGATGGAGCTTAAGACCTCAGCTTAAAATTAATCTTGTTGGATTTCCAAAGACAAAAGAGCTTAAGAGAGATGTTTACCTATCTTTGCTCATGCAAAACAAACATCGCGCACTGTTCAAAATTATTATACTGTCCACATTGTCTCTCTCAATAAACCTACAGGAATAAATGAAATAGAGACATGGCGTTCATTCATTTGGCTCCTGGTTTAAAAAAAGGGCACAGTTCCAATACAACCATGATTGTGTTCCAGATAATACCTTTTGCCACTAACCCACTGGAAATTTTTTAATTTTTTTAAAGGTTGGGATATCAGATAATGCTTCACAAACTGCAAATCCTCCATTTTCCTCCAGAGTCACTTTAGTCATCATTTGGTGGTACACCAGTTGAGTCCGTCTCCAAACCACGAGACCCTTTGTGTCCCCCCTTCCAGACTGCTGCAGTATTTCAGCAAATCTCTTAATTCTCGGACCTCGTGTCTCTCCAAACTCACTGGAACTACATCTCTACGCAGGGAGAAGTGCAGTGGGGTACCCCATGGCTCCTTCTTAGGCTCTGTACACTTCAACATCTTCATCAATGATTTGGATGAAGGGATAGATGGGGAACTCATCAAATTTGCAGACGACGCTAAGCTGGCCGGAATAGCCAGGGCTCCAGAAGAGAGGCTCAAGAGGCAGATGAATTTCAACGGACTTGAATTCTGGGACCCATGTAACAAAATGAAATTCAGTGGTGAAAAAAAGCAAAGTTTTACAGTCAGGCAAGATAACTGAAATGTACACATACAGATTATTTATTTTTATGTATTTTTATTTATTTGTCAATCACAAGATAATAGGTGCAAGTATAAACATGAGTAAGAATACAGGAAGTTGGAACAAATAAATGGGGACAATAGGACAGGGTCGGTAGGCACCATGGTGCACTTATGCACGCCCCTTACAGACCTCTTAGGAATGGGGTGAGGTCAATTGGGGATAGTTTGAGGTTAAAGGAGTGGGGGGCTAGAGGATGTAACAACAGAGTCAGGTAGTGCATTCCAGGCACTGACCACTCTGTTGCTGAAGTCATACTTTCTGCAATCAAGTTTGAAGTGGTTTACACTGAGTTTATATCTGTTGTGTGCTCTTGTATTGTGGTTGAAGCTGAAGTAGTCATTGACTGGTAGGACATTGTAGCAAATATTTTTGTGTGCTACGCTTAAGTCTAACGGTAGGCGGCATAGATCAAGTGGGCAGTCTCTGGGTTGTTTGGTTATTCTTATTTTGGCCATCAAAACTCACCGAAATAATCTTCAAAGCCAGCATATTTCCTATGCATTGGAGGATTTACTCCCAAGTAAATGGGCATCCAATGGCCTTGCAAGCCAATTATATGGCTTAACAATTAAGAAACTCCCCCCTTTCTAAATAGATAAACATTAAAGCCTGAACATCCTCAACAGAAACTTTGCAACTTTAACATCTTTGAAACGAACATATTCAAGAAAAGCGTTCTTCTGGCTGGAATGAGGATGACAGGAATGGCCAAGTATGGTGATCATAAGAGATGCTTCATCCAATGGACGATCCCCAAAATTCAGCTGAGAAATCTTTGAACCATTTGCTGAAAAAGTCAGACCTCTAACCCTTCCTAATTCATCACCCATTCTAATCCCCTTCAGAATATTCCTCGGCCGTATCAGGATGTGGCACTGAGCTCTGGCAGCCATTGATTAATTTACTTTAGGATACAGAAGCTCATAACATTTTCAGATAGAAATTGTGCTTTGCTTTGCTGAAGAACTTGTAACTGGAAATACAAGAACCAATGCCAGGAAAAGCAGTGGAGGGGAGGAAGTACGGTGGAAAAACAGTATTTAATTCTCTGAGTGATTGTAACAAAAAAAAAAGTTGGCTTTGGAATCCGTCTCTCTGAGTAACTTCAGGAATAACTTTGAGGGAGGCGTCCCAGTTCTCATCTCCTCATTCAGGAATAATAATCGCATATGAAGATGTCCACGGGGGGGATAGAAAAACTCAAACAGAACTTTATTTACTGCCCTGTATAGGTGCTCATTGAAACACATAAGAGTAAAAATGTTGTTGTTGTTATTATTTAAAGAATTATGTAATTTATTGGAATGGTATTTACTGCAGCTCAGTTTCAGTATCTGGATATTTGGGTCCAATGTAAGTGCTCAAGTTACCTTGACCTCTTGGATGACTACAAGCCAACCCGGAATAAAACAATGATTTGTTATCCAGGCTTAAAATACAATTGTCTTCTTTCGAATGGAGGTCACTTCAAAAGGTGACCCAAGATAGGTCTTTCCAAATTAAATCTATTTTTCTTCAGCCACAAATCATTTTTTAAAAAATCTAAATATAGCAGTATTAACTATAACGATAGCCAGTGTGGGGTGCTGGGATAGAGGTAGATAAACCCAAGTTCTATAGATCGCATGCCAAGAAAATAGCCAGCAGCTGACTGCGTGTTTGTGTGTGTGCATCGCTGTCAAAACACCAAAAACAGGTCAAGTAGCTCTGGGGAGGTCAGTCGTAAATTAGAACACTTGCTAAGCAACTGACCATTAAGCGAGGACCACTTATATTTGGTCCGTCAGTCACATGACCACCTAGCCACATCCAGCCAGTCACATGACCACCAAGCCACGCCCAGTCAGCAAGCCACACCCACCCAGTCACCTGACCAGCAAGCCACACTCACCAATTAGCCCGTGCCCACAGAACAGGTTAAGAAATGTGAATCCCACCCCTGCCCTGAGATCCAACGAGTGATGGCCACAGATGAACAGCCGTCTACTTATCTTCATCATGATCCCTCGGGATCAAAAGCTGAGCTCATTAAACTCAGATGTTAATTGATTTAGATGGCAAAGATTGTCTGAAGGTTCGTGTTATCAAATGGAAGACTTGTGATGGCTCTGATCTCTGATAGACATAGCCCTCACATCTGGAAGTGGCCTCTAATAAGAATATTTTGATTATTTTTGGAAAGATATAAACCACTTCTAATCATTTTATTTTTATTTTGTCAATCCACACAGCGTATGCAATATCTCTACGCTAATGCAAACCAAAGATTAGCTAAGATTTTCCTTATTACCATCTCTACTTCTCTAGTTTCCTCTTTATAGATTATACTTCATTCAATATTATATTTAGCTAACAACAATACCATGATTTCAGGAACAAAGTGTGCAGGTGGTGTGGTTGGGATTTCTAGAGCACTGAAGTAACTGTGCCGGCCTGTTGTAAAACAGTAACAAAATATACATATAAATCCACATAGACATTGGAAAGACGGGTAACCAATTTAATAAATAAAATAAATAAATATGGCAAGTCTACATCTATACAGAAGATGTATAGATCTAATTTATCAATGCCTATGTATTACTAAAAGTTTCTAGATATTAATATAAGTAGAATAGGATACTTTAGGCAACCTTATTGAATATAGTTTATGAAGATTTAATTTTGTCAAAATTTCCATTTTAATAGACAAAGAGCAGACAAAAAGCAAAGAAAAAATACAGAACAATATCAGGAAAACCTGCTACTTTGCATGCTAAAAATAATTCAGTTCAACTGAATGCAGCATTAAACCTTCCCCAGAGACATAAAATTAATTATGTCTTTCCATCATGTCAACCTACGCCTACACTTAAGGTTGAGTTTGGGGTCACACTATCTTTGAACGGTTTGTATGCATAGTGATATGTTTGGCCGTCCCTTTCCTCCCGGATCACCCTCTTATTCTTTATGAAATTGGAAGCCTCAAGTATGGGACACATAATTCAAAAATACATTTCAATCTTTATTTTTTTATCTTGATAACACCACATTAATAAACTGATGGAAACTCTATTTACAAAAAGGTTGATACCCCTCCCAATCTACATTTTGTTTACCCGATTCTGCATATGTTCACATTATAACCATATAATGGAATCGTTTTTATAAGATTTATTGTAACCTCTAGGAAAGGTTGATTTGTGAAGGGGGAGCCATGGATATAACTTTTATTCTTTTTCTTTTATTATATTAACTCTAGTTTAAGCAGTATCCTTAAAAATTACAATGATTGATACTTCTTGATTAAAATAACAATAATATCTACCAATTGATAAAGCAGAAACTGCTTTTGTTGAAGTTTTTGCAGAGGATAATTTTGCATTATTTCTGTAAATTTTATTATTTTGCTGCTCACAATTACCTGTAATTGTCTTCGCAGGAGACAATTATACTTCGGTTTTCCAAGGTCTCTCTCAACTGTGCAATGGAATGCCCTGTGCACGTTTCCCTGGCAATAGAAGGCCATCACACGTTATTGTCTCTGTAAGGCACAGAAATTTACATACAGAAAAGGGCTAAATCCTCCCAGAAAACAAAAACTGGATGCCTGATTCCTGAATAAATATTTTTTTCCAATAGTTTAAAATTCTCTCTATGCTTTCAAGGTAACCTCATTTCTAAACACCCAAATCAGCATAATCAGTCTTGCCCGCAGCACCCACCATTTAAGCAGTACACAGAGAGGGTTTTGTTTAATTGCAGGGGGAGGGAGTAAGTAAGTAAGGGAAGAGAATAGGGGAGGGGGAATAAGTACGCCAGCTTCATGAGGGGGGAAGGGGGAGAGAAAGAAAAGAAAGAAAAAGGAAGGAAGGAAGAAAGGAAGGAAGAAAGAAAGAAAGGAAGGAAGGAAGGAAGGAAGGAAGGAAGGAAGAAGAAAGAAAGAAAGAAAGAAAGAAAGAAAGAAAGAAAGAAAGAAAGAAAGAAAGAAAGAAAGACGGAGGGAGGGTGGGAGGGAGGGAGGGAAGGAAAGGGATGGAGGGAGGGTGGGGAGGGGAAAAAGAGAGAAACGAAGGACCACAAACACCTGGCAGCTTCAGAGGATACTTTGAAACAGCACAGCAATCCAGGGCTGGAAGGGACCTCAGAGGTCATCTAGTCCAACCCCCTGCTCCTGCAGGAGACCTTATGTCATCTGGGTTATTTTGGAGTCTCTAACACAGAGGAGAAATTCCCAGGAAAGGAAAGGAGTTTACTAGGCAAGGCTGCCATTCAGAGGGAGGCAGAGATAAGTCCTCAACACACGACAACAATTGAGCCCAAAATTTTGGTTGCTGAGCAAGAGCTTTCACCCACTTGACAACCAGTCTTGCCACCGTTGTTAAGTGGGTAGTTGCAGCTCTTTCTTCTCTCTTTAGTGGAGGGACTGTTTCCTTGATATTTTTCTTGTTATTTATATGTTGGAATAAACTTTATTATCTTTGACTTTTGTTGCAAGTCTTTGTTCGTTCTGAGCCTTTGCTTTCCTGACTTTGTCTTTGCAGATTCTGGCCATCTGCTGATATTCTGCCTTAGTTGTATGTCCTTCTTTCCATTTTTGTACTTGTCCTTTTTTCCTTTCAATTTGCCAAAGAGATCTTTGTGTAGCCATGCTGGTTTCTTCTTGGATTTCTTGTTTTTCTTTCTCAGTGGTATTGTGCTGGTCTGGGCTTCTATGATCATACTTTTTAGAGTTTCCCAAGTTTCTTGAGTTGTTTTCTCCTTTAGGATTTTCATCCATGGAATCTTTCCCAAGTTCTCTCTGAGTTTATTAAAATCAGCTCTTTTAAAATCCAAGACTCTGGTGTCATTATGTTCTGTTGCTTGTGTTTGCATTATGTTGAATTCTAGTATGTCATGGTCACTCTCATCCAAGGTTCCTGCAGTTTCAACTCCCTCTATCACGTCTTCTCTAATTGTAAGAATTAAGTCCAGTATGGCTGTCCCTCTAGTTTCACCCTCTAACTTTTGGACAACAAAGTTGTCAGCTAGGTTGGTTAAGAACTTATTTGATATCTCACTTGGTGCAACATTTAAAAGATGGTGTTGAAAGGTTCTGAGATCAAATCTGCCAGTTTCTTCAAAACTCTGGGATGTCAGGACCTTGAGTTTTCAATCCCTCTAGAGCTGGCAGATGTTCTCTTTCCTTATTTTTGCTTATTTTAATTTGCATTCCTAGCCCGTTTTTAGAATTTTGTTTTTTGGTAAATTGGTTTGTATTTTCTTTTTGTGTGAAGACAGATGGAAAGAATAAGTTAAACAGTTCTGCTTCTTCTCTACTGCCCTTTACTTCCTTGCCACCATCTTTCATTAGTGAACTGATTGTTTCTTTGATTTTTTCTTGTTTTTTATGTATTGACATTTTTTTAAAAAGTTTGTTTTTGACATTAGTTGCAAGCAGGGGTGGGATTCTACCGGTTCTGTCCACCTCTGTAGAACTGGTAGTTCTGAAGAGCAGCTGGCAGAGAGCATACACAGAATCGGTTCTATGTCTGCTGCTGCTTTGGCCCGCCTGCTCGCCTGGGCTCTTGTCTGACCTTGATTTCCTGCTTTTTTAACTGCAGCTCCATTGCGAGACACAGCTGCAGTTGAAAAAGCAGGAAAAAGGTGCTTTTTTAACCGCTGCGCACCCGCACGCAGCGCTGCTCAGCTGTCCAGGCAGCTAGCTGGCGACGATATACACACGCACGCAAAACGTAAAATCACCGAACCAAGTAGTTACACCGGTTGGACCCCACGCCTGGTTGCAAGTGTTACTTTGTTATGAGCCTTAGCTTTCTTAATTTCATCTTTGCAGGTTCAAGCTATTTGTTGGTATTGTGCTTTAGTTATTTGTCCTTCTTTCCATTTTTCTACTTATCCTTTTTTCCCCCCTCAGTTGGGAATCCATCCTGTTTTTTTCTTGGTTTTCTTTTTCAGTGACATTTTGCTAGACTGCGTTTATATGTAATAAATTATTTTCTATTATTTTTATTATTATTTATATTACTATTTATATTTATTAAATATATTGTTTATATTATTTTATATATTTATATTTGATATTGATTTATATAATTACATATTCATGTATAATAAATATATATTATATTTATATAATTAACAACCTCTGCCTATCCTAAGTCCTTGGGGTGGAACCAGATAGGTGAAAAAAACGCTAAACCCAAGGTAAACATCAGGCTAACTGTGATCTCACCCTATGTACCTTATGCATTTTAAGATGAGCAAGATCTTCTAGGTCTTCACGAGGGACAGAGACCTCTAGTGGTAGAAGCCAAGAAGGCAATAAAAATGAATATCGATAGTTTACAAAGTGGAGATTGGACTTTGAAGATGAATGCTCAAAGTAGACAATAGTTTAAGTTGGGATGGCACAGACATTGTTACAAGGTAACCTGCATAAAAAGTGCTTCTTAAATAGTAAGTGTTGTGAGAGTGTGTGTGCTCATACACAAATACTGACAATAACTCTATTTTTGAAATCACCCTGTAATAATCTCTTAATTCAGGGTAGAGTCGAGGGAACTGGATGGAGCCGAGTGTGGAGTGTTTCCTTGCCAGGTGCTGTTCGGGATGCCATGGGGAGAGTTTGCAGCAGGCATTTTTTCTTTGCGCCCTAGGAGGGAAACACCTGCGGCCATCTGGGATTGGACTCTCCGCCTTCCCAGGGGGAAGCAAGCATCTTCCCCATTCGGCCTTCACCACCTGCTCAGGATGGGGGCAATGAAGCAAGGCCACCTTCTGCCCGGGCTGATCATACGTACCTCTGGGGTCCGCCAATATCGTGCATCAGCCAGATCTGCATCTTGGAAACTTTCTCTGGGTTTAGGTTAACAATTTCAACACTGCCAAAAATGCTGAAAGAGCGGAAGCAGAGAAACACATTCAAAACCTTTTCTTGGTTAAACGAATGCTGTATGTCAGGTCAAAAGGTTAAAATATAACTCCTTTGTATATCTCTATTTTTAGAAGAGGAAAAAAAAAGACTCGAATTTGGTCTTTCTGGATCCTTATACATGCTGACTCTTCAAGAGTGGATCTGTGCTTGCCGTACTCGGTGGACGGGGGATGAGCCTTTTCTGCTACCCACAAAATTCTCAGCCAGGGGGACAAACACACAGAGAAAGCCAAGAAGAAAAGAAAAGGAACCCTCAGGTGGCATTGCCCATTTGGGCATTAGCAACATGAACAGAGCACGGCCCGAAATCTTAAGGGAGAAGCCCTACTTGTCCCCATCTAGGATTATCTGTCCTCTCAACCAGGGGTGGCCAGCTCAGGTTTCGTACAGGTTTGGCCTTTGCCTAAGATGGGCAGTCAACGAAATTAATAAATAAATATTAACACTTTTTTTTTTCATTATGAAGACCTACATTTGTTTTGACATCTTAGGTCAACAGGAAGGGCTTTATTTTCAAGGGGAGCATTTCAGCGGAAGGAAGCTACTGGACACCTGAACACCCAGTAGGTGGTTGCTACTGATGTAAATGATAAACTGTGTTCTCTTGCTCTCCTTTTTTTGTAAAAAAGAAAAAGAAATCCTTTATTCTTTTGGTTTCTTCATTCTTTCACTTCTTTTTTCTTTCTTTTCCTTCCCAGGGAAAAGCTGAATCATTTTTGAAATGCGTCTGAACTTATCATTTATCACCAATCAAACGGAGACCTGGAAGCTGCAGCCCAGTTGCCAGGCCAGCACCAGAGAAGCCACACCGATGGCCCCCCGGGGTGTCTTCAATCTGTACAGTTGAAAAAAATCAGGAGGGCAGCACAATGGTGTCACTGAAGCTCCACTCTCTTGAATGTGTGTCATGTGTGATATGCGGATAAAAATTGACACTTGTAAAGTGCCAGAGAAATCAGGAGATCCCAGCAGTTTAAATGGATATAAAGATTTATTGCAAGCTTAAGCGCTATACAAGAATCTGAACTATTAACAGTCAAAGCATCTTGGTAGTAGATAAAGAATTCACGGTGGGACTTAGATCTCTTATGGGCATGAAAGGATTCATGACTAATGATATGTTCGATCCCTCCTCGGGCTCAGCCTGGTCATCTCCTACAGTAATACTTCAATCATCTCACTGTGG
The DNA here is from genome assembly GCF_049901715.1 of Pseudonaja textilis. NCBI lineage: Eukaryota > Metazoa > Chordata > Lepidosauria > Squamata > Elapidae > Pseudonaja > Pseudonaja textilis. The sequence goes on along the minus strand of NC_141995.1, from coordinate 62,710,223 downwards.
CTGCCATCTTTATTCCATATCTTGCATAGACCCATGACTGACGTATAGAATAGAATACCTGCTTTTTCTAAATGCTCCATTCGCTATTGATCCATTGAGCATCACTTGGACTGTTCCACAGGATGTTTCTGCAAACTAAAACAAGGAGGAACATTATTTTTTGCTACCAGCAAATCATCTATTTTATATTTGGTTAATATTTTGTGTTTCCAAAACTACAATAGATGTTTGAACACCTTCTTTCTGCAGGATTAATTTCCCTGCCACAATTTCAAAAATATGTACTCACAACAAGACATGGCCACCAAGATCAATGATGTCTGAAAATGGCTTCAGTTTTTCACAAAATTCATGGAAGAAAAACTTTAATTGTAATTGTAATAATAAAACCAGTAAATACTTGACTTATGATCGGTTGCTTAGCAATTGTTCAAAGTTTCAATGGACCCCAAAAGCTATGCTATTTCCCTGAAAATATGACCTACCCCCCAAACAAGCCCTATGCTGATTTTCACACTTGAACCTAATATAAGCCCTACCCCCCCCAAATAAGCCCTAGTTAAGCTCTGCCCACTATCTGGTTGTATGAGCTGGGGTGAGGCGCATGCGTAAAAATCAAGCTAGGGCAGGAGCGTAGGAGTGGAACTACCCCGCGTGCCCCACACCTGCTTACCTTAGAACCACCACAGCTGGGCCTCCCACACCCCAACACCTGCTGTGCCGCTGCCTGACTTCTCCTGTAGCCGCTTGCGGTCACTTTCGGCTGGATGCCACGTGGTGCATCACGCCCAGTGCTGCCACTCATAGCCAGATGCCACATGGTATATTGCACCGGTGCAGTCGCTCACGGCAGAACACCACAAGGCTGATTGTGCCGATGCCATGAGGCTCATTGTGCTGGTGCCACTGCTTGCGTTTGCAACAGCACAACACACCATGCAGCCTCCTGCTGCAAGCGGCGGCAACATCATGATGAGCCTCACAGCATCCTGTTGTAAGCGACGGTTGTGGCACCATGAGCCACATGATGTCTGGCTCCAAGTAGCCATAGAAGAAGTCGGGCAGCAGCACGACACATGTCGGAGCATGGGAGGCATAGCTGTGCTGGTCCTAAGGAAAGTGGGTAAGACTTTCCCCCAAAATAAGACCTGCTGCCCCCAGTGACATTTTGACATTTGGGGTATTTGGCAATTGGCTGCATTCATATAGTTCTTATTTCTGGCAAAACCACCTCATAGAAAACAATGGGCTTGATTAATGAGCATGGCATTCACTTAATGAGGTTGTAAAATCAGGTCTGGTCACATGGTGTCCTCTTTTACAACTGTCACGACCTATGACAAAAATTTGGGCTCATTTATGGGTGTAAATGGAGGATACCTTTTACATAATGAAGTTAAAAAGTCAAAATGGTGGAAGAGAGAGAATAATTTAGTAGAGTGATTTTCCTCCCTGCAAAGCTGCCCATTTATTGTTTTTGTGGACATAAAAATAGTATCTCTCCCTCTGCATGATCGCTGGGTTCCATTTTAATTTTGTGCTTTATATATTTATTTATCACTAATATTTTTATGCCACCCATGCCTATTGGCTCTGATGCAGTGGTGGGATTCAAATTTCTTTTACTACCGGTTCTGTGGGCGTGGCAGGGGAAGGATACTGTAAAATCTCCAGTCAGAGGTGGGATTTGCCGGTTCTCCAAACTACTCAACATTTCCGCTACCGGTTCTCCAGAACTGGCCAGAACCGGCTGAATACCCACCTCTGCTCTGACTGTAACTCAGCTTGGAGTCCCACAATGTCAGCAGGCAGCAGCGTCCAGGGAAGAGTCAAAAATACCAACATGATTAAAAATATCAGAATGATCCCAGAATGGTTGAAAATATCAACGCTTAACTGAAGCTCTGCCTCTTTTTATGTAACTTGATTCCTGGTAAAGGGGAATAGAACTTCAGTTGCATAGTCCTGGCTGCTATCCTTGCATTTTTGACCCTCCGGTGTACGCCCACCATCCGTATCAGTACAGGGAGTCTTTGACTTGCAAGCACAATTGGGACGAGAATTTCTGTCCCTAAGCCAAGCGATTGTTACCTGAGTTGCATCCTATTTTACAACCTTTTTTTGCCATGGTTATGCAAATCGCTGTTGTTAAATAAAGTCTATGGTTGTTCAGTAAATCCAGCTTCCACCACTGAGTTTACTTCTCAGGTGCTGGCTAAAAAGGTCTAAATGGCAATCACATGATCCTGGAATATTGCAACTGTTATACATACATGCCAGTTGCCAAGCACCTGAATTTGGATCACATGACTGCAGGACAGAGGTGGCATTCAGCAGGTTCTGACCAGTTCTGGAGAACCAGTAGCAGAAATTTTGAGAAGTTTGGAGAACCGGCAAAATACCACCTCTGAATGGACCCTTCCCCATCTCTTCTCTGCCTCCCGAGTCTCAGATGATTGGCTGGGTCTTCTTTTGTTGCCCTGCACAGGAGAATGGAGCTGGAAAGCAGATTAGTGGGGTGGGGAGGAAATGGGATTTTGCAGCAATGTTCCCCCAATTACCTCAATTTTTTGGCGCTGTCGTAACTGTCGCCAACTGAATGGTTGTATGTTGAGGACTAACTGTACTTTGTACATTAATTAGCTAGTTTGCGGCTATGGAGTGTTGAAGAAAACTTAAAAACTGAACTGGTGAAAAATAGAATTGCTGCTGTTAGGTTGCAAACATAGCAGACCCTCTTTCTTAAGGCAGAATCACTAATGAGATCACTCTGGCGGAAAAACAAATCTGGTCACGTTGCCAATTTCAAAAGCCGATACAAAAATTTATGCCACCAAATAAAGACCGAATGCACCAATTATCATATTAAACAAGAGGAAAACCTTCTAAGCACCAATTCCACCAATGCTTTTTACAATTTTGTAAACAACAAACTAAAAGATTCAAGGTCCATCCCACCCCTGATAGGACCTAATGGTAAAGACTGCAATGACGACACCATTAAAGCCAACATCTTTAACACATTTTTTGGCTCAGTATTTGTAAACAGCAATGGATCATGCCCAGCATTTCCTAGCCGAACCACAGATAACTACAGTGATCTAATACATATCGATTTTACAGAAGACAATGTTGAAAAAGCACTACGCAATCTAAAACCATCCCTATCTATTGGACCGGATGGAATATGTGCCTATCTCTTAAAAAAGTTATCCACTGCCATAGCCGAACCTCTAAGCATAATCTTTGAAAAATCTTTCAGGACCAGTTCCTTGCCTAACCTATGGTCACAAGCCACAGTCATCCCCATCTTCAAAAAGGAGACCCTTGCCTAGTTGAAAATTACAGACCAATCTCCTTATGCTGCGTCACCTGTAAAGTCATGGAATCAATTATTAACCAATCCATCATCCTCCACTTAGAGACAAACAACCTACTCTCCAATAAACAATTTGGTTTCAGAAAAAAGCTATCCTGTAATCTGCAACTCTTACACTGCAAAAACATATGGACTACACAACTTGATCAGGGCAAAACAATAGATGCAATCTACATAGACTTCTGTAAAGCCTTTGATTCAGTGGTACATGACAAACTACTACTAAAAATAAAATCCTATGGTATCTCTGGACAACTGCATAACTGGATAGAAGCATTCCTGTCAAACAGACAACAAATGGTCAAAATTGGGAGTGTCCTATCAAATTCTGTACCTGTCAATAGTGGTGTCCCCCAAGGCAGTGTTCTAGGACCAACTCTCTTCATACTCTACATAAATGACCTCTGTGATCATATTAAGAGCAACTGCGTTCTTTTCGCTGATGATGTAAAGCTGTTCAATACCACAGACAATACTGCTACCCTTCAAAAAGATCTTGACTATGTATCAGAATGGTCAAACAAATGGCAACTTCAAATCTCAACAAATAAATGCTCTGTCTTACATATTGGCAAAAAAATCCGAAAATAAAATACAAGCTGAATAGTCAAGATCTTGTTGATGATCCAAGCTCTGTAAAGGACCTTGGAATACTCACCTCTAATGATCTAAGTGCTAGTGCCCACTGCAACTACATAGCCAAAAAGGCATTAAGAGTTGTTAACCTAATCTTACGTAGCTTTTTCTCTGGTAATATCACACTACTAACTAGAGCATACAAAACATTTGCTAGACCAATACTCGAATACAGCTCATCAGTCTGGAACCCACATTACGTATCTGATATTAGCACAATTGAGAAAGTCCAGAAATATTTCACAAGAAGAGTTCTCCACTCCTCTACTCGTTGTAGAATACCTTATGCCACCAGACTTGAAATTCTAGAACTAGAAAACCTTGAATTACGCCGTCTTCGGTCTGATTTAAGCATGGTATATAAAATCATACATTGCAATGTCCTACCTGTCAATGAATACTTCAGCTTCAACCATAACAACACAAGAACACACAACAGATACAAACTCAAGGTTAACCGCACCAAGCTTGACTGCAGGAAATACGACTTTAGCAACAGAGTGGTCAATGTCTGGAATACTCTACCCGACTCTGTAGTTTCTTCCCCAAACCCCAAAAACTTTAACCTTAGACTGTCTACTATTGACCTCACCCCTTTCCTAAGAGGTCTGTAGGGGGCGTGCATAAGCGCACCAACGTGCCTACCGTCCCTGTCCTATTGTTTCTTTTATTTTTCTTTTATTTTTCTTATATGTACTCATTTCATGTATTCATAATTATGTATACACTTTTACTTATCTCGTAAACAATTGACAAATAAATAAAATAAAATAAATAAATAAATAAAAATTTGAGGTCTCACGCAGATCTAGATGGAGATCCTAGGGAACACAAGACTGTTCATCACAGCTTTCTGTATTAGCACCTTGAGCCCATTAAGAAATTTTTATTTCTCCCAATGAGAAAATGAAACTACTCAGATTTAATGACCAATCTTCTAGATTGGCAAGTTGGGTTCATTCATTAAAGTGATTCATTAAACTGATACATTATGCACATTTAGCATCGGGGCTGAGAAGAGATCAGCAAAACATACCATCTTAGATGCCAATTTCCAATATACTGAACCGGGGTTATTTTCACACTCAGTCCATTTTGGACAAGATTCATAATTGATTCCTAAAAGAAAGATGTTCCGACATAAATATAATGTGGGAAAATGTTATAAAAGGCAGGATGAGATATATTAATATTTAATGTTACGCTCCTGTTATAAATGGCCCCTGGGCTCCATCAGGGTTCTCTTTTATCCTTAAATTGGAAAACATGCTTTGTTTAAAAAGCATTTGTAGATAAATAAAAGCTGCATTTTCACTGATATTTTCAGTGAAATAACCCTTTTAGTTTCATGGGGTCCATTCTCTTTCCAGTCATTTTTTTAAAGAGACAAATACTGTACAATTTCTCTCCCCTCCAACCAAGTATTCAGGTAAGAATTCTGCTTTTTTTTACCTGAACCAGAAGGATTTCCACACCAAGTAATCCCATCTGCTATGTAGCCAAGCAAAGTATCTTCCAAGGTAAGGAAATTATTATTTGTTTTCGTGTACTGATGTGCCAGATCATTTGTTTTGCTCCAAAATAAGGACTGCAAGTAAGATGAACAAACATTTGTTATTTTTCAGCATTAACATTATTTTTATATGCTCACGCTCCTTTTAAAAGTCTTATGCATTGACTGAGCTTTTCCAACATTTGTTTCTGCTGTTTATTTAGAAACTTGAAAAAAAGAGTAGAATTTTTCTTCCAAAATTGTCATGGGAAAAATGTTCTTTAAAAAACAACATGCCCATTTCTAAGATAAATAGATGTATCAATAAATATGCTGGATCCATAGCTCTTGGCATTTTCCCCTGTACGTTTCTTCTGTCAACTTTGAAACAGACTCATGAGTGGGTGGATTCTTGGCAAAATACTTGGGGGAATGTGAAACAAACACTGGAGACTCAGAAAGTGCAAGTAGATAACAGAAACCATTTCACACAGGAGAGAAAGTGTGTTTATCCATCAAGTATCTGAAACTGAAATTGCCCTGCCGAAAGCGTTTTCCCCATGGTAAAAATCATAAACCCAGTTACAGTAGAGTTAAACTTGCCGTGCCCACTGGGAAAAGCGCACCCGGTGTTCCACTGCAGTCTGCTTAAGCGAGTGGTGGGGTCAGATTTAAAGCCAGTAGCAACAAGAGCTCCAGGTCCAATTGGAGTAGAAGGGGAGAAACGCTACGAGATTAAAAGCAGGGGTGGGCTGCTACGCATTCGGCTAGGTTCGGGCGAACCCGTAGCTAATGCTATGGCCAGTTTGGCAAACTGCCAAATCCCATCCCTGGCTGGCTCCGCCTGCTCCGTCCCTCCCCTTCCAGGAGTCTCCACGCAGCTCGTTTTGGACGCGAGGTAAGGGTAGGACCCGCACGGGGACTTGGGAAGAGCGAAAAACTGACCTCCTGGAAGTTCCGAAAGGCCGGAAAGGGGCCCATTTCCAGCCTCTGGAGCCCAGGGGAGGCCATTTTCGCCCTCCCAGAGTCTCAAGGAAAGCCTTTGGGACCTGGGGAAGGCGAACACACCCACCCCGCCGTGGTGCAGGAGACCAAACTAGGCCACACCCAGCCAGCAACCAAGCAGAGAACCAGTTGCTGAAATTTTTGAAGCCCACACCTGATTAAAAGGGTCCTGGGTTCTAGGTTGAAGAAGGGGAAACTTCAGCACTTTGTCCATTGGAAGGGATACCCAATGTCAAAAGCTAATGAGTAAAAGTACAGAATATGAAGGCAGATAGATGGACTTAGGGAACCTCTGCACTCCATTAATATATGTGTACTTAATGTTTTCCAGGTGCTTCTCACTTTCTCGGGGGGTCCGACTGTCAACTTCGAAATGGATTCATGCTGCCACAGCCATCCTTTTGTTTCTCACTTGCCACCCAGTATGGGGGGAGGGGAAGGTTTGGAATGCCAGACCAGACCGTAACGACTCTCGGTCATCTCAAGAGGTGCTGGCCAAAGACTAGAAGGAGTTACCAAGGAGAGGCTGGGATACCTAATTGGACAGTAAGACCTGTGACAAGGAGGGAGGGGAATATCTACTCTTTAGTTATACAAAAATCAGGGGAAATAGAGTTGGTTTTGCTTTCGTGCGTGGCAAAATGATGTACTCAGCAGTTCTTTTAGAAGTCTGCTGATCTCAGAGTGCTGACTTGGTTGGATTCATCAGTTGGAACCTTGACATTTTCCTAACTATTGCACATATACTGCATTTTACCAGAGATTGCAAATGTTCCCATATATACTTCTTAGGAGTACATTTAGGATATTTTGCTGCCTGAGTTGAAAATCACTGGCCTTCTATAGAAGCTGATGATCTAATGCTAAGACACATATATCAACAATTTACAAAAGAGTCCATTGGATTTGGGCAAGATGGTGGCTGCAATGGAAAGTTGCACACGAATATAAAAACCAGGTCGAACTTTGACTGCGCATCACAATCACTCTGATAAAGTACTTACACATCTATCAGATATTTGTGAATAATGGACAGCTCCTTCTTTTAATTAGTTCTTGAAAAACAAATCAATTTAATGTGTTTTTCTGAAGCCAAATCAAACTGGGACCTCCAGATGTAACCCTTTCTCTGGAAAACCCTTGGCCCAACACACCTTGTTGCATGGTATGGAATATCTTGCCAGGTCCATTAAAGGCTGGTAATCTTCTTTGGTCGCATTGCATGGGTCCTTGTACCGAAAAGCCTGTTCAAATAGTTTCCGTACTCTGAAGCAATCTTTATTTCTGCAGAGAGAGACAGACACGGGGTTTAAAAAACTGGCTGCAATATAGCTTCATTGTTGATAAATCACAACGGTATCAAATGGCTGTGTCAAAGACATATGACTGAAGGACCCATTCTTCTGATCCCCAGTGTTGTCATCATCGTCACCATCACCCTTTGACCTCTCCGATTTTATTTATAAAATGCTTCATCTTTGGAATATGTTAGGAAGCAAATATAGAATTTATCAGCAACTTCTTAAACAGCTGCATCTTTAATTGGTATCACATATTTACTTCATGTTCACAGGAATCCAATCAATCAAAGTTACATTATAAATGAAGTCTGTGTCAAAATCTCCCTCCCCCTAAAAAATGTCAAAATCCACCAACATCCTGGTATGATTGTTCTGGGCGTTTTCTTGCACTTCAGAGGCCTAGATTAGAAATAACAGTACTGGTGGGATATTGAGACCAAAGTAATAGGAAAACAGCACTGGAAGTTACCTTGGAGGTCTTCTAGCCCAGCTCCTTGCTCAAACAGTAGATCCTATGGACTGTCCAGTCTTCATACAATGGACTGTCCAATCTCTTCAAAACTTCCAGTGACCGAGTACCTACAACATATCTTTCCCCAGTCCTCCAGCTCTATAGTGTGTCCCAAATTCCTGGCCCACGCTATCATCAGTCCTTTTACTATTTCTTCTGCTAAATCATATTCTAATAGATAGTGGTATATCTTTGATATCAATTTTTCCTCTGTACCTGCCATTAGTTTATCTAATTGATTTGGTTCTATCTCAATTCCTAATTCCTCTTAGTCTTTTTCATATTAGCATCTAGCGTAGTTAGTGTAGACTCTGAATTCATTAATTATTTCTTGCTTCTCCCGCTGAAGAGCCTCCGCTATCAGTTCTGCCATTATCGTCGCCAGATCTTCCTCCTTGGTCTCTATTACATTTTGGAACCTTAGGTAGAATGAGGCCTGGTCCATCTCTAAATGAATCAAAGAATCTTCTAAGTCCTTATTTGATCCTAACATTCTCTGGTCTACCAGATCTAAAAAAAAAAATCTGTTTGTTCCATTCTTGTTTCAATTGTTTTTATTTTTTGACCATTCTTCTGGATTTCATCTTGTATCGAACCCATACTTTCATCTAATTTCTGGATATCGCTTTTAACTTCTCTTTTCACTTCTTCCATCTCCGTTTTCATTTCTCCATGATTTTTAGAGATATTTTCTTAAAGCTTCACTCTGGTTTTCTGGATCACTAATAATGTAGACTACATGGTTTGCATATTTAATGTTGTATTCAATTTTTTGGTTGTAAACATTCCTTCAACAATCTCTGGTTTGTTGGAGTGGCGGCCGCTATAGATAAGGTTGGTGCAGTTTTGTTATCATTTTAGTTTTGTCCTTATTGATTATTAAACCTGCCACTTCTCTGTATCTTTCTTTAATTTCTTTAATTAAATTTGGTCCTGATTTAATTGATTCTTCTATGAAGAATACAAGGTTGTCTGCAAATGCTTGGGCCTTGTATTCTTCTTGTTTAATTCTTAGTCCTTTTATTTCCAAATTCTGTCTAATTCTCCAACAAAATTTTTAGTGTCATGATAAAGAGCAGAGGTGAAAGTGGACATCCCTGCCTATTTCAAATGAATTTGTTGTTTCTCCATTTATTTATTTACTCATGCTTTTTGGCTTGAATATATTGACTCTAACATTTTTTCAAATTTATTCCCAAATTTCATCTCCTTTGCTTGTTGTCTCATCAATTGCCAATTTACTTTATCGAAGGCTTTTTGAGCATTCAGAAAAACTAGTGCAGCCTGTTTTTCTGGATGTGCTTCATAATACTCCAGGATATCTAGTACTGTCCTTGTGTTATTCTTTAGTTGTCTTGTTGGGAGAAAACTATTTTGATCTGTGTGTATATATTTACTTAATATTTTTAAAAATCTCTCAGCCATTATATTCATAAATACTCTCAAATTGCAAATGGAGATGTGGGTACCCTATCTTTCTTATCTTCATTTTTAAGTGCTTTGGTTTTATTGTATTGTGAACAGTTGCTGGGGTGCATCCACAGTTTCGTTGTACAATGACAATAAAATTCATCTAATCTAATCTAATCTAATCTAATCCAATCCAATCAGCATTCAATAAAGAAATTGGTCTGTATTTTATTACGTGGGTGGTATCTGCACTGTCCTTCGGTATTAATGTGATATATGCTTCTCTCCACAACATTGGTAGCTTTGCCTCTGTAAGTGCTTCCTTATAAATTTCTAAAAGGATTGGATCCAGTATTTCACCTACATTTTTATATAATTCTGCAGGTAATCCATCTGTTCCGGGGTTTTTATTGTTTGTTTGTTTGTTTATTAATTGCCTCTTTTAGTTCCTCCTTAGGGATCTCTTCATTTCTTCTTCTGTTAGTATTGGATTTTCAAGTCTTCAGTTTGAACTTGCTATAAACAATACATTTACTTTGGACTTTTGGCAAATATTTATCAAAATTTCTCCAGCCATCCATCTATTCAGAGAAAATCTGGGTGGAAACAAATAAAACCACAACCAATCCATAAGCACCCCCACCCCAAAATAAACCCAATTTGCTGCCATTCCTCCCAAATTTCAGATCCTATAGAGTATACTTATATCCAAACCAGAATCTTGCTAATTAACATCCTGGCCAAAGGCATGGAGGCCGGACCTTCTGAAAGGCCCCTAGGGTTAGAGTACAGTATTTCTATGGCTAATCTGTTTCACAGACAGAGAGAACCTTTCAATGGTCGGCCAGGTCTTAAGCAGTGCAGAGCAGGGAGTTATATCAGACTGTCTTCCAAACACAGACAGCCCAAGAGGGAGAGATTGTGGAGCATCTTCAAAACATAAGTAGGATAAAAATCCAGAATCCAGAAGGCTTACCACTTGGTTCTGTTTGACTTCAGAAAGTAGCTTTCAGAAGCAAAGCTAGTTCAACATGGGTGTGGTATGCTAAAGTGTTAGCATACATCTTAGACTGAATTTAAATACAAACAATTGGAACAATGAAAAACATATTTGTGTAACTTAAAAAGCAAGTGACTCGGTGGTGTTTTTTCAGTGCAACAAAATCTTTTGAAGAGTCCAGACATATTTGAAATGCTGAATGTCGCACACAGAGAAATAAGATGGAGTGAAGATTAGAGGAATTTGGCTAAGAATGTGTGGCTAAGCACCTTTAACATCTGAAGCAAGTCAGGAGAGAGAACAAAGGAGCCCTTGTCTCTACCCAAGCACTGCCTGGATGGCTCCAGAATGTGTGGTGTTGACCTTCTCTTGGACGTGAAAAATCAAGGAAAAACAACGAAAGGAGAATGGAAGCTGATGGGTGGATAATGAGACTTTCCTCCTGTAATACCGATACATGAAAAAATTACTACTGCTGGTAATTACTAGCAGTAATTACTACTGATGATGCTGAAATTCAGCAAGATTATGTTTTATGACAAAAAAGCTTCAGACATCATCGTGTCAGATCCCTGTTCGTGATACTGCCATTCAGCTGGGGGGAAGGGGAAGTAGTATATAAATAGTATTTAGATCTATTATTTAGTTTATTGCTTTCTTCTTTGCTTGTAACTTTTTGCACTCGATGCCGAAAAGGTTCACCATCACTGACCTAGGGTATCAGATTTCCTATGAAAGCGTGGAAATGGAGCCACAAAAAGTGCAAGGGGCAATTGATTGGGTGCCGCCCCACACATGTAAACAATTACAAAGCTTCTTGGAATTCACCAGTTTCCACTGCCAATTTATTCCCACCTTCACACAAATTGCCTTCCCCATCACCAATCTACTGAAAACCAAAGGGGAAAGTACATTGAAACCAAAACAACCTTTAAACTGGACAGTGGACAATGCCAAGCAGCATTCAAAAAACTCAAATGCTTGTTCTCAGCGGAACCAGTGTTAAAACACCCAGATCCAAACAAACCATTTATCATACAAGCAGGTGCCATTGACATGGCAGTAGGGGCCATCTTGCTTCAAAAAAATGAGCAGGACCATCTGCAGCCATGTGCATATACTTCCCAAAAATTAACTGAAACTGAGCAGAGATGGGCCATCAAGCATATGCAGTATGCTGGGCACTTTAGAGGGGAATAAAACCCCTTTTGAAGTCTGGGCTGATCACAAATATCTGGAAGCCTTAAGCCCCCCATGGAAAGTTTCCCCCAAACAAGTACGATGGGCTCAACATTTCAAACATTTTGACTTTACCCTCAAATATTTCCGGGGGGGATGACGACTCCTTGCTGGACCCCTTATCAAGAAAACCTCAACGCAACAGTACAAAAGCCAAGGTAATTAAGCCGCTGTTCCAAAACTCCCAGCTATCAGCTAAGGTTGTTACCAGGTCACAAGCCAAACAAGAATTACCCACAGACAGCACCACCACCTAGGCATTTAAGCAAACTTTAACCATAGATGAATGGCTTCAAGCCCACGAGAACACTTGCCTACTTAAAGACCATCTAGCCTGGGTGGGAGGGAAGCTAAATGTTCCAGGCAAAGTCTGCACCTTATGAAAATATGCCGTGATTCCAAATTAGCAGGGCACTTTGTTTTTGTCAAAACCTTACACCTTATTAAATGACAATTCTGGTGGCCATCAATAAAAAAAGACACAGAGAGCTACGTGGTCAGTTGTCCTATTTGTGCAGCAGCAAAACAAACACAAGGGAGACTGCCCAGACTTTTACAATCCATTGCTGAACATTCAGTACCTTGGAGAGAGATCGCCATGGATTGAATTGTCGAATTACCAGAAAGCGGGGGAAATACGGTCATCTGGGTAGTGACTGACCTGTTCTCTAAGCAGGCCCATTTCATCCCCTGCCAGAAGATCCCAACCGCCAAGGCCCTGGTAAAATTGTTCCTAGGCCACATTTATCGCATCCATGGAGCCCCACAAAGGATCATTTCTGATCAGGGAGTCCAATTCACCTCAAAGTTTTGGAGGGTGTTCCTAAACTTATTGGGAACCGCCCAGGGATTAAGCTCTTCGCGTTACCCAACTACAGATGGGGGGGCTGAGAGAATGAATGGGGTGTTAGAACAATGCTTAAGATGTTTTATTAATTACCAACAGGATAATTGGACTGACCTCTTAACCTTTGCAGAGGTTGCATACAATAACTCAGTACATTCCAGGGCAGGTTTTACACCATTCCAAGTAGCATAGGATCAGGACTTCACCCCAATGCCAGAGCCACCTACAGAAAAACCCACCATTCCTTCCCTTAAGGAGTGGATTCAAAACCTACAAAACACGTGGCCAGTAGTAAGGCTGGCCATGAAAGAGGCTAGTGCTGCTTACGAGGCTCAAGCTGATAAGGAAAGAACGGAGCCTAAACCATTTAAAACAGGAGATAGGGTCTATTTATCCACCAGATTCCTGCATTCCCTGCAACCATCAAAGAAACTGGGTCCTAAATTCATAGGCCCTTTCCCCCTTATCAGGATGGTTCCTTCCTCAGACACTTAGGCCCATCCAGTATTTCACTGCAGCCTGCTCAAACCTGTAATCACCTCTTCCCTCAGACTGCCTGCGTCCACTCCTCCTCCTGCCCCCATTATGGTTGAGGGTGAGCAACACTTTGACATTAAAGAAATCCTTGATTCCCACGCTCACCGAGGCTCCACACAATACCTGGTAGCATGGAAACACCCCCTTCTTGTGATCTTGTGTTCTCTTCACCTTAACTGGCTTCTTTAGAATTACTTGTGCTCACTTTAAAAAGTAAAATAACACTCTTAATTAAATAACAACTTTTCAGAACATTGTACAAAACCTGCAATTATATGCAATGTTTATATAGTCTTTTCAACACTTCAAAAATACTCATTTTACATTTTCTTATAACAATCCCAACAAATCAGTCAATATTTATTATATTACAATGCTAATGGTGAGAAAATGATGAATTCATAATACAAATGATATTCAAGTTGAAAGCAGCAGATGTTTGCTTGGTCTACAGCAGTATTTCTCAACCCTGACACTTTAAGACGTGTGGGTTTCAATTCCCAGAGCTCTGGGAGCTCACTGCCGGGGGAATTTTGAGAGTTGAAGTTCATACATCTTAAAGTTGTCCAGGTTGAGAAACACAGGTTTACAGTATCTACCTTTATTATTTATTTATTATTACCTTTAGAACTAACATAGGGTAAAAATTGAGTTACAATCTATTTAATTACAACCAAACTAATTGTAAAAAAAATGATAATATAAATGCTGATAGAAAAAAAAATTAAGTTACTATTTAGAAATGTCTACAACTGACTAGGTCAGCAATAGATGATGATCATGATTAAATCTTTAGTGAGATTCACAGCTTTTGAGGCTGGTTGGTGACTCAACAGCTTGAGTCCTAAGCAAGGACCTAGGAACTGTTCAGGTAGCATAAGAAGATATAAGCTGTTCCAAGTAGAGTGTTTTTTTTTGTAGAATCTGGGTATTCAAGTCTGATAAATTCAGAATTTCCAAATAGCGAGGTAGCCCTTTAGGTATTGTTCCAAGGGCTCCAATTACAATTGGGATAACACACAATTTCTTTTCCCAAAGTCGCTCAACTTCAATTTGTAAGTCCCGATACTTTGTGATTTTTTTCCTTGCTGCATGTCTTCAATTCGTGCATCCCCAGGTATTGCAATGTCAATAAACCAAACCTTTTTCTTTCCAGCTATTGTTATGTCAGGTGTGTTGTGGGCCAAGTGCCTGTCAGTCTGAATTCTGAAGTCCACAAGATCTTGACTTTTTCATTCTCCAAACCTGCTCAACCTGATGTTCCCAGTAGTTGTTACTATATTCAAATCCAAACTTTTGGCCCAGTTTCCAGTGAATGATTTTAGCAACTTAGTTATGGCGTTCTAAGTAGTCAGTTTGTGAAATTTTGCTGCACCCACTGATTAAATGGTCAACCGTTTCATCTTTCTCATTACAGAGGCGGCATTTGCTGTTGATGGTGACATGCTGAATCTTTGCCTTCGTGCATTTGGTGGCTAAGGCTTGTTCTTGAGCAGCCAAAATAAAGCCTTCAGTTTCTTTATTCTTGATTTTAGCCAATTCCAAATAAGCTTTTGGTCAGCTTTGCCTTCAATACTTTTCAGGTACTGGACATGCATAGCTTTACTTTTCCAATTTTCAATTCGCTTCTCAATTACTTCTTTTTATACAAGCAGCTTTTGACTTGGTTGTCTTCAAGCGGCCTCCTTTATGTACTTCCTTAATCATTGGCTATTATTATTATTATTATTATTATTATTATTATTATTATTATTATTGAGCCTTGGTGGTGCAGTGGTTAGAGTGCAGAACTGCAAACTACTTCTGCTGACAGCCAGCTGCCTGCAATTTGGCAGATCAAATCCCACCAGGCTCAAGTTTGACTCAGGCTTCCATCCTTCCGAAGTGGGTAAAATGAGGACCCAGATTGTTGGGGGCAAGAGGCTGACTCTGTAAAACTGCTTAGAGGGGGCTGCAAAGCACTACAAAGTGGTATATAAGTCTAAGGGCTATTGCCTTTCCTTCCTTCCTTCCTTTTCCTTCCTTCCCTTCCCTTCTCTATCCATCCATCCATTTATCCATCCCAGATTAAGGTTGACTCAGCCTTCCGTCCTTCCGAGGTGGGTAAAATGAGGACCCAGATTGTTGGGGGCAATATGCTGACTCTGTAAAACCGCTTCGAGAGGGCTGTAAAACTGCTAAGACTATAATTCTCTAAGAATTCAGCAATTTCAAGAAAAATTAAAGGTAATTTTAAAATGGCATGTATTTAGAAGTTGCTCTCAGGGAACACTATTTAAGTAAGATTTTGAACTTTTTTCTGATTTCCAAATAAGCCTGGAAAGAAATAGTGCTACTGTCTTAAGAGTTATATTTATTTCAAATTGTCTCCTTTTAAAGCAATAACATTTCCCTTTCAAGCTCATAGTAATGCAGTAAAATTGCAATGCTTTGATCAAATTCCGGAAGCATCTTGCTAACACAAAGATAACGATGAGTTCCTTTACTCAATAGTTAATTGCATTGCATAAATAATTGCAAACAAGTTTTAAAAAAATACAGTAACTAATTCAATCAGCCATGCATTTCCAAATTTAATCACATCTCTCTGTTTCCTGATTTAAAATCCTGATTTCCTTGGGAATGTAAATTAACAGGACTTTATATATATAGAGAGAGAGAGAACAGTGGGATATTTACTTAACACTGAGTCACACAAGGTTTACTATTGAGTTAATATTCCTACTAGAACTACAGTTGTTTGCATTAGTGGGCAGGAAACCCAACTGAATATAATTAGATTTACTTCTGAGTAAACTTTATAGAGAGAGCCCTGAAATGCAAATCCATGATTCAAGACAAAGTAAAATCATGAAGACTCAGAATTTTTCTCCCCCCAAAATTCATACCTGAAATACAGAGATAATTTAGAGGTAGTCCTCCATTTACAACAGTACATTTAGTGACCATTCAAAATTACAACAATACTGAAAAAAGTGACTTATGACCATTTTTAACATGATCATTGAAGCATCCCCATTGGGGCAAAATTCACTTAACAACTGTCTTACTTAGCAACAGAAATTTTGAGCTCAATTGTGGTTGTAAATTGAGGATTACCTGTAGTTTGAACAATTAATGCAATCTTATTTTTGAAGAACACCTCTCAGATCCATCTGTCCTCATCTCTCTCTTGTATTGCATCCCTTCATTAGCCATCTTACATGTTAGTAAGGCGACCAACTTTTTTACAATGAGAAGGAGGACACAAATAAATGAAAGAAAGAAAAAAACAAAGCCATTTACACCTGGCGCACTGTCTCAAAACAATTCTCCCGTGCGGAGCGCATGTGTCTCATAATTGTGTCTCGCCATACTGTACCAAGCCTTGACGAATCGTCACGTCAAATATAAATACGTCACACGCAACGGATCGGATCGGCATCGATGTCCCCAATTATTAGTTCCTATTTCTTACATTTAAATTTATGTTTATTCTTATTTCTGTTGTAATTGTATGCTTTTGACAAAATAAAATAAATAAACAAAAATAGGGAGATTTACAGATTAGTCTTCAAATATCCAAAAGGAGGACATGAAGGAGGACACTTTTCGAGAGAGGACAGAACTTACAAAAGAAGGACTGTCCTCCGTAAAGGAGGACAATTGGCCATCTTAACGTTAGGTCACTGACACGTCTTGTTTCTGATCTGAAATGCCATAGCAGGCTAAAAAAAAGTCCTTGGTTTGTAACACCAGAACCATGAGCACCCGTGAATCACTCTTAGCAGAGAAAAAGTCATGCTTTTTGGAACACGCCACATTCAGGGCGTTGTGAAAGAAACAACCCAAGAGTCGAGCTGCTGGAGGAAGGTTGCAGCACTTTGGTTTTGTAGTTCAAGAGAAAGGAAGGTTAAGTGGGACTACGATAGAGGTGTCCCTCCCTCTCATTACTGGATTCTCCTTTCTCCTTCTGATTTTGCTCTAGGGATAGGCAATTTTAAACAACGTAATAACAGAGTTGGAAGGGGATCTTGGAGGTCTTCTAGTCCAACCCCTAGCTCAAACAGGAGATCTTATACCATTTCGGATAAGTGGCTGGAATCTTCAGAAAAACATGGGATCTTCAGAGAAGGCAATCAATTGTCAGTCTAACTTAGGTATTTTTTCTAATAGTAGAGACAACAGACATTCCTATACCACTTACTGTAGGAGTGTGAAAGTGCGTCTGCACATGGATTTCTCATTCATTGAAATTGTTTGCTGGGATAATTGAAATTCTGATATGATCAGGCCTGAAGGATGCAGATGCATTTGAAAGCAGAACATAGATTTTTATATTGTTTTATTAAATATGTTTCTTTAATAAAATATGGAGCGCTCCTTAGAAGAAAATGGCAAGCCTATTTGTTATATACTGTCATATTCTTGCAAGTATGATACATTTTAGAATAAAATGATTTTCAATTGCTAGAAAATATTGTTCTGGAGAATAAGATATTCCCGGATATTTCCTTTTCCTACTTATTTCCTTCTTGCATATCCTTTAGCTTTCAGTATTTGCAAGAATACCTTGCCACTCACCTGAGTTCAGGATTCATTGTATTGATGAAGTTGTAACATCTTCCCAGGACAATTTCCAGGAGGTGTTCAGTGGTCCCTCTGCCTTTCCACTGGTGTTCTTCTGCAGCAGGGCTCTTCTTCCTTCCAAGCCTGAACAGGCCATAACCCCCAAAACCAATCATGGTGCCCAAAAGCACCACTACCACCCCTGTCAAAATCAGTTTCTGTTTCCTTGGACAGGAAGAACTGTTTTGAAAGGGCATCTTACTAGAAGATTCTGAAAAGCAGAAACAGCTGCGCTTTCTGCCTCACTCACTCCTGGCAGCAATGGAGCTTTTATGTGGTTCCTGCTCCTCCTCCTCCTCCTCTTTTTCTCTGCTGGCTCACTGGCTCACACTTGTAAAGACACACTTGCAGAGAAGCCCGAGATGGACTTCTATTGGCTCAAGGGAAAAGTTTCACTTGAAGTTGGACAGCACCAATTTGACACAGATTCTGTCTCCTTGAATGGTCTCCGGTGGAGACTTGTCACTCCGGTTTTAATTCTGCCTTGTGTCTTGGAGTTTGTTTCTTCTGGGGGAGGATACTCATATTCATTGTCAAAATGTTCCAGACATTTTAAAATGCAGAAAGGTCACAACATGGGGAAAAGTAAAAGGGCAGTTAATGCTGGGAAGAAGAAGGCTTTCTAGGACTAAAACTATTGCTTTTGCAAATATTTGCATTTAATCTTTCTCTAAGAATGTTCTCTAGTGTTTTCCTGCTAAGCCAAAAAGGCCCCTTAAAAAGCTTGATTTACATAAACCCGGAACAATCGCTGTTTTGGGTTCATATGACTAAGACTAGTTTGAATGTGATGGGGCAAAAAATGGTAGTGCTCAAAGGAGCTTTTGTGCAAACACAGTCAAAACATCGGCATATATAAACCTGTTGTCTATATTTATTACTTTGAGTCACTGCTGGTTCAGTACACACTTTGCAAGAACCACATTTTATTTAGCCTTGGCATAAGCAAACTGTAATGGCCAGATGGCAAATGCTCAACCTGAGCAATATTTTATACATCAAAATCAGTTCACACATCACATACAGTCTAGGCTGCCTCAGATTCCCACCCTAATTGTCTCCAGAATTTGGCACATCCAGGACACCGCTTGCATAGAAAACCTTTTATCGCAGTCATAGCAACAGAAACAAAATGAAGAACAGCTTCTGACCAAATGGAAGAATTGAGACACCATTCAGACATAATGCTGTTAAGGTTTAATCCAGGGATTCTTTCCCCCAGTTTCCCATATCAGCCTGGTGCCTGCCCTTTTCTGAGGCTTCTCTGTGATGGCTGCTTTTCAGCAGGGACCTTCTCGTCACATTTCCCCAACTTCAATCCTAAATGTCCTTTCGGTCAAGTTTCCTCAAATGCTGCGCTTCTATATCACCTAAGATGATCAATCAGTGTGACGTCCATGAATCAAATCACTTCACAGGTGCAAAGGTTGAACAACAAATCAATATACCATATTTAATATTTTATTTGTAATATTTTTATCATGAGATTCTCAGCCTGTAACAGGGGTGGGATTCAAATTTCTTAACAACTGGTTCTGTAGGTGTGGCCTAATTTGTGGGCGTGACTTGGTGGTCATGTGACTGGTGGGTGTGGCTTGTTGACTGGGATGGCTTAGTGGTCATGGGACTGGTTGGGCATGGCTTGAATGTAAATATTTATGTAAATATTGATTTTTTTATAAAATAAGAGCAACTTTTGCCCCAAATCAGGCAAAGCAGGCAAACTGATTGAGTTGCTCACAGAATCACAGATTCACTTAGAGATCTGTGTTTCTGCCATCTGCTACCTGAGTCTGCACTGAATAATAGAAGCTTCAGGCTCAGCTCTGCTTTTAGATTAGTCTAATCTAAATCTCCCGGCACAGCAGAACAGCTAATGGTCAGGGGGGGAAAAGTTAAAATAGCAACTTAGCAGGCAAGTTTAATGGGGTGCATGCCAGGTAAGGAGGGAGTGAGTGGGGCGGGGCGGGGCAGGGTGGGGCCAACCAGTGGCGCGATTTGCCGTTTCTCCGGCAGGCAGAATCCCACCCCTGTTGAAAGTGTGTTTTGTGCATGTGTGTAGACCATTTCCTAAAAACCTCAGCTGTGCCACCCAGACAGCTGACGGGCGCTGAGTGTGGGTGCACAGCATTTGAAAATCCTCTTCTTTCCTGCTTTTTCAACCTCATCTGTGCCGTGCAAAGCAGATGAGGTTGAAAAAACAGGAAATAAAGGACAGCCAAGAGCCTGGGGGTGTGTGTGTGGCTGGGCCAAACAGAGCAGCAGACCCCAAACCGGTTCGGCGTCTGCTGCTTTTCAGAGCTTTCTTGCTCCTTAGGTAAGTTGCCGCAGCCTGGGGGAGGGGGGCGAGTCTCCGACGGCCATCCTTTGACCTCTACAGGCCATGCCCACCTCTGGGGTTTTGTATGTACCTGCCGCACAAGGCCCAAGACTCGGGGGGAGGGGGTGCAGTTTTCGCTGGCTGCCTTTCAGGCTTACTGTACTCCGCCAGAGGGTCAGGGTGGGGAACAAATGCAACAGGAGTGTACCTTGCAGTGCCGCTTCCCGTGGCGAAGAGAAGTTCCTTTCTTGCTGCAAATGCTTGCCTTGGTGACTCAGGGAGACACGTGATGCAACCGGGACACTGGCCCAGCCTGGCCACTTGTCTCCTCTGCTTCTGTTGCTGCCTCCATGGGCTGCACAAGACGCTGTGAGAACTCTCGCAATGTCTTGTGCAGCCCAATACGAGCTCCACACAGGGACCGCTATTTGCAGCCACTGGCAACAGCGGCAGTAGCGGCTGAGTTGGGCTCAGGGCGGAGCTGGTCCTTGCATCCCCTGCTGCCATTGCTGCTGCTCCATTTGTACCTTCATCACCACTGCCGCTGATCTTGCCACTGCTTACCCCACAGGTGTAGCGAGCCTCGACATTTAAAAGTAGAAGGCCCTTATGGTAGCTTTGCCAGGAAAAAAAAGGCTGCCTCAGTCTTGATAGCCCATTAAAGGGGGGGGGGACTCAGCTCAGCCCCTAACATGGAGGCAGAGCTGAGTTTCCTTCTACCTTTAATGGGCCACCATCAAGGACTGAGCCAGTCTTTTGTTCTTGCAAAGCTACCATGAGGGCCTTTTACTTTTAAATACTTTTGTGAAGTAGTGGCAAGGAGCAACTTTTCCAGTTTTTATCAGATTTAACAAGATTAACAGAGTTGTGAGGGACTTTGTAGGTCACCTAGTCCAATCCCACCCACCCAAGCAGGAGACCCTACACCATTTCTGACAACTGGCAGTCCAGTCTCTTCTTGAAAGCCTCCAGTGATGAAGCTCCCACAACTTCTGAAGGCAACTTCTGTTCCATTAGTTGAGTGTTCTGTCAGAAAATTTCTCCTTATTTCCAGGTTGAATTTCTCCTTGTTCAGTTTCCATCCATTATTCCTTGTCTGGCCTACAGGCACTTTAGAAAATAGCTTGACCCCTTCTTTCTCTCTGGGGCAGCCCCTCAAATATTGGAAGACTGCTAATCCTGTCTCCCCTGGTCCTTTTCTTCACTTGTTTTAGTCTCCAGTATCCTGGTTGATCTTCTCTGCACTTTTTCTAGAGTTTCAACATCTTTTTTATAGTGTTGTGACCAAAACTGCATGCAGTACTCTAGGTGTTAGTACTTAGTACTCTAAGGCTTTAGTTTATAGAGTGGCACTAGTAGCTTGCTTGATCTTGATTGTATCCCTCTGTTAATGTAACTGAGAATTGCATTGGCTTTTGGGCTGCCTCTGCATACTGCTGGCTCCTCTTTAGCTGGTTGTCCACTAAGACTACAAGATCCCTCTCACAGTCACCGCTATTGAGCCTGGTTTCACCCAGTCTTTTATTTAAGTTTTAAATGCACAAAATAATAAACAACTTTTTGGTATACATCTTTTTGTGGGTAATTAGGGCAAAGAAGCAACTTTGAGTTGGCCATGCCCACCCAGTCACATGACCACCCAGCCATGCCCATCCACCCAGTTATTAGGGCAGAGTCCCTTGCTAAAAAATTTGAAGCCCACCCCTGGGAAGGATGGTTTTGCATGCATATTCACCCATCATTTCCGTGGCCCAATTCCAAGCAGGCTACAGCTCCCCACTGGGAGCAAAGAGGATCAGCAAGAAGCCCCGTTCCCTCTGGTCTTCATCCTCTTCCGGAGGAATGGGCAGGGGATACACTGACCCTTGGGGCCTAAGTGCTTCCGTAGAGAACTGGTAACGTTGGATGGCCCGATGGGGAGGCTTGGAGGCTAAGGAAGCTGGATGGCCTCTCATCGGCAAGTTGGTAGCAACACGACACGAAATGGTTTGGGAGATGATGACCTTAGTCTCTTCAGACAGTTCGGGTCCCTGCCTATCTAATGGGTGGACCCTGACCGCAGTGGGAGCACAAGTGGCCTCCGGGACTTGGGTCTATCCCTAAGCTGACGCTCAGCAATGTCAGTTGCCATGCAAGAAAAAGGAAAAAAATTCCCCCTTCAAATCCCTCGGCTGCAAGAGGGAACATTAATGGTTCTCTATCGCCCTCTGGTGACCAAGCTATTGGAACTGCAGCATTTGACTGCAGTTGCTGAGGGCAGGAAAGGGCAGGCTCTGTCTGAGGTGAGGCAAGACCAGGGTAACGGGGGTAGCCAACACACACACACACACACACACACACACACACACACACACACACACACACACACACTTGCGGCAGGAATGCGCAGCGCGTTAAGTAGCTCCGCGGTAGCTGGGCTGGCTGGTTAAGCCACCTCTTCTCTTTCATTTGGGAAGCGCTGTGGCCGCCGGCACTGCCGGCGGAGTTACCCGGATGAGCAGAGTCACACTTTCCAAGTGCTATTTAAATGGCCAGCTGCCGACAAGGGGAAGGGAGCTGATCCTTTCAGCAGGAGAGTCCTGAGCCCTAGGCTCCACCAACTGCCTTCCTGCTTCTGGATTGATAGCTGCCTGCCCACTGCTGTGTTTGATTGGCAGCAGTCAGCCCTGGGTCAGTGCCACAACACGGTCCTGTTAAACAGCCAATGTTTGCGATAGTGTGATGACTGTGCTTTGCCTGCAAGCCTGTCACCCTTCAAACCTGTCAGCAATACTCCGATGTGTTTATCTCCAAAGTTTCCTGAGCCAATTTTTATCATGTTCCTATTGAGCCAAGACTGAGTTGGAACTGGGGTCCTGGCTGTTGATGGAGAGGCGTGGCAAAGATTGAGGACTCCGTCGCTGGGCAGAAAGGCGTGTGTCAACCCGAGTGTGGATTCTCCAATTGGCATGCTGGAGAAGCAAGGAGGAAGGGAGAATCAAAAGAAAATACGGGACACAAGGCTAAAAAAAAAATCAAAGGCAGGTAGACAATAGCAAGCAAGGAATATACAAAGGCAGAAAAGAAAGAGATAAATTCAGCCCACCAGAAGGCAGGGAGGACAGGTTTAGTCCTATGATTAAGATGATATAAGAAAACAGCAAAGGTGGTATAAATGGAGATATGACACAGAAGGTTGTTATTAAAAAAGGTAGAAGACAAGGATGTCCCTTGTCTCCCCTATTATTCATATTGACATTGGAAGTATTAAATAGAAATACTGTGTTTCTCCAACAATACATCCCCCCCAATAGGAAGACCCAGCATGTTTTCTAGGCATAAAATGAAATTAAGCCCCTCCCCCCAAATTTAGGCCTAGTTTAAAACATGTGAAATTGTGGGGGGGGGGGAAGGTGGAGGGGAACTTGCCATTAGGAGTGCCCCGCAGGCAGCTACGCCTCACCATCAGCCGCTCCTAACAGCCAATCATGGTGGAGTATGGAGGGCTCCCTTACCCGGGTCAGCAGGCGGGTGGCGTCGGTGTGGATGTCCAGCAGCGTTTCAGCCACTTCTCAGGCCTCTGTAGCGTTCACGGTTCCCACCGGTGCTGGTGCCTCTCTTGCCAGCGCTGTCTCCAACAACAGCGTCTGAGTCACTCCCGCTTTTCCCCCGTCCCCGTAAAAGGAAAAAAAAACATTTTGAGGTACCTGGGAGTGCCACGCACTGTGTTTTGGTTTAATCCCGAAAGGCTGGGTGGGCGTGAGAAGAGCCGAGCAAGCATCTCTGTTGCTGCTACCCTTGGTGCTCCAGCCTCGGGCTCTGCAAGTTTGCAAAAGTCCCGGTGCGCAGCCCATTGCTGCATTCCAAGCGCCCAGGCCGAGCTGCAGCTGTCCCTCTCTCGCCAGCGCTGTCTCCAACAACAGTGGCAGCAGCGGTGGGAACCGTGGAAGCGTTTCAGCCACTTCTCAGGTGGGGGAGCCGCCTCCATAACTTCCACGGTTCCCGCTGCTGCTGCCGCTGTTATTGGAGACGGCGCTGGAGAGAGGGACAGCTGCAGCTTGGCCTTGGTGCTTGGAATGCAGGAACGGGCTGCGCATCAGGACTTTTGCAAACTTACAGAGCCCGAGGCTGGAGCACCAAGGGTAGCAGCAACAGAGATGCTCGCTCGGCTCTTCTCACACCCTCCCAGCCACTTGGGATTAAACCAAAATGCAGTGCACAGCACTCCCAGGTACCTCAAAATCCTTTTTTCCCTGTTGTTATGGGGACGGGGGAAAAGCGGGAGCAATTAATTCACCCCTGAAAAGATGTCCTAGCCGTTTTTGGGGGGCTCAAAAAAAAATAAGGCCCAGCCTTATTTTGTGAGAAACACGGTATTAGACAAGATATAGAGATAAAAGCAATGGTGGGATTTAATTTTTTTACTACTGGTTCTGTGGGTATAGCTTGGTGGTCATGTGACTAGGTGGGTGTGGCCAAGTAATGTCACTTCCTTGCCCATATGACTACATTTATATACCTTTATATACATTCATAAACATTCATCTATAATTTTCTTATCTCCTTTATCTTTATTTCTATCGTTCAACCATTTACGCCAATTATCCCAAATTTCATAATACTCTGATTCTTTCTTTTTTAATTTTAATGTCAATGTGTCCATTTTGGCACAATCTAGAATTTTTTGAATTACTAATTCCTCCGAGGGTGTGTTGTTTCCAACACTGTGCATATACTATCCTTGATGCTGTCAAAATATGTAGTAATCTTTTTCTTATAATTCCCTTTAATTATTCCCAACAGAAACAACTCCAGTTTAAATTCTATTCATTCTTCCACTATTTTTTGTATCCAACTCCATATTTTCGTCCAGTATTTTGGGGCTTCTGGGTATTACCACCAGATATGATAGAAGGTAACTTGGTTCCATTTGCATTTCCAGCAAATTCACGTTAGGGTACATTTTGGCCAATCTCATTGGTGGCAGATGCCAACATATTTTCTTTATAGGCCGCTGATCTTATTAATGTATAATTTTTGTTCCAAATCTTTTCCCAATCTGCTAAATCTATGTTATGTCCAATATTTTTTGCCCATGCTATCATGCAGCCTTTTTACTATTTCCTCTTCCAATGCAACTTTTAATAAGTAGTTGTACATCCTTATTATGAATTTCTCTTTGGGGCCTATTGAGATTTTATTTAATTGTTGCAGCTCAGTATGAATTCCAAATTCTTCTACAATTTTTTTGTATCTGGCTTGTAACTGGAGATATGGCTACCAGTCTATGATTATACCTTGCTTTTAATTTCCAATTTGTTTTTAATTTTCTGTTTATCTAATATTTCTTTGTATCTGACCATCTTGCCCAAATCAAATGTGTTGGGGAATATCATCGCTTCTATAGTGGATAACCAGACAGGTATTTTCATATAATGTTTTCTCCCAATTTTATTCCAAATCTGTAACAATGAATCTCTCATATATCTATGAAAATGTTTGCTTCTTGTCTTTTCTCATAGAAAGGTGTGCCACCCCATGACCCTCCAGAGTTAATATTTTTTTATTACTCGAATTAATCCATTCCTTAATCCATATCAATGCTGCCGCTTTATAATAGAGTCCCCAGTCTTGGAGTCCAAAGCCACCTCTACTTCTACTGTTCTGCAAGGCTATTAATTTTATTCTGGCTTTCTTTCCTAACCATATAAATGTTAACATAGTTTTGTTCAATTCCGTAAAAATGTTTTTATCTAATTTTATGGGGATTGTTTGAAATAAGTATAATAATTTGGGTAAAATATTTGATTGTGGTGACTGTCCCTAATAATGATAATTGTAATTTCCCCCATTGTTCCAAATCTTTATTTGGTGCAATAATTTCATGTAGTTTTCTTCTATCATTGAACATCTCGCAGTTAGCCATATTCCTAAGTATTTGTCTTTCTTTGCAATTTGGAGTCCCATTACCCTTTCTAATTTTCTTTTCTGGTCTTCTGTTAAATTTTTAGGTAACATTTTAGTCTTTTCTCTATTAAGCCCTTACACCTCCATATTTCTCTAACTCTTGAATTAAAGTATTTCCCATCTCCAATGGGTCTTCTATGAAGAACCAGGTCTTCTGCAAAAGCTTGAATTTTATATTCCTCTTTTTAAATTTGGGTTCCTTTTATATCTGAATTCTAATTCAAATTAATAAAATTTCTAGCAGGATGAAAAGTAGAGGTGACAGTGGACAACCCTGCCTTACCCTTTTCGTTATTTTCCCCATTTAATAATATACTCATCTTTGGGTGGAATATATCACCTCTATCATTTTCTCGAACCTGTCTCCTAAATTCATATTTTTAATTTGTTGTATCATGAACTGCCAATTAAGGTTGTCAAAAGCCTTTTGTGCATCCAGAAAAACAAGCGCTGCTTGTTTTTCTGGATGTGCCTCATAGTATTCCAGTATGCTTATTACTATTCTTGTATTATTTCTGATTTGTCTTTCTGAGAGAAATCCATTTTGGCCTGGGTGTATGAATTCATTTAATATTTTTTTCAATCCTTCTGCTACTATAGTTGTAAATATTTTATAATCGGCATTCAATAATGATATTGACCTGTAATTTTGAATGTGTTTGTTATCTATACCCTCTTTTGTTATTAAAGAAATAAGAGCCTCCCTCCATGAGTTCAGTAATTTTGCCTCCATCAATTTGTACACTTCTAGCATTAATGGTTCTATCAGTTCACTCATCATTTTATATATCTCCCCGGAAGTCCATCTGGACCTGGAGTTTTATTGTTTTTGTTTTTTCACTGCTTGTTTCAATTCTGTGTTATTTCTTTATTTAACATTTCTCTCATTTCTTCTGCTATTGGCAAAACACCTTCTCCTTTCAAGTAATCTCTATTTTTTCCTTCGCTATTTCTTCACATTTAAACAGACCTTCAAAATACTTATAAGTAATCCTTTTTTTCTCTTCCATCATATGTTGTAACTTCCCATTTTCATCCTGGAGCTGATGTACTATCCTTTTCTCTCTCTCTAATTTATAGGACAACCACCTCCCCGGTTTGTTCCCCCTGTTCAAAGAAGTTTTGTTTTACAGATTTTAAATTTCTTATCATTTCTGCTTGCTCTAAAATATTTATGTCTTGTTACAGTCAGTTCCCCTTTAAACTGATCATTCTGTGATTTGTTTGCAATTGTGTTTCTAAATTTTTAATTTTCTCCTGTAATGCATTGTGTTGTCTCCACTTCTCTTTATTTCTCTTTGCCATATAAGCTATTGTAATTCCATGTGTGTAAGCTTTCATAGTATCCCATTGATTTTGTGATGTAGGTTGCTTTATATTTTCTTTAAGAAACAATTCTACTTCTTTCATAAGTCTTTGGGTAAATTCTTTTTCTTTTAATATTTGTAGATTTAGAGTCCATCTTCTTGTTTTTTGTTGGCCTCTCCAAACTATTTTAAGAGGATTATGATCTGCCCAGATATTTGGCAATATTTCAATAGCTTCTACTTCTTTCCTTACTTCCCCGTTCATCCAGGCCATATAAAGTCTTGACCATGAGTGGTGTGGATTAGAGTAAAAGGTAAATTGTTTTTCTTCTGGTTTCAATTTTCTCCATGCATCTATTAAGTTTAATTCTTCTATCATTTCAAAAAATGCTATAGGCAGTATTTTCTTTTTCTATTTTTCTTCTCACTTACATAATCCCTTTTACTGTCCACTATTGCATTATAATTACCCACTATGCAGATATTCCTATGTCCTATTTCTGTAATTTTTTCATGTAGCTTTTTATAAAAATCCTTCTAGTTTTCATTAGGCACATATATTACTAATAATGGTTTCTGACCTATTGGTATTTCAATCATTACATTCTTCCCTTGACATCTGCATATATTAGTTTTGTTTTTACCTCTTCCCTAACATATACAGCTATCCCTTTTCCTTTTTCATCAGCTAATGCTGTATATAATTTTCCTAATTTGGGGTATTCTAAGTAATTCTTACCTTATTTTTTGATGTGTACTTCCTGCAGGCACACTACATCTACTTTTTGTTTCACTAATTTTACCAGTGTTCACTTTCTTTTAGCCACAAATTTAATCTGTTAATGGTTATATTAATTTGATTTATTCTCCCATTCTTCTATTAGTCTACTTGTCTTTGTCTTCTATTAGCCCTTGTATCTCTTTGTATTCTTAGTCTTGGCCTTGTCCCTTCTTCTTCCTGTTCTTTTCTTCCTTCCTTCTTTCTTCCTGTTCTCCTTTTGTTTCCTGTTGTTGCTGCTCCTGGCTTACGGACTCTAATTCTTCTCCGCTGCTCTGTTCTTCTTCTATTCCGAGTTGGTCATATAACTCTTGTGCCTTCTTTAGGTTGTCCACTTTGACTTTCTTCTCTTGCCAAGACACTAGCATCTCTTCTGGCACTAGCCACCTGAATGAAACTGTATATTCCCTTTAGTCAGTAGTGTTGCCAAGAATTGGTAGTTCTTTCTCTGTTCTCTCACTCTTCTCTGAATCTGTTTCAGAGTTATTATTAGTAAGAGAACACCTGTCCATTCTAGATGAGATCAAATCACCAATATCTGACAGATTACATGCCAGAATTCTGTAGGAACTGGCAGATGTGATATCAGAACTACTGAACCATATTGTTTAAATATTCTGGAGCACTGGAGAACTAGCAGATGACTGGAAAAGAGCTTCCTTCAAAAAAGGAAGGAAAAAAAACAGATCCAGAAAACTACAAACCAAGCAGCCTGACATCAATACCTGGAAAGATTTTTGGAAAAGATCAAGCAACATATCTGGGAACACCTAGAAGCAAACAAAGTTATAACACAGGTTTGTTAAAAACAATCATGCCAAACAAATCTTATTTTATTCTTTGATAAAGTGACTCAATTAGTGGACCAGGAAAATGCCGTGGACCAGGGGTCGCCAACCTTTTGGACCTCAGGGAGGACTAAACTCTTAATTTTAAATCTCGCGGACCACTAATATGAATTTTGACTGATGGTGGCTTGCTGACGTTGGTGGGAAAGTCAGTCCCATATTCCAGAGCTACAATAGTCACAGGACTGGCCCTTTGGTCATCTTGGAACAGCTGCTCCTCCACCCGGGTGCACCGGCCTGCCATGGACTGGAGGAGCTGCTCTGGGATGACCAAAGGGCCAGTCCTGTGACTACTGCAGCTCTGGAATATGGGACCGACTTTCCCACCAATGTCAGCAAGCCACCCCGGGGTGGATTTCCCTCCCCGCCATTGGTCTCACCTTCCAGTTCCAGCTTGCGTGGCTCCACTCAAGGTAAGGTTTGTGCTTGGCCGAAGGGTGGGGGCCAGTGGTCGGGCCATGTGGGCAGCACAACCTTGTGTTCCCATGTAACCTGGATTAATTGCTTTGGGGGGGACATTTCTCTGTGGACCACCAAATTTTCTTCCGGACCACCAGTGGGTCCCCGGCCCACTGGTTGGCAACTACTGCTGTGGACATAGTATACTTGTATTTCAGTAAGGCATTTGACAAAGTAGACCACGACTTACTTCTTGGTAAAGTAAAAACATGTGGGATAGATTTGCAACTGGCTGAAAAATCACACTCAATGTGTAGTCTACAGTGGAACTACATCCACATGGAAGGAAGGAAGCAGTGGGGTATTCCAAGATCCTGTTTTAGACCCAGTATTTTTCAACATCTTCATAAATGATTTAGATGAGGGAATAGAAAAGAAAGTAGTCAAATTTGCAGATGACACTAAACAGGCAGTAATAGCCAACATTCCAGAAGATAGGCTCAAGATCCCAAAACATCTCAACAGACTTGAACTCTAACAAAATGAAATTCAATATAGAAAACAGTAAAGTAGCAAATGTTCAGATACAGATTAGGCGAAGCCTGGCTCAATAGCAGTAACTATAAAAACAAATCTTGAAAGTTCTAGTGGACAATCACTTAAATATGAGGTGGCAATGTGCAGCAGTAGTAAAAAAAAAAGTCAACATAATCCTAGGTTGCTTCAACGAAGGCATAGAATCAAGATCACATGAAGTATTAGTAATAAAGTATTAAACCTTAGTTAAGACTATACTTAGAATACTGCATATCCAGTTTTGGTCAGATTATATAAAAGATGTAGAGATTCTCAAAAGAGCACCGAAAAGAGCAACAAAGATGATTAGGGGACTGGAGGTTAAAGTATTGTAAGGTTCAGCTATAACTTAAGATCACGATGTGCCAAAAATGAACTTAAACAAAGGCTTTAAAGAACAAAATCTAACTTTTATTGATCAATAAAAGGGTAAGACCTCTCCTCTCATACACACAGATGTGAGGAAAGTTACAAAGCATATAGACGAAAATAACTCTTATACTTTAAGATTCTTTTAGAAGTAGAGTAATTGCATTGTAAAACACCCTAAGTTAGATTTACATCTTTCCCGCAAAACGACAAATGTCCTCCTGGCACTTGTTTATCTTTCAGTATCCTTTCTCCTATTGTCTGTTAATCGATCACAACTGACCATTTAAGAGGGCTATTAACAGCATACTTCAAAAGGTGTACATTGCTCCAGATGTAGGGAGTTACTTTCCCAGGGAGTAGGTTCCACTCGGATTGATTTAGATGGAATAATCATGTGTCTTCCTATGAGAGAGATGTAACTAATTGCAGGCTAGTTTTACAACACAAAGGTTAGAGAAATATTTTCCACAACAGCAAGCTAAGAAACGCCTATAGAGGTAAGTACTTACATATACATAGGAAAACAACTGCCTAACATCATAAGGCACGCTTATAGAGTTACACTCTCTCTCTAATATTTTTTATTTCTTTCCTTTATTTATTACCTTAACAGTATATTAAGAATTGGGTCTGTCCAATAGCTATCAATTACCTTATTATACCCAACATGCAGATTAGAAAAAAATTAAATGGAGGTTTTAAAAACGGAAGAAAATCATTGGGAGTTGAAAGTCGACACCAGGGGTGTCCAACCTTGGCAACTTTAAGACTTGTGGACTTCAACTCCCAGAATTCCTCAGACTTGTGGACTTCAACTCCCAGAATTCCTCAGCCAACTTTAAGACTTGTGGACTTCAACTCCCAGCAAAGCTGGCTGAGGAATTCTGGGGGTTGAAGTCCACAAGTCTTAAAGTTGCCAAGGTTGGACACCCCTGGCCTACACAATAGTTTCCAAGGTTGAAAAACACAGCTCCATGCGCGACACGGGACAGCCCCCTTAAAGCAGCCATTCTGCAAATTGCATAACTGGCCATTCATAATGGAGGCTTCATGTCTGCCAGAAGGCCATGTTAAGTCTCCTCTAAACTGGCCACCTGGCTGAAGAAACGTATTTATTAGGATGTTACGCGATACGAGACACCCGCTTCCTAGTTCTACAAGACGCCTGCAAATGGCCGCTTCTCGGCCCGGAAATCCCTCTCTTAGGTAAACGGCGAGCCCCTCCCTCCACGTGACGGGGAGAGCGGTGGGTGGGATCGGCGCTCGCGCCGCCTCCGCCAGGGGCGCGTGCGCAGAGCAGGCCACCTAATGCTTCTTGCTGGATCGCGGCTGAGGGAGCGAACGTCGCTCTCTATGGGGGAGAGAAGATGGCTCCCTTTCCGGAGGAGGTGGATGTTTTCACCGCCCCGCACTGGCGGATGAAGCAGCTCGTCGGGCTCTACTGTGACAAGGTAGGGAAGGGGCTGAGAGGCGTCGTGGGAGCCGCCGCCGCCTTAGCCTTACTTCAGGCACCGCGACACACCCCCGCGTCTCGGCCTCAGCCGGCGGAATGGAGGTAGTGCGCCTGCGCACAAAAGGGGGAGAACTATGCGGTTGCGCACTTGGATTGATGTCTTGCGCGCGACGTAGTTTCTTCCCCCCGCCCCCCCCCCCCGACTTGCTTTTCTGTTTTTATAGAGATGTTGATTTAAAAAAAAAAAAAATCCAGGAATCTATTTTCTTGGGGTGGGGGGGAATAACTGGTCCAAGGTCTCTGGGTTCCCCCTCGCCCATCTCTTTGTTTATCACGGTTTCTCAACTCCAGCAACTGGGAAATGGGAACTTCCACCTCCCGGGCTGGACGATTCTGGGGAGTAGCAGTAGCACGTAGACCGACCTGCCGCTTCCATAAGCGCTTCACGGCAGCCTCTGAGCGGTTTACGGGGTCCTCCTTTTACCCACCTCAGAAGGCGGGGAGGCTGAGTCGACCTACTAGAGGAGTCGTCAGTCTGCTACGATTAAGGAAGTCATTTCAGCCGCGGAAGGGCCGAAGCTTACAGCTGCCCGGGGAGGTAGACTGGAGCCCGAGCCCGAGGCGTCCGGAGAGGAGGTTGCCTCCCTCACTTGACAGCCTTGGAAACCTCCGGGGGCTGAGAGAGAGGCTTCTTCTCTTTCGAAATGGTTGGCATTGCCATATTTTTCACCAGACTTCGGAATCTTCTTTTTTTAAAAAAAAGACAACAACCAAATTTTATTAGTTTTCAAAGACAATACACAAACAAACAAAACATAAAGCATAAGAACATAAAACATCTTTTCTAAAAACTGCTTACTGAGTTTTAACAAAACAAATAAAACGTCTTATTTGAGTACAGCATAACTCCAGACTATCACGTTTCCATACAAACACAATTTGATATGCATATTCATCTTATGTATTCAACTTCGTATCTTATTGCTCTTTTTCCAACTTCTCACTATTTCTCCCTTTACTTCTATTCTATTATATTTCTTTTCCCTAAATTTCTATATCTTCAGAATCTTCTTGTTGCTGAGATCTGAGATAAAGATACATTAATGCATTATTTTATCATACAGACCTGGCCTTAGCACCAGCTGCAGTCAAAACCGGTTCTAAGCCCTGTCTGTGGGATAACACAATATTCATTACAATAAAACAGCAACCATCATATTCATAAACCTAATAATATGTAGACTAGGAATCTATTTGGTTGAATCAATCTGGTGGTAACTGCTACTTTTTTATATTATGTTTTTTTTTCCAAATATTTGTTTTAAAAAGGCATGGACATGAGAACTAGTCATTTGAGATCGTGTGCTGCTGCCATACACATTAGTCATTTGTATTTGCTGTTCCCAACCATAAATTTCTAAGCTAACAAAAGTTTCAGGAGTCTGAAAGACAAGCCAGGATGGCAGAAAATTGGACGGTTGGGGAAAAAAATCTGTGTAATTGAACTGACGCTTGGCACAAGTATTAGATCAAAACAGAATGCTTCAACTGAATGTGAATAGGAGTCAAGCATGGATTTTCTCTCCTGATCTCTCTCTCTGTCACAAGTAGTAATGACCTTGAGCGTTTTAATCTTTTTTCAAGACTGACATTCTGAATGCAGGAGTTGGAAGAACAGAACTAGAGCAATCCTCTGAAATCCGTGGCTGTAATTAATACGTAGCACATGAAACATGATCCCTTGATTATTGTCACAATCGATTTGCAAAGCTAGAAATTAGACATTTAGACAGATATACAAATTGGAAAAATTAAGGAATTAGTTCTTGATCTAAAAAGGAGTTCCAGGTTTAAATGGAAAAAAAACATACCAAAGCACTGTCTTCTATACAACCCCTCTGCA
This sequence comes from Pseudonaja textilis, assembly GCF_049901715.1. Taxonomy (NCBI): domain Eukaryota; kingdom Metazoa; phylum Chordata; class Lepidosauria; order Squamata; family Elapidae; genus Pseudonaja; species Pseudonaja textilis. The sequence continues at coordinate 62,676,356 of NC_141995.1, read as the reverse complement.
GTTGGAAATAATGTAACTGGAGAAAGACATATTTATACCATAGTCGAGTTTATCTTAACGAAGTAGACTGTAGTCTGAGAAAAGTTATATTCTAAGAGTTTGTTTTTCTTCAAGGTGGTAAAGGATTATTATTATTTTTTTGCATTTACAGGTTTACCTAGTTGAGCAGATAATATTCAGTTATAATGTATTTTGACATATTAGCAAGGTGTTAGGAGTTTACATCTGCCTTTATATATAAGTGATAGCACTTATTTATTTACTTATTTAGAGAAGGTGTGAGTCTACATTTTAATCTGATATTCCACATATATTGATTTGTATTTTAAAAGAAAATTGTGAAAGGCACAAAGTAAATCCCAGATATTAGATCCTTTGAAAGAGTCATTGAAACTTAAGTTAGTTTACTGTGACAATACTAAAGTATGCTTAAAGTTAGAAATGCGGTGGAAAATATTGTATCACTTAATTTTTAGGGGGGGGGATTTAGGTACGGTGAGAAAGAGAAGGGAATGACTAGTTAGCTTCTTTTGGTTGAAAGAGCAAGATTAAAAAAGAAAAAGAAACCAAACCCTAAATAATATGCCTCAGGAAAGAAAATTATCCGAATTGCTTGTTTGTGCCTTTGATTCAAGGAAGAGTTTCTCTGCCCCTTTATTGCGTTCTGGCTCCTTGACAAAGCAAAAGGAGGCTGTCCGGTATCGCTTGGAGGATGCATGGCTAGAGAGACATTAATATTTAAGTCTTGTCCTCTTCTCCATTCCTGGAAAAGAGGTCAGGATTTCCATTCAAGTCACTATATTTCTGGATCCAGTAAACTGCTCTGGTTTTCTGCTGACTCATATCCTGGGATATGGTCAGGCACAGTGCTGTTCTAGACCTGTCCACCCAGAAAAAAGAAGCTAGCTCACTAAAAACACCTCTCTGTAGTTTGCTCATGATTGTCTTGTACTATGTATGCAGAGAACCTTGATCATAGGCATGGGTCTGGGGTCAGCAGTATATATGCCTCAAAAATAATCTTTCTAATAAATTTATAATGAGGAAAACCTGATCAAAGTGAAGAAATACAAATCTAATCTAACTGCAAACGTCCTGAGCTTTCAGAATTCTTAAATTTTAAGCAGAGCTGGATAAAACTACAGAAGTTCAAATTTGGTTAGGAAGGCTAATACCTTCTTAGGATTAGTTTCTTAAAAATTAATTCAAGGAAAGCAAATGTCTAATGTGCAACCCTCTGTTTTTTTTCAGCTTTCTAAGACAAATTTCTCTAACAACAATGATTTCCGAGCTCTCCTCCAATCATTATATGCTACATTTAAAGAGTTTAAAATGCACGAACAGATTGAAAATGAATACATTATTGGTTTACTTCAGCAACGTAGCCAAACTGTATATAACGTACATTCAGACAATAAGTTATCAGAGATGCTTAGCCTCTTTGAAAAAGGCTTGAAAAATGTAAAGGTGAGTTTGCTTGATTTTTGGCATGGGTAAAATCAATTGATTGAAAAATAGTTCTAAGAAAGCAGTATCAATATTGCATGTAAATGATTATACAAACGGAGACTATCATTTTCATTGATAGATACAATTTTGTGAAGGAAGCATGGTGTTTGTTTGGTGCTGTAATATACTTAGAAGAAAAAATGTGTTTAACATATAACTTATCCAAAAATTTTATTTTAAAATTTTCATTTGATTTCTCATTTAGTTAAGCCACAAGAAATGTGTAAAAAAATACCCCTTTTGCTTAGAAGTGGTTTTCACTTTGACAGCAAATATATCTTTAAAGAAGCAAATGTCACAGTGCTTATTCCCATTGTAATCCCTATTTTGTATAGTTGATAGATTAAAATTGGAATTGAAAAAGCCATGGAGTAACTTGTATTACTAAATATTTGAAAGCCAACTCCCCATATTTCTTTATTTTTGTCTTTAAAAGTTTATGATCTAATACTTTAAATGTAATGTATTATTGATTTAATAAGTAGATCAAACATTTATAACTTAAGTGGCACATAAAGTTCTATGATAAATTTGAAAACTAATTTTCAGAATGAATATGAGCAGCTCAACTATGCAAAACAACTAAAGGAACGATTGGAAGCATTTACCAGAGATTTCCTTCCTCACATGAAAGAGGAAGAGGAGGTGAGTAGTTTGAGGAATGATTAAATGTTTTGAGAAATGTTTCCTTTATTTTTAACGTTTGGAGTGAATGGTATGCATCATTTTTATAAAAAGAAAGATTTTGCCATTTATATGTTAAAAGAAAATGCTTCTTCGTGATTTCTGCCCTTTCTTCGAATGTACTCACTAAACAGCGAAGCTGGAAAAAATCCTGGAGTTTCAGAAAACCCATCCCCCAAGCTCCGTCCTCAGCCCGTAGGGTTTCATAGTGTGAAATGTTTCAGGCGCCTTGTGTTTCTTCTCAGCCTCTTCTGTGACATTTGAAACCATCTCCCTTGGTCGTTGGGTTGGTCATTTGAATTAGGAAAATCTTCACAGTGACAGAGAGAACTTCAACTATTTGTGTACATAAGCAAGTGCCTTGTTCTCCTTGTAAATGAGAGCACAAGAGCTTCCACAAATTTGTGAACTATTAATCTGAAGCATACCCAAATCAACTTTTTATTTTTTTTAAATAAAAGATCATTCTTTTTGTTGATCTTCAATGCTAATTTAATTTTATACCTGATATGGCTAAATGTCTTTTCATATAAAAATTAGATTCAAAATATATTTCAGAGTTGTCAAGAACGCATATTACAAAGGGAAATTCTGTAAAACCAGATGTTCAGATGTTTGTTTCTTTTATTCTGGCAAGGTTTAAAAATGTACTAATAATAAAGGTTAAATTGTAAACAGTATTGCAGTCCAAAGCTGGAATTTATACTAGCTAAGCAAAAAAATAATAATTCACATCTATTTCTTTCTCTTTTCCCCATCTTACTCTGGATCGATGGTGGTATTCAATTTTTTTCCCCTACTGGTTCTGTAGGCATGGCTTGGTGGGGAAGGGTCATGTGACTGAGTGGGTATATCCAACTTGATGTCACTTGCGCCTACGCCCATTCAGTCACATATCCTCACCAAGCCACGCCCACATAACCCAGTAGGGAAAAAAATGAATTTCTACCTATCTTCCTATTTTCTGCCCAGGCAGGCCTGGCCTAATCTGTCAAAGGCCTGGCCTAATCCTGCATGCCGCCCGCTCACCCTTCACCAGTCACAAGTATCACCCCGTTTCCCGCCCTGGCCCTTACTCTCCTCATTTCCTCTCCCATGACCGCCTCTTTTGTCATCCCACAGATGTGACTTTGCCTTCCTCCCGCGGCTGGCTGCCAGAGAAGGCAAGCCAGGGCTGAACCATTGTCACTGGGCTCCCTGCCAGCCTACATCTTGCCCTTGTCTACATGTTTTTTCCATGCGTCTGGACTCCAGCTGCACTGAAAAAAAGACCCAGCGGCTGTAGGCTTCTTGCAGTGAAAATTACTGACCTCCGGCTTTACTCCGCTTCTCCCACGCCCATGCCGCCGCGTTCTAGGCTCTGGCCATGCAGATCCACCCCATTGAGGCCGCTGCATTGGAGGGACTTGCCCAAGCAAGTCTGAGCGAAGCAGTGCAGCAGGCAATGGGGTGGACCTGCGTGGCCGGCGGCTAGAACGCGGCCACGGCGGCACGTTGGAGAAGCGGAGCAAAGCTGGAGGGCAGTAATTTTCGCTGCAAGAAGCCTACAGCTGTTATGTTTTTTTTGCTACTTCTTTGCTGGTCGGAACCTGCTAGGAGCTGGGCTACCAGCTCAGTTCCATCCGGCAAAGGAGCAGCAGCCGAGACTTGCCACCCTATTCTTTGCACCAAGGTGGACCCCATTGCCTGCTGTGCCAGAGTGGAGGTACTTGCCCAGGTAAGTCCCTCCGGTGCAGCTGGCAATGGGGTGCGCATGCATGGCCAGTGCGAAGAACCGGGCAGCGATGGTGGTGGGATTGAAGCTCTTTTTTGGCGTGTTCGAAAAGCAGAGGCTGGTAGTTTTCGGTGCAAGAAGCCTCCTGCCAGCCGGCTCAGTTTTGGCTGGCAAAGAGGCATCAGCTGGGAGGTATCTCACACCGAAAAAGAGGCAGCGGTTGCAGGCATCTCGCGACAAGGGGGGGAGGGCGAGATGCGGGCTGATGGGGAGCCCAGCGGCTCTCAGCCCTGGCTTGCCTTCCCTGGAAGCCAGCCATGGAAGGAAGAGAAAGTCGCGGCCACAGACAACAAAAGAGGAGAGGAAGCGAGGAGATTAAGTGCCAGGGCCTCTGAAGGAGGAGGGGAAAATGGCTGACACATCGTGCTTAAGGGAGAGCCAGTGGCGAGCAGGCGGCGGTTCCGGGGCAAGGCTGGAGCTGGGGAATCACGCACTCCCCGACCCAACCGAGGCAGCTGGCAGCTCCAGGCCTGTTATTTCTACATGAAAATGTGCTGAATTGTCATGGTAAATTGTTTTGAATAAACATTTTTTTCTATTTTGATACCATTCATGTTGATATGTATAGTTTTTCCACTTTTCCATGTTTGTTATCTGTCAAATGTGTTTTTCCTTTGAAGTCATCTTTGATCATTAGATTCGGATCTTGTAGAGCAAGCATGATTCTAGAATTCATATTTTTTAATTTACATTTTTTAATGTAAATAATATTTGTTTATAATTCACCAAAAGCCCATAACTTTCCAAATATAAGAAAAAATGTAGTATATAATGCAAGTTAGAATTGATGTTCAGCTAGTGATCCTAGTTATCCCTTAGGTTTTCCAGCCAATGTTGATGGAATATTTTACCTATGAAGAACTGAAGGACATAAAAAAGAAAGTAATTGCACAGCACTGCTCACAGAAGGAGACTGCAGCAGAAATCCGTAGAGGGATTAGCCTGTGGAATCAAGCAGAAGAACTCCAGAAAGCTTTCAAATATTCTGTGGATGAAAAAGCAGATCATGGTAAGCCCTTAAATTGAAAGTTAGCTGTGAATGAGTAGCTGGGTGCATAATTCCAAAAATAACCTTTTTTTAAAAAAAAACAACAACTCCCCCACCCATCAACCACATTGTCTTTGCCCCAGTTCTAGAAGTGTCTCTTTAGAGCTGAATTCTGCTAAGATTGATCACCTTGTCAAGTGCCTGTAGAGTGTCTTCTGTTTTTCAGAAACTGAAGAACCAGAACAAGCCACCAGCATTGTTCATCTGCCTTCAGAGGTGATGCTCACTATTTTTACCTATCTTAGCCCTCAAGAATTATGCCGATGTAGTCAAGTCAGCAGCAAATGGTCACAGTTAGCAAAAACAGGATTTCTCTGGAAACACCTTTATCCTGTGCACTGGGCTAGAGGTAAGAGGCTGTACTCTCAACCCTTTTTTAAGCATCCCTAATTACCATTCCTAGTAATGTGTAGTTATTTTAAACTTGATTTAAAAAAAAATATGTGACTAAGCATAATACCTAGTTCAGTCACCGCTCAAATATACAGCAGTGCTGATAAAAGTAGATATATACTTATTTACCTTGAGGCTGCAGTTATCACTGTCTATGCCCAATCCTGTGATTGTGATTTGAGTGCTTGGCCATCAGCATGCTTTTCTGAGGGTTGCAGCATCCTACAGTCACAGGATTGCATTTACAACCACCACAGCTGGCTTCTGACAAGCAAAGCCAATAGATAAGCCAACAGGAAGTCACAAGCCATTTGGCTACAGCAGAAGTAAATCATGCATGGTCACATGATGCACCGAATGACCATGTTGCATAGCTGCAGTTCCAGTATCAACTGCAGTTAATTGAGGACTGGATTTCCTTTGTGGATCTCATTTAATTTTATCCAGTTCATCTAAATCAGGGGGTGTCAAATTCAATTTCATTGAGGGACGGATCAGCAAAGGGCCAATGAGCACGGCCGGGTGGTCACAGGACTAGGTGAGTGTGGCCAACTGGACCTAGCCTGCTCACACTGAGGGGCACCTGTGATAGACCAGGTAAGGGTGGGAGGGGTGACCCAGGGTCAGTGCCAAAGCCTGGGGCGGGGGGGAGCTGAGCATCGGTGCTTGTGTGCAACTGCAGAAGGTGCCTGGGGGGAGGGTCAAACAGTGCTGGGGCACTGGCGGGGGATGACAGCTGAACGCCCCGTTCAGTTTTAGGTTGGCGTGGTGAGGAGAGGTCAAAAAGGGAAGCCCCTGCCCACTGCTGCCTGCCCACTTCCCACGGCAGCATCCCATTTTCACCTTCTTTCCCTGTTGCAGTTATGTAGTTCTGTTTGATACCCAGGCACCCTCAGCAGTGCACGAGCACCGATGCCCTGTAATTCATGCAGTACTGTAGTGCAAGATCACAAGAGAGCAGTAGTGTTATGTCCCACCTTCCAAAAATAAACAGATAAGGCTGAAAGCAGCAGTCCTCGCAAACAAAGGCAGCAACCAGGAGTCTCCACCGATCACAACTGTGAAATGTTATGTCCCACCTTCAAAAGTAAGCAGATAAGGCTGAAAGCAGCAGTCCTCGCAAACAAAGGCAGCAACCAGAAGTCTCCACCAATCACACCTGTGGCCAGCCTCGACAAGATTGTCCAAGTTAACAGTCCAAATAAATCCAAGTCCCAACAAGATATTTCAGGTTTAAATCCAAAGTCTTCGGTTCTCTTTTCAAACAATTTGTTCCCGACAAGAGTGCAGAGTCATCCCTCTCCCTTTATAGAGCAGCAGCTAATTAGTCTAATTACTGATCTGCCCTCCTCCTGTGCTCCCGTTGGTTTCTCGTAAGGAGACGCCTGTTTCTGACATCTACCCAGCGATTATCTAAATTATTACTTTCACCAGAAGACTCCATCTGTTCCTCGTTATCAGCCGTTCCCGGCTGATAGCCTGATTGAGAAGCCGAGGAGGTTGAAGGTTCAGGCCGGTCCTGCAAATCAAATGTGACCTTCGCCTCCTCCTCATCATTGCAATCACTTGCTGAGTCCTCCTCACTGGAACTTTCATTTAAAAAACTTGTAGCTGGTGCCGGAATCACAACACTATCCCTCACCGCAGGGCCCTTCCCCCGGGTCTGACGATCTGGATGCGGCTTCGAAGGGAAGCGTGCATGAAAGTCTCGAAGCAGATCCGGAGCATGAAACGTAGATGCATCCATCCAGGAACAAATCTCCGAATCATCTACTCTCCTCCCGACCAAATACTGGAATCGACCCTTGAGCCAACGGGAATCAAGGACGCTGACCACCGTATCGTCAACAGCAGCCGTCTCAGGGAGCGATGATGACGGAATCGTTTCAGCAGAGTCACGTAGACGACAATCAGAAGAATCGGGAACCAAGAGAGATCGATGAAAGACGGGGTGAATACGCATAGAACGCGGCAAAGTGAGGCGGTATGCCACAGGGTTAATAACTGCCTCAATCGGGAACGGACCAATAAACCGATGATCAAGTTTCCTAATAGGGCGATCGACCTTCAGATGTTTTGTAGAGAGCCACACTTTATCACCCACAGCTAACGGCGGTGTTGCCCGACGGGACCGATCCGCAAACCGCTTATAATCTTCTTTTGCCTTGTTCAATTGTTGCATCAGTAGACGGCGAACTGCGTGTAATTCTTCCAAAAACTCTCGGGTCTCAGGAACCGGGGAATCCGTCATAGTTAATGGGAAGAAGCGCGGATGATAACCCATATTTGCAAAAAATGGTGTGACACGAGTGGAGGTGTGCTGCGAGTTGTTAAACGCGAATTCTGCTAATGGGAGATATTTCGCCCAATCGTTTTGTCGCACATTTACAAAACATCTCAAATATTGAGTAAGAATCCCAATCACCTTCTCTGTCCCGCCATCAGTTTCTGGATGGTGCGCTGACGCTAAACATACTTTCACTTGCAAAGCCGCCATTAACTGTTTCCAAAATTGTGCTGTAAACTGGACCCCACGATCAGAAACCACTCTATCCGGTAGTCCATGTAAACGAAAGATATGCTGCAAAAATAACTGAGCCGTAGTGCGGGACGATGGCAATTTCCGACAAGGAATGAAATGGGCCATTTTAGTTAGCATATCCACTACCACAAGCACTGTTGTGAACCCCGACGAAGATGGTAAATGTGTCAGAAAGTCCATGGATATCGCTCCCCATGGCCTACTTGGAGTCGGCAAGGGTTGCAAAAGTCCAGGGGGTGCGCCTGACGCCGCTTTCGCTTGCCTACATTGCACGCAAGAAGCGACGTAAGAGGACACATCATGACGAACTCGAGGCCACCAGAAAGTCCGAGTGACTAAATGCAAGGTTTTGTGAAAGCCAAAATGACCAGCAGCAGGGTTATCATGACATTGAGTCATGATAAGGGTCCTCAACGGTCTGGTAGGTACATATATTAAACCCCGATGTCGAAGCAGATCGTCTTCAAAAGACCATGGAGAATTAGAGCCAACATCCCCCCGTCTCTGTTGCGTCCACGCATCCAAATGTTGCGCCTCTCGTAGTCGGGCCCGCAAATCTACCGGTTCCTGTAGTACGGCTAGAGATTCTGGTGGTAACACCGTCCGTAAAGGAAGAGGATCTTCGGCACAAGTATACTCTGGTTTCCAAGATAACGCATCCGCCCTCCGGTTCTGTCCACTTGGAACGTAAGTAACAGAGAAATTGAATCTGGCAAAAAATAACGACCAACGAATCTGCCGTTGATTCAATTTTCTAGCCGTGGTCAAATGCTCCAGATTTCGATGATCCGTCCGAACCTCCACCTTATGCCGAGCCCCCTCCAAATGATGTCTCCAGGTCTCAAAAGCAGCCTTAATGGCTAACAACTCCTTTTCCCAGATGGTATAGTTGCGCTCCGAAGCTGTAAGCTTCCTAGAATAATATGCGCAGGGAAACAGAAGTGCGCCATCCTCCGAAGCTTGTAACAGCACTGCTCCGATAGCGACATTAGAAGCATCTGTCTCGACTACAAATGGACGATCCGGATCAGGATGTTTCAATATCGGCTCGGTTACGAATGCTTTTTTCAAAGTGTCAAAAGCCTGTTGTTGAGGAGGCCCCCACACAAATGGAACCTTCTTACGAAGAAGCTGAGTTATGGGATCCATTATTTTCGCAAAACCTGGAATAAAAGTCCGATAATAGTTTGCGAATCCCAAAAGTCGTTGTACATCTTTGACCCGACGAGGAGCTTCCCAACTACACAACGCCTCAACCTTTTTGGGGTCCATAGCAATGCCCACGGGAGAAATGATGTGTCCCAAGAATTCTATTGACGACTGAAAAAAGCAACACTTTTCCAATTTAGCATAAAGTTTATGCTCCCGAAGACGTTGAAGCACTTGACGAACCTGCTGAAGATGTTGCTCTCTGGATCTTGAATAAATCAAAATGTCGTCCAAATATATGACAACAAACTTATCCAGCATGTCTCGAAAGATATCATTCATCAAATGTTGAAATACAGCAGGAGCGTTGGTCAAACCAAATGGCATGACGGTGTACTCGAAATGACCATAACGAGTGCCAAAAGCCGTCTTCCACTCGTCTCCCTGACGCATCCGAACCAGATTGTAAGCTCCACGTAAGTCAAGTTTCGTGAAAATAGTAGCTTCCCGTAACCGCTCCATCAATTCGGGAATGAGCGGTAAAGGATAGCTATTTCTCACGGTGATAGAGTTCAAGCGTCTATAGTCACAACAGAGACGAAGTTCTCCCGACTTCTTCTTGACAAAGAGAACAGGTGCCGAAAGAGGGGACGATGAAGGTCGAATAAATCCCCGAGCTAGATTTTTATCTAAAAACTCTCGAAGTGCAACTAATTCGGGCTCGGACAGCGAATACAACCTCCCCTTTGGCAATGGAGCACCCGGTATCAAATCCACAGGACAATCGTAAACACGATGTGGTGGTAATTGGTCTGCCTCCTGTTCACTGAAAACATCGGAGAAATCCGACAGCTCTGAAGGAATCAAGACAGCAGAGGCGACAACATGTTGATCTGTGGAGACATGTCTCAGGTGGTCCACACATTGCAGGCTTGGAAAAGAAACAGCATTCTGAGCCCAAGCCACCAACGGATCGTGTAAACGCAACCAGGATACTCCGAGCACCAAAGGAAGATGGAGATTCGAGGTGACATAAAAACTTATCGCTTCCTCATGATCCCCAATACGCATGCGCAATGGTTGGGTGGCAAAGCGAATAGGTCCCGACTTAAGTTCACGCCCATCTACGGTTTCCACCTGCATGGGGGGAGTCACAGACACTAAAGGAATTTTGAAATGTTTCACAAAAGCATAGTCCATAAAGCTTGTCGTAGCTCCCGAATCCAACAGTGCCATGGCAGGAATTCCCTCCTTCTGGGATTGCAAGAATATACGAGTGTCCAAAAGCAAATGTCGAGGAGGGCCAGAATCTACTTCGGCAATTTGGGATGAGATTGGAAGTTGTGCCCGACCTAAGGTTTCTCCGAGGTCGGGCCTACCCCGTTTCCCAATGGGCCAGCACTGGTTTCTGGTACAGGTCCCCGAGTCCCCTTCCGAGTGCAAGAATTAACAAAATGTCCCGGACCCCCGCAATAAAGGCACAAGCTTTCCTTGAATCGTCTCGAACGTTCTTGCACCGTTAAGCGAGGGCGGAGTGCACCTATCTCCATCGGCTCCTCTGCTGAGGTCTTGGATTGGTAAACCCTCATAGGTGGAATGCGTGCACGAGAAAACACAGATGGTTCTGCAACGGTCCGTTTACACCCACGTTGTTGTAAGCGAGCTTCAATACGTAAACATTGAGTAATTAGTGTGTCCAAAGTCGAAGCACACTCTGCATGGACCAGCTCATCTTTGATGGCATCCGACAGACCTTCCTGGAATGCAGCCATATGAGCCGGTTCATTCCAGTTGGAGTCCATACACAATAAGCGGAATTCTGCCACGTATTCCTGTAAGGGACGTTTGCCCTGAGTAATATCCTTCAACTTTCTATCCACAATTTGTGATTTAATTGGGTTCTCAAACATTACGTTCATCTGTTGAAGAAACCCCTGGAAATTGTCTAATAATGGGCTATCCTGTACTAATAAGGGAGTAGCCCATTTGGCAGCCTGCCCGGTTAACAAGCTAATAATAAACCCCACTTTAGCCCGGTCGGTTGGAAAATCTTCAGGTCTCACAGAAAAATACAGTTGGCACTGACCCACAAATGTTGAAAACATGTGTGTTTGCCCAGAAAATTTTTCTGGCATAGCTACCGGGTTTTTCCTCTTAGGGGGTGCAGGGGGGGCTCCAGCTGCAGCTGAAACAGTTTGAGAATTGGTAACAAACGCTAACAATTGAGTTACCTGATTCTGAAGGGACACGTTGCTCTGAAGTAACTGATTAATCTGTAACTGTTGCTGCTCGATCATTTGTTGCATTTGAGTTACATCCATCGTTGCAAAGATGGTCTGTCTGGTCGGGAACAATAATGTTATGTCCCACCTTCCAAAAATAAACAGATAAGGCTGAAAGCAGCAGTCCTCGCAAACAAAGGCAGCAACCAGGAGTCTCCACCGATCACAACTGTGAAATGTTATGTCCCACCTTCAAAAGTAAGCAGATAAGGCTGAAAGCAGCAGTCCTCGCAAACAAAGGCAGCAACCAGAAGTCTCCACCAATCACACCTGTGGCCAGCCTCGACAAGATTGTCCAAGTTAACAGTCCAAATAAATCCAAGTCCCAACAAGATATTTCAGGTTTAAATCCAAAGTCTTCGGTTCTCTTTTCAAACAATTTGTTCCCGACAAGAGTGCAGAGTCATCCCTCTCCCTTTATAGAGCAGCAGCTAATTAGTCTAATTACTGATCTGCCCTCCTCCTGTGCTCCCGTTGGTTTCTCGTAAGGAGACGCCTGTTTCTGACATCTACCCAGCGATTATCTAAATTATTACTTTCACCAGAAGACTCCATCTGTTCCTCGTTATCAGCCGTTCCCGGCTGATAGCCTGATTGAGAAGCCGAGGAGGTTGAAGGTTCAGGCCGGTCCTGCAAATCAAATGTGACCTTCGCCTCCTCCTCATCATTGCAATCACTTGCTGAGTCCTCCTCACTGGAACTTTCATTTAAAAAACTTGTAGCTGGTGCCGGAATCACAACAAGTAGCGCAAGATCTTGTGCTACTGATCTCGCACTACGGTAGTTTAGGCCTCTGTTCTCTGTGAACTGATCCTTGTACCAGATCCGGCTGAAGAGCGTTTGCAAGACAAGATTTGGGGGCAATGAAATCGCCTTGCTTGAAGCCTCCCATCGGCTTGAAAACGCCTTTCTCACGGTTGCAGTCTTGGCGCGAAGAGCGTTTATAAGCCGATGGGAGGTTTCAAGCGAGGCGATTTCTCTGCCCCCAAGTCTCATTGGCTTGCAAACGCTCTTCACACTGAGACTGAAGCAAGGGATTTTACTGCTGCCAAGTGTCATCAGCTTGCAAATGCTTTTCATACTGTCCCTAATCTTTTCTGTGCTCAGGAAGGGACAAGGGTAGGGGGAGAGATTGGCTGCGCTGCCACCCGCAATGGCTTTCCCACGCAGGGGTGGGGTGATCCCAGTGAAAGAGGGCCGGTGAGAGGGGCATGGAGACGGGGATGCAGTGCTTATCTATACAACTTGGTGTGGTCATTTGGGCCGGAACATGGTGTGCCTTAGATCTGACCCATGCACATAGAGACCACCCTGCCGCCTCGGTCCCACCCTCTAGGCGTGCACGTAGGAGATGGTGAGCACACGGGTGCTCTGACCAAGGATTCCTGAGGCTGTAATTAAGCACACACTTGTTTTATTTCAACACTGGGAATTACAGCCTGTAATGTGTCCCAAACAGTCCCTCAAGATAAGCACCCACCTTTATCTCCTTTGAATTGCTGCCAACAACTAAAGTTGGCAAAAACATAACCGTAAAAGACAGACCAGAAATAAAAGTTAAAATAAGCAAAAAAATAGTAAGAGAACACCTGTCTGATCTTGATGAAAACAAATCACCGGGGCCTGATGGATTACATCCCAGAGTTTTAAAGGAGCTGGCAGAGGTCATCTCAGAACCGCTGCACCATATCTTTCAAAAATCCTGGAGCACTGGGGAACTACCAGAGGACTGGAAAAGAGCTGATGTGGTTCCCATCTTCAAAAAGGAAAAAAAAAAACAGACCCAGGAAACTATAGACCAAACAGCCTAACATCAATACCTGGGAAGATACTGGAAAAGATAATAAAAAACAGATCTGCCAACATCTAGAAACAAGTAAAGGAATAACTAGCAGTCAGCACGGCTTTGTTAAGAACAGATCATGCCAAACCAATGTTATTTCATTCTTCAACATAAGTGACTAAATTAGTAGACCAGCAAAATACTGTGGACATAATATACAGTATTTAGATTTCAGCAAGGCATTCGACAAAGTAGACCACAACCTACTTCCTAGTATGCTAGAAAAAAGTGCAATAGATAGCACCAGCACAACTAGTGATGGACTTGCAACTGGCTGACAAACCGTACTCAACGAATAGTCCTTAATGGGTCTAAGTCTACATGGAGGGAAGTAAGCAGTGGGGTGCCACAAGGTTCCATCTTAGGCCCAGGACTCTTCAATATCTTCATTAATGACTTAGATGAGGGAATAGAAAGGGAACTTACCAAATTTGCAGATGACACTAAGATGGCAGGAATAGCCAACACCCAAGAAGATAGGCTGAAGATCCAGATGGATCTTGACAGACTAGAACACTGGGCCATATCTAACAAAATGAAATTCAGTGTAGAGAAAAGTAAAGTCCTACACTTAGGAAAGAAAAACCAAAAGGACACATATAGTGAAACCAGGCTCAATAGCAGTAACTGTGAGAGGGATCTTGGAGCTAAATAGGAGCCAGCCATGTGCAGCAGCAGCCCAAAAAGCCAATGCAATCCTAAGTTGTAGTAACAGAGGGATACAATCAAGATCAAGGGAGGTACTAATACCACTCTATAAAGCCTTAGTAACACCACACCTAGAGTACTGCATCCAATTTTGTTCACCACATTACAAAAAAGAGGTTGAGACTCTAGAAAAAGTGCAGAGAAGAGCAACCAGGATGATGAGGGGACTGGAGACTAAAACATATGAAGAACGGTTACAGGAACTGGGCCTGGCTAGTCTAGTAAAGAGAAGGACCAGGGGAGACACGATAGCGGTCTTCCAATATTTGAGGGGCTGCCACAGGGAGGTGGAAGGGGGTCAAGCTATTTTCTAAAACGCCTGTAGGCCAGACTAGTAATAATGGATGGAAACTGAACAAGGAGAGATTCAACCTGGAAATAAGGAGAAACTTTCTGACAGAACAATCAACCCATGGAAGAGAAGTTGCCCTCGGAAGTTGTGGGAGCGTCATCACTTGAGACTTTCAAGAAGAGACTTGGACTGCCATTTGTCAGAAATGGTGCAGGGTCTCCCGCTTGGGCAGGGGGTTGGACTAGATGACCTACAAGGTCCCTTCCAACTCTGATTATCTGTTAACAGTATATAGAGAAAACCTATATAAAATGTTCTACAGATGGCACTTACCCCCAATTAGATTAGCAAAAATGTTTCCAAATAAGACACCCGAATGCTGGAAATGTAAACAAAAGCAAGGACCATATTATCATATGTGATGGATGTGTCCAGTAGCAAAAAAATATTGGATAAGGATAAGAAAATGGATAGAGGAAATAACTAAGCAACAAATAAGAGTTAAAACCAGAGATATTCTTACTAGGTTTAATAACAGGAAAATATGACAAAAAATACAATATCTCATGCTACATTTAATAACAGCGGCTAGAATCATTTATACACAAAACTGGAAAAATGATATTATGCCATTGGAAGAAAGTGTGATAAAGAAAATATTAGAGTGGGCCGAGATGGACAGGCTGACAATGGAAATAAAGACAGAGAAGAAACCAAATACTATTTGATTTGAAATGCATGGTATAATTGGTTAAATAGCAGATGTAAAGATAGATAAAGAATATGAAATATTACAGTATGATGATAAATATATATGGTAGATATTATAGTGGAACAAAATATATAAAGGAGTGTGTGTGTGTGTGTGTGTGTGTGTGTGTGTGTGTAGTTATATGTGTCTTCGTAGCTCTTCTGGTCTTGTGAGAAGAGAACAACATCACCTGCAAACCTTAGGTGATTTAAATAGGCACCATTGATTTTTATTCCATCTTTTGCCCAGGCTAGTTTGTGAAATACTTCTTCAAAGGAAATTGAACAGTGTGTTAAATGTGGTTGGTAGGCATTTGGCAAGCTAAGCCTAATTTCCAAAGACAGTTTCCCCCTAGGCCTGAAGAGAAAAGTTTCCAGTCAGTGTGTGCAGCCTGCTCTAACGTATGCTGTGGTGGAACATGAACACTAACCACACAATCGATACAAAAGCTATGAGTGGGACAAAAAGGCATGGAAAGATACACGCTTGGCGTTACAAGACAAGTTATAAAGACCTGCACATGGATTAGGGAACAAGCAATATAGCATGCAATATCAAGAGAGTAAAAGAATGAAAACGGACGTGGGCTGGTCACATAGCAAGAAGAACTGATAGCAGGTGGACCAAGGCAGTCATAGAATGGATCCCACTTGATTAAAAAAGCGTCCAAGGAAGAGACCTAAAACGGGGGGGGGGGGATTGATGCCATCAGCAAGGGCCTAACTGGCAAAAGAAAGTTCCACATTGGTTGGAAACATGATGAAGTGGCTTTCATCCTACAGTGGAGAGGCAAAGGCTAGGAAGAAGAAGGAGGAGAAGATGATTTGATCTCAATATTTAGGTTTTCACGGTGTGAAGATTACTGTAGTTAATAATTGTCAAACTTGGATTTGCAATCACTGCCTTATCTTCAATTATACGTGTAGAAAATTATACGCCAATATAGGTTGAATGACCTTAAGTTAAGCAATCTCTTGCCCTTTCTTTTGAAATACAGCATTTATAAATTTAGGAGTTTTAAAACCCGGTCTATTCTCTTTTTAATTATATGGAAATGATATGTATCTTTGTTGAACGAAGTAGATAGTTATTTGCTACTTTATTTATTCAGGGTTGTTTTTTTTTACCACCCCCACCCCTTTGTCCTATTTTTCAATTCTAACAACAAACCCAAAAGTATTAACGCTTTCTAATAGACACGAAGCTCTTTATCTGTTTCTGGAAGCTTAAGAGTTGAGAACAAACTGGGAATTATTTGAAGGATTCAGCCACTAAAGATTTTGTAATTTGGAAAGGTATTGCAATACTCCAATTTTGTATGTGTTACTTTTAAAACCTATAAGGATAAGGAAGCAACATCCTTTTAGCCTTTCTCCTGTGATGCTTTTACACACCTGTGATCTGCACTTGGTTATGGACAAAATGCCAAGGCTGCTTTAATGAATTCAATTTCTTACTGACTGATCAGGAAATTGGTCCCATGGCCCACCGGGTGATCTTGATACGGAGCCAGATGAAGAATGGGTGAAAAACAGGAAGGATGAAAGTCAGGCTTTTCAGGAATGGGATGAAGATGCTGATATAGATGAATCTGGTGAGCTGTCTGCCTTCTTCGGTTTTATCCGTCCCAAAGATTTGAACGTTGAGCATTAAATCTCATAGTTCACTTCCACAAAACAACCAGCTATGAAAATTCAAGCTGGAATACTGCTCGTATGTATGATATCTGTTATGGAATGATTACGTGGTCTGCCAAGTTTCTTCACTTGGCCCATTTCAATAGTATGTTGAGGTTGGCATTAAGTAAGGCTTATCTTGGGAAACCATAGTTTACACCAGCCATTCCTAGCCTGGGTTTTTCTGTGTTAAATCAACAGTTCTTATAATTTGCATACGCCAGTTTAAAATTCTGGGAATTTTAGTCGCATTATCTGGAAGGATTAGGGAAGGTCAGAATTACAATTATGTTAATGATCTGTAATGTCCATAAGGAGGTTTCTCCCTTCTTTCTGCAAATGAAAAAAAAAAGTTTTGCAAATTTTTGCTTTACTGCAGCTTGGCATCTTAGTCAGGTTCGCACTTTAAGGCTTAGTATAATGTGAATTGTTTGATTTTGCCTGTTTGCTATATGCTAGAGAAGAAGTTTGGTATCATGGCTAAGATAGTGGGTGTCAGCTGCTCATCTTCGTTTTCTTTGAAGCTCGCTAGCAACTGCCATACCTAGGGGGGAGGGGGCATCGGAGAAGGGAAGCGTGCTGGAGATGTGAAAGAATGCTGTGGGAAATTGGGGGATATGAACCCTAACAGGAACCAGGAGTGCCAAACAATCTGCCACGCTTCAAGGATGCCAGGATCCCGGGAAAGGAATTTACACCGGTGCCTAAGGCACCAATTTCCCAAAACATTGGAATGAGATCTGATTGGACTGATCTCCCAGGGGGTGGGTTTTAGACATTGGGAATTGCTTTTGATATGCAATTTTTGCATGTTTTTCTTTAGAGCTTGCCTCATCCATGCTACACTGAGCACCTCTGGTAAAAGTACCTTTTCTCTAAAACTTACGGAGTCAAGGTACTCCATAGGGGGTAGCTGGGGCCAGTCTGACAGTCGGCAAGCTCTGCGGCAGCTGTCAATCAGATTGATGTCTGCCAAGGGCACTGAGCAAAAAATGACAAGCCACGAAAGTGGCCTGGAGGAGGTTGGGACTTGTGGAGGCCCTCTTGCTCCAAACCGCATCAACCCAAACAGGAGCTCAAGTTGCCGGGGAATGTGAGCATCGGTGAGGAAGCCCTGGTGATCACTCACTCTGGGGGTGAAGGAGGAGGAGGATATAGAAGCAGAAGCTGTCAGTGTGACGTACACCTGGTGTCAGGTCCCACAGATCCCTATCGGGACACTACCATTCGGGTGGTGAGAGGGCCTGGATGCATTCTTTAGTTTATAATCTTTTTCCTGGTGCCTATCTATTCTGTACTTTAATTTACCTTCATGGGAATGTAAGCGGGGAGGGCCATCCGTTTTGTTTCAGCTCCTTCAGCTCCAAAGCCTTCAGCAAGAGATGCCCAAGAACAGCTTCTTGATAACCTCAGCCAGCAATTCTCAAAAGAACTTTGCACCTGTGGACGGGCTTATTCAACCCTGGACTGAGGGGAAGAAATAACTGCCTTAACCTAATTGAATTGCATGGGAACCCTCAGATCCTCCTTCCTTTTGTCTTGCTATCTCTTTCCTTCAAGAAAAGGCTCCTTTTGAAATGTTAATTGTTTCAGGAGTTCTCCTTTCTTGAATAGAGGGGAGAGGCAGGCCCTTACAGCCCAAAGGGTGTTGAGAGATGAGAAACCAGTGGGCCAAAGAACGTCTTGCCCAGCTAGCAGAGCCTCAACATCCACAAGGGCTGGTGGGACACGGTGCTGTAAATGCAGCCTCACCCAGACCCATCCTGGCCCAAGCAGCTTCACCACTAGCTGCTCAGGCAGCACAGCCCCTTTCCCAAGGGGGGAGGACTGTCCTCCCAAGAAAAGGGATGCTGAGACCTTCTGCCCTGGGCTTGAAATACGCAGGAGACCCAAAACAACTGGAGTTTTTCCTCACCCAAGTGTATGGAGCCAACCTCCCACCAAAGCAGCCTGGGTCCGATGCGTGACCATGGCCGCAGAAGCACGATGATGTGCCAGAGTTCCAAAACTTTAATCAATTCATGATTGATTGATGGCCTTGCGCAAGCAGGTCAAACTCTGTCCAACGCAAGACCTGAATCTGCATCAAAACCATCAATCAGGGTTACAGGAGTGGCAGCGTTTTGTGAGCCGGTGTGCTGGCTGGCCAACTGACCAGAGGATATCCTAATAGAGTGCTTCCAAGATGGGCTCAACGACAATGAATAAAACACCTGCATCTCACAGGGAGCCCCCCTCCCCCCAGCACCATTCCCAGCAATGTTATGTGCTAGCTGAAGAGGTGGAGATAGACCTGGCTAGGTCCTGCAGCTGAAACACCTGCAGATGGTGCTGTTCTCCATTTCTGGCAAAAGCAAAGGTCCTGAGAACACCTGGACGCAACCTCAGTCCCAAATGCTGACGTACCAGATATTTTAATCTGGGAAGGACACCAAGTTTCTGACTGCCAACTCACCAAAATGACTTCAAAAACGGTTGGTAACCCTGGGAAAAAGGTGGGAAAAGCCACCCCAATGTCCCATGAGACGGCGTTAGAGGAGTTGAAATTGTTGAGCTCTCCCCTCCTGGCTTTGGGGAGGAGGGAACTCTGACTACCCCAGAGAGGAGCAACACCGACTCTGATGACAATCCCTTGGTAAGGCGCCCTGTGAACCCCGTAACCATCCCAGTTGAGCTGAACGTGTCATTGTTGGGAGTCCAGGGGAAGCGTGGCTGGGGGAGTCCCGACTCAATTTATAATGGAACCAGTGGAGATGAGAATGGGTGACCGCTGGGAGACCCTGAGTTTTACAGTGGCTCCAGGGATGAAGAGCCCCTCTTGCTGGGGCTGGCATGGCTCCAAAAAATGGAATCCGTATGTGAACTGGCAAAAGAGACTGTTAAAAATTCAAAGGAGGTGGTGAGAGAGGAAACGGCTTCTCCTTGGAAGGCTAGCAGCAAATCCACCCGGAGTGCGTTGAAATTAACTGTAATGGCACAAGACCAACCAAAGTGGGACCCAAAAATATCCAGGGAATATTGGAATCTAAAGGATGTTTTTAGCAAGAAAGGCTCTGATGCACTCCCACACCAGCCACCGACTGCGCCATCAAGATCCTCCCGGGGTCTAAACTGCCAAACCTCAAGTTGTATTCCATGACCTTCAGAGAGCTGGAAGAACTTTGTGCATTAATCGATAAAGAATCTGCAATGCAAGTTTCATTCAATCAGCCAGACCCCAGTTGCCGTCCCAGTCCTATTCCACAAAAAGAAAGATGGCTCTTTCTGCTTGTACATGAATTACTGCAGGCTTAATGCAGTCTGCGTGGAGAATGCATACATTAAGGACAAGCTGGCCTACTTAGCCAAGGGGAAGATCTTTATGAAACTGGACGTATGTGAAGCATATTATCGAGTCAGTATTAAGGAGGGGGTTGAGTGGAAAATGGCTTTCAACTGGATCCTGGGGTGTTTACAATTCCGAGTGTTACTGTTTGGATAGCAAGAAGCCCCTGCCATGTTCATGCAGCTAGTAAACAAAGTCCTGTAGGAACACTTGTACAAAGGGGTGTTAATGTATCTAGATGACATTCTGATCTACTCCGAAATGAAGGACGAGCATGTTAGGCCCATAGGAACTGTGTTAAAAAATTGCAGCCGGCCAAGCTGTACACTAAACTAAACTAAACTAAGTGTGAGTTCCATAAAGACAAAATTGAATACTTGGTATACTAAATCTCACAGGAGAGGGTGGAAATGGGCTCAGAAAATTAAGGACAGATGTGGAATGCCTCTCCCCCTCTCATGAGGAAGCAACACCTAAGTTTCTTAGGGTTTGCAAATTTTTGCCAGCAATTTATTCCTGCTTTTGCCCAAATCACCCTAACCCATTATAAACTTTTTGAAAACGAAATGGGAGGGAAAACGGAAGCCTACCCAACCATTAAATTGGACTACGGAATGCCAAGCCGCATTTGAAAAGCTTAAGCCGTTCTTTACAGCAGAACCTGCGTTGAAACACCCAAAATCAGATGCCCCCTTCGTAATTCAGGCAGATGCTAGTGACGTGACCACAGGGGCTGTGCTGCTGCAAGAAAACTTTCAGGGAACCTTTCAGCCCTGTGCCAACACCTCCAAAAAATTAACGGACCCAGAATGCAGGTGGACATTCTGGGAGAAGGATGCCTACGCAGGTGGGGCCAATCTGGCAATGGGCCCCTACCTTTCTGTTTTGGTGGCCTGGCGCAGAGGGGAGAGGGGTTGGTTCTGCGTGAGTGGCAGGTGCACGTGTGCACAGCTCCTTTGCACAAGGTCGTATGGGTGTGCTCACCACTCACACAAGTGGAGCCGCTCATGTGCCACCCACCATTTGCACCGCCTGGTTCCGAACAGGCCACGGCCCAGTAGTAGGCTGCAGGGGTTGAATACCACTGGCTAAGGTGCTGGCCCAGAGACGAGGAGATGATGAGTTCTAGTCCTTCTGTAGGCATGAAAGCCAGCTGAGTGACACTCTTTGAGCCCAATTTACTCTCACAGGCTGTTGTTAGGAAGATAGGCAGATTAAGTAGGTTCATATAATATACAGTAATGTATGTGTATAAATTCTGTTTTTTCTTTTCATGCAGGAAAGTCATGTACTATCTAGATTGTCTCTGCGTACAATTACTAGTACATGTATCTCTGAAACATTCTAGCTTAGTATAATATGAATACTGAATTTGGACTAATACTAACATTTAGCTTAGCTATGACTAAAACACAGTATTAACTGCAGCAAATTGATCCAGGTGACAGGATAAACTGCAATTAAGTATAAACTTCCAGTTTTTTTTCTCAATATAGTAGTTTAGAACATTCATTTTTATTAAATGTTTCTTCTCGTTTTTTTAAAATAGAAGAAAATGGAGAAGAATCCTCGGCTATCAGCATTATACAGAAAGAGAAAGACTTACTTCAAGGCATAATCCATAATATTCTGCCACGTGTAGGCTCATCAGTGAAAACCATTGTACTGGCATACAGTTCAGCCTTATCTAATAAAATGGTACAGTATAAACGATATGTGATTCTCTGGAGTGTAAAAGTATCCTGAATGTATTTTAAAAATGCATGTCGCCTTTTTTTATAGTTGACGCTTAAGATGAACTAATGATATATAAAGGAAATACAAGTTGAAAATATGTTTTGCTGTTTTCCTCATTCCTTTTATAATTTATCCTTCTTAAACTGTTTTAATATAGGTCAGACACATCTTGGAACTTTGTCCTAACCTGGAATACCTCGATCTCACTCAGACTGATATTTCTGATTCTGCATTTGAAAGGTTGGTAGTTTTCATTTGAGGTAATAGTCTGTATGTATGAGAGATTGGTTACCTTGTTATGTGTTATCATTCCCAGCACTTACAGATAGTCCTCACTTAACAACCATTGGATTTTTTGAAGTTAGATGGTGCTAAATGGTGGTTGCACCCAGTCCATGAAGTTACAGTATAACTTTTTCAGTACCCTCGCAATCGTGATCAAAACCTGGGTGCTTTATGGACTTCCAGCTTGGTGTCATGGTTATATGGTTGAGGGGAAAACTGGGCTCTACTTTCTGTGATGGATTTCATCCTGCCAGAGGCCCCCAAGAGGGTGAAAGTTGCCCCGTAGAAGCGACCATAGAAGTGGGAATCCTGTAGATCACAAGCAGATGGTTCGCTCGTAAAGCACTGTAAAGCGGTATATAAGTCTAAGTGCTATTGCTAAAAAGAATAGAGAGAACAAGCCACAGACTATGTTGTTAAGAGTATAAGAAATTGGAGTTAGAGCTTCAAGATATCCACAAAAGAAAATGCTTAAAAGACAAATGGAGATAATTAAACACAAATTGAATTTAATAGTCTCAGAAAAAATAGCTCAACAAACCAAAAGAGCAAAACAAAAATTTTCTGAGAATGCAAATAAACCAGGAAGATGATTGGCATATAAACTGAAAAAAGAAAAAAAGTGATAAATTGCAAGATGAACAGGGACACACACATTTCCAAAATGAGTCAATAAAAAGAATAGTTAAGGAATATTATGAAAAGTTATATGATACAGAAAATAAATCTATGGAAAAAATAACACAATACATGGAAGAACTTAAAGTCCCAGAAAAAATTAAAACTATACTAAATGGAAAAGTAACAGAAGCGATAAAAAGACAGAAAAACCATAAAACTTCAGGCCCAGGTGGGCCACCAGCAGACTTTTATAAATGTTTTTCAGACACATTTAGCTTCACCACTGAAGGAAGTTCGTAATGAGTTATTATTAGAAGCCAAATTGCTAAGTACATGGATAGTAGAAAATATTACGCTAATACCAAAATAGGATGTAGACCTGATGCAGATAAAAAATTATAGACCAAAATCTGTATTAAATGTGGACTACAAAATCTTTGCTTCAATAATAGCAGAGAGACTGAAAAACTTTTTGATGGAATCTATCTACCAAGATCAAAATGATTTCCTACCAAAAAGACAAATAAAGCACAGTTTAAGGATCATTTTAGACACATTAGAATACTATGAAACACATCCAAGAAAACAAATGTTACTAATCTTCTTAGATGCCCAGAAGGCTTTTGACAATGTAAGTTGTCAATTTATGATACATCAACTAAACTGAATGGACTGAAGAATTTATAAATGTAATTAAGATGATATATCATAAACAAGACTACCAGATTGGTCTTTATATTATCAAGCATGTGTGATAACATGGTTATCACTTTAATGGCAGCTCCAGTGGAAGTGTTTGTGTGTGAGGTAATTTGAAGAGTAACCACACTGGGTATTCTGGAAGATGTGACTGCAGAAATGCAGGCAGCCTTGCTGATGCCAATACTTTTTGCAGAGCTCCCTTTCAAAGACTTAGCAGAGTCCTGCTAAGTAACATGTCTTCCCTGTAAGTTAGTCGAACAATTATTGCTGATGTAGAGAGATTCCCATTTAGAAAATAACAGTCATGGTTCCTACTTGAACACACTTTTAAGTGGATCATAAGCTTCCTAACAGACAGGAAGTAGCAGGTGAAGCTAGGCGGAATCACATCTGATACCTCTACAGTTAGTACAGGGGCCTCCCAAGGGTGTGTGCTTTCTCCACTTCTCCTTATATACCAATGACTGCATCTCAAACGATCCATCTGTTAAAATACCGAAGTCTGCAGATGATACAGCAATGATTGGTCTCACTCGAGACAACAGCGGATCCGCATACAGACAGGAGGTTGTACAACTTGCCTCGTGGTATAACTGGAACAATCTGGAACTGAATACATTCAAAACCGTAGAAATGGTGGTAGACTTTAGGAGAAACCTTCAAATTTCTAGGTTCTATCATATCACAAGACCTAAAATGGACACCTAACATAAAAAACATCATCAAAAGAGCACAACAAAGAATGCCAACTCAGGAAGCTCAAACTGCCCAAGGAGCTGCTGATCCAGTTCTACAGAGGAATGACGGAGTCTGTCATCTGCACCTCTATAACTGTCTAGTTTGCTTCTGCAACCCAACAGGACAGACACAGACTCCAGAGAGTAATTAGGACTGCAGAAAAAACAATTACTACCAAAACCTGCCTCCATCGAGGAGGATGAGTCAAAAAGGGGGGTATTTACAGACCCCTTACATCCTGGACATAAACTGTTTCAACTCCTACCCTCAAAATGACACTATAGAGCACTGCACGCCATCACTCTGCTAAACAAATAATTCCCTCAACACTGTCCAATCATTTACAAAGTCTGCACTACTATTACTATTCTCATTACTCCTTATCGCCCCTCCCCTCCCACTTGCAACTGTAACTTTGTCACTTGTATCCTTATTTATATTGACTGTTTCCTAGTATGATTTGATTGCTTATTGTACCCTATGGCTATTATTAAGTGTTGAACCTGATGATTCTTGATGAAAGTATCTTTTCTTTTATGTACACTGAAAGCATTTGCACCAAGACAAATTCCTTGTGTGTCCAATCACGCAAGACCAATAAAGAATTCTATTCTGTTCTATTCTGATATATTTTTTCCTAGTATACATATCTACATTTTCACTTCAGGGTGAAAATTTTCATCTTAAGGGGTGAACATTTTCACTGCATATCGTATTGTTGTTATAATGTTTTGATATTTGCTTTGGGGATTGGTTGTTAATGTACTATTAGCTGCCAGTATCCACCATATAAACTGTCCAAACAAATATATAAATATTACAATAATTAATTCCACACAATTATTTGTTTCAGTTGGTCTTGGATTGGTTGCTGCCAGAGTCTCCGTCATCTTGATCTCTCTGGTTGTGAAAGAATAACAGATACGGCTGTAAGAAAAATTTCTAAAGCTCTAGGGATTTTGTCTTCCCACGAAATACAATCTCAGAAAAGTTTTCAAAACAGGAGAGGAAAAACTGTGTGGAAAAACAAAGAGATTGCCTTGGAGTTCAGCCGAAAGGATTGTGGCCTGCATTATATAACAAACGAAAACGTGATCAAGGAAGAAGGAAGCCATTGGAATGTTCCTGTCAGATCAGAGGGTTTCAACTCTGCTTATATCTGGATGTTAGATGCCAAATACCTGGCCGATATTGAAGATGCTGCAGAGTGGAAGCACAGAAAATTTGAAGGAGATCGTGTGATAGAACCAGCCTCCCCGTCCCCTTGCTCTGCATCCTGCTGCAATAAAGACATTTTTGGACTAAGGACTAGCTTTTGTTGGCAGGAGCAGCAGCCTTGTGCTTCTGCGGCCCTCACCTACTGTGGTCACTCTTTTTGTTGTGCCGGGTCAGCATTAAAAACTTTCCAGGCGCTCCCCGCGTCCCCTGAGCTGCTTAACCACACACCAAGGACTAATAGGCAGATAGAGGGGAAAGACTTGACACACCTCATGAGTGCAAAATCGGACCAAAAGGCAGCCCGAGTTCTTCAGTTCCTCAGTTTGTCAGGATGTTATCAGATAACAGATAATGGTCTCAGGTAAGTCATCTGTTGCAAGAGATTACTGTAGCTGTTTTGAAAAAGCCAGAGCACAAACACACGCCGCTAATCCTTTCTTTGGTATTTCTATTTCTCACACAGCTGAATTGAGCAATAGCAATGAAGCAATGAATGAATAGCAGTGAAGTTTTTCCCCATTGAGAGAAGCCAGAGTGGGGTTAGAAAGGAGACCCAAACTCAGCGGTAGCCACACATTGCAATGAACAGGAATATGCGTTAAATTTTGCAGCTACTGCCAAGCAGGGACAAAAATAGGCAGAGAAAGGATTGAAGGCTGGGAAAGGGGCCCTTCATCGGGCAATAGGAGTGCTGATTTACTGCCAGCCTATCGGGTACTTAGGAGCCAAGGGCATGGTGGCACAAGGAAACAATTAAGGACTCTAATAGCCAGCCATCAACACCCTAATTAACAACAAAAAGTTACACACAACCAGGAATCATAAATATAGTGACAGAACAGCCCAGTGCACATATTCTGGAGAGAGATTTCCTGATGATGGGCCCCAGCGTGAGCTTGGAAACTTGGAAGAATAAATCTTTGGTCATGGTAACTGACAGATTGGATCCTGCAACATTATGCTGGGACACTTATATTTACCTTCATTCACAATAATAGTTGTGATTTTTCTTCAAATGTGAGTAAGGTTTACCTTTATATCTTCTGCCTAGAAGGTAGGGCTGAAAACTTCCAATTCTTTTAGGAAACTTCTCCCCTCAATCTCTAATTTTACCTTCTAGAAATATATTCTAGTCTTTTTTCTTGCTTCCATTTTGAAGTTTGTTCTCTACCCAGGCTAAACCATCCTTAAATAAGCAAATATTTTTGTGAGCCTGGAACCAGTCATCCTTAAGTAGTGCCTCCTTAAATTTGGAAGCTGTTGCATTGTCAGCAAGTGGTTCTTTTTTGACTTGTGCTCGGGTGATTACTTTGGCGGCTAGCTGGGGTGTTTGGAGCATTGGTTTAACAAATTCAGTCTTTTTGCTTTTATATTGCGGTTTTCTTGACAGGGCATCCGCTAAAAAATTCCTCCCCTCTGGGAGATAATTGAGAGTGAAATTAAAACATTTAAAGTATTGCGCCCAACGTACTTGTTTGGTGGAAAGTTTCTGTGGAACTTTCGGCACTTCTAAATTTTTATGATCAGTCTAGACTTCAAAGGGGATTTTCTTCTCTTCTAAGAAACGTCTCCAGGTGAGGAGAGCGGCATATGCCTCTTTTTCCGTATGGCACATATTTGCTTGGTTTCTGTTTCTTTTAATTTCCTGGAAGTGTATGAATATGGTTGCAATTGTCCACATTTGTTCTTTTGGAGTAGGACTGCTCCTACTGCCACGTCACTGTTTGGTTGACAAATGGCTGTTCTGGGTCTGGGTGTTTTAAGATCGGTTCGATTGAGAATAGTTGTGTAGGTTTTTGAATTCCGCTTGGCATTCCTTGGTCCAGTTAAGGGGTTACCTTTGTTTTGGTTTCCTGCCCCCCTTTTGTTTTTAGCAAGTTTGTAAGGGTGAGGGCGATATTCAGAAAAGCTGGAATTAACTGATGGTAAAAGTGTGCAAAACCCAGGAAACTTTGTAGTAGTTTGCGGGTTTGAGGTGGCTCTCAATTGATGATGGCTTTTACTTTTTGTGGATCCATCTCTATTTCCTCTTGGGATATTCTATATTCCAGGTAGTCAATTTTTTCTTGGTAAAACTCATATTAAGGGTGTTTTGCATAGAGTTTGGCAGCTTGGAGTTTCGTGAGAACTGCCCGGACTAGCTTTATGTGCTTTGCTTTTGTTTCGTGTAAGTTAAAATGTCATCAAGATAAACTAGGACCCCTTTGTTTAAATGTTCATGGAGTACCTCATTAATTAGTTGCATAAATACAGCAGGGGTTCCTTGTAATCCAAAAGGGAGTACTTTAAATTGGTAGCACCCCAGTGGGATGTTAAAAGCAGTCTTCCAGTCATCCTTTTTCCTAATTCTGATGCATTAGTATGCCTCTCATAAATCCAGCTTTGAAAAGATTTTTCCTTTAGACAGGTGGGTCAGCATGTCCTTCATAAGGGGGAGTGGGTTCCACGCTGATTGTGTTCAAATTCCTAAAATCCACACAAAGGCATAGGGTGCCACCTTTCTTTTAGCGAAATAATACTGGGGCAGCTATTTTTGGTAGGGTGGGTTTGATGAAACCTTTTTAGATTTTTGTCGATAAACGCTCTGAGGTGGAAGTTCATCGGACGCCTCCTCGCTGAATACCTCAGCCAAATCCTGGTATTCTTTGGGGATACTAGTGGGCTCAGCAGGGTGGCCGGCCATGGCTGTTTCCCTGTTCTCTTTCCTTCCTTTCTTCCCTCTGGGATGTTTATAAATGTTACATGTTCCTGAAAATGTACGGTTTCTCTTCCAGTTTATTTTAGGGTTCATTGATGTAGGGTCCCCTTGGTTGAGTAAAATTTAAGGAAGAATTTCTCTCTCTCTCTGGGTTGACCACTATTACGGAGCCTGCTTTATGTAAGGACCAGCCTCCCCCACCCCTTCAAAACAAGTATAAACTCTTGAAAACTTTGTATTTCAAAAGGAACCTTTTATTGAAAAGGGGTGAAAGCAAGTCAGAATTCAAAGCAGGCTCTGAGGTCCCTCGGCATACAACTAGGAAATAGGTTATAGGAAATTAGAGATCCCTCCCAACAGTCCGGTGTGGATTCCACCAGTCCGCAGGTGTGAAGATATTGTTGTACCTATGTCTCCGAGAAAGCAGTTAAGTGAAGCTTCTCAGGGCTACCTTCCAGCACTGCAATCCACGTGGCCCCCTCCTCCCCTTGCATTCCCCCAGGAGGTGAGAATTTTCTGGTCATTTGAGGTGCCAGGGAACAGTTATAAACCAGGTAAAAGGTTATGTCAAAGATAAGGCAAGAAACAGAACACCTAGTCTACATTGAGAGGAAAAAGAACTAAATGTATCAAATCCAACCCTTCTTCCCCCAAAGAATGCAATTTAAATTTAAAGAATTTAAATACAATTTAAACAAAAATTAAAGAATGTAATTTAAATTATTACTTTGTTATTGCATTTGTTCTTCTGTTTCTTTTCTGTTCTTGGCTGGTGGACCAGGAGCGGGAGGGCTTTCCCCATGGAAAAGGGGAAAATCCAAGATCATCTTATGGGAGATATATTTTACAATCACTATTGTAACAAAGATAAAAGATGGCAAGTCCTGCAAATCAGATGGAATATAGATGTTTCCAAAGCAGTTTTTAAATTGTTGAGCTGAGAATAATTAGAACAATTTATTAGAGGATTTGAAATCTTCGATTAGCTATTATTTTGTGAAATAATAGCTAAACTCTACATAGATCTCAAACGTTGGACTGTTATTGATAGGTTTTGAGGCCAATCAAGGTTACAGTAGGTTACAGTCTTTAAAACGGAACCGCTGCTTGGAACTCTTGTTTTTACTTCCTCGCTCAAAAAAATCTCTTCCCCCTTTCCACTTTGATCGTTAGCTTTCGATGAACTGCGACCTCCAGGAACTGCTGCTGTTTATGGGTGCAGTGGTTTGGCAGCCCAGTTGCATATTTCTCCCAGCATTCCTGAGTTGAATTTCTGACAGCCGGAGCATATAGGGAAAAGACTGCTTTGAGTGGCCAACAATTTGCATACTTTGGATGGATGGCTAAGGAAAATTCTTGACATGGTTTTAACTGAGTTTTGTTTTCCACTCCTAGGATGTTGGCTCTTAGAGGTGGGCTACCTTATCTAGAACACCTCAATCTCTCTGGTTGTCTGACAGTGACCAGTGCAGGTCTGCAAGATTTGGTCTCGGTGTGCCCGTCCCTAAATCATGAACACTTTTACTACTGTGACAACATAAACGGTAATGTTTTTTGAATAAAATGTTCAGATTTCAGAATCTTTTTCTTCCTATAGGTGGAAGACCTCCAGTATACCCTACAAACATTTGATAAATTGTGTTGCTAAAGATAGATTTAAAATTTATTCTAAGTTTATGCTGTTTTCTTAAGGAATCATAGTTGCGAGGAATATTAAAGAATTTAGTTTCAGTCAAATAGCTAATGATCGATTTATAAAAGAAAGAAATCTCTAGTTTTTGTGTTTGCTCTTATTCTGGCATACATGTTTGTAAAAAGACTAGAAGTAACATGTAATCTTGTTTTGAAGTTTTGATGACTTGAAGTCTCAACATTTTAATTTTGAGTGCTTTCAAAGATTATTTAGTACCAAGTATCTCACTAATAATATTCTAACTACCAATTTTGTTTTCAGTGCAAAAGTACATTTAAAAATGGCAGTCTTGCTCAGAGTTGAAATCATCTTAAGCCTGAAACAGTATCTGAACTTACAAACCAAAAGCCATGTTGGGAATAGTCTTGGCAGAGATGCTCCTGTAGGATGGTTATGTTGGTGTCTTTAGCAAGTTCCCGACTTACCACTTGTTACACCTCAGGAAAGAGAAATTTGTACTTGACAAATGTTGCTCTCCAAGCGTGTTTCAGAATAGATTTGCAAAAGGATACAAAGACTTCTCAATGGTTGCAATTACATCTGTTTCAAAAATGACATCTAGTGCTACTTTCATTTTCTCTTTCTATAGTGAGGAATTCCATTAGATGCAGCATTTTATTTTTACTTGAAGTATAGACATTTGAATATACTGGGCAGGTCTACTGTTAACTGCTTATAGGAGGAAACGGAGGCTGTGAGGGCTTAAATGTTCGGACCAGCCAGATTCCTAGAGGCTGCACAAATACTAGTGAGGAATATACAAGATCGTACCGGAGTGTATTTCTGCCACTGCTCCCTTTCTGGTTGCAACTGACAAAGTCACGATTGATTACATCTCTTTGGCTTTATAATGGGAAATGGAAAAAGACCAGTTTTATCTTTTTTAAACTGTGGTTGAGGAAATTTCATCTCTTAGCCTTGCATTTTGAGATAAATATTCTAAAAAACACTTCTCATGTAACGTTTATGAAAGCTTCTGAGAGAGAAGAAAGAGAGTGGGAATTTTACAAAAAGAAATAATAAAACCTGCTTGCAATGATTCAGTTGAAATTTAAGAAAATAAGCAAATCACAAGCTGGTTCGTTGCAGGGTGGAAAACACCCCAGAACATTTGAGTCGAATATTACTACCCTAAACAATATCTGGATTTTTAAAAGTAATTAAAATTCCATAATGGTGATGTTAAGGATTGATTTATTACTTCAGTTTTTCGGATATTTGAAAGAATTTTAAATTTTATATGATGCTGTTTTTATCCTAACATCCTAGCACAGCTACGCTTTAATGTTTGTATTGGCAGCAACTGCCATTGAATGTTAGTTAAGGAACTTGATTCCACTGTATTATTCTGACTTTATATATTGAAGCTTGTGTACCCTTTTCCTCCTAGCCCACCTCCATCCCAGCTGTTTTCTGCTAAATTTGATTGAACTACCGTGTTTCTCATATAATAAGGCCGGGTCTTTTTTTTTTTTTTGAGCCCCCCAAAAATGGCTAGGCCGTCTTTTCAGGGGTGACTTAATTCCCCCCCTCCCCCCTTGCATCTTCGGGCAGGCGGGCCGCGATGGCTTGGATGTTGACCTTGGCCTTGGTGGGGCACTTCGTATCGGGGTCAACGCAGGCAGCACCATATCCGGGGGTGCAACAAAAGTACTTCCTAACGGCAAGCCCCCCCACCATTCCCCCCCATTTCGCATGTTTTAATATAGGCCTTAATTTGGGGGGAGGGGCTTAATTTCATTTCATGCCTATAAAACATGCTGGGACTTCCTATTGGGGGAGGCCGTATTGTTGGAGAAACAGGGTAGTTTGAGGGAAGGAAGCAAACATTGAAAAATTAATGAAATGACAATGACTAGATGTGGATTTTTTTTGCTAAAAAAGTTGTATTTTTAACCCAATTACAATCTTTCCCTGGTAATTCGATTGTTTGGAAGTTACTTCAGCATTCTTCTATAGACAAAACATACTGTATATAGAAAATCAGTAGCAAAACTTAGGATTTTTAATCTTACTAAATTCTTCAATATGATGTTGCATTAGCACACTGATTATAGTTTCAGTAAGGAATCAGAAAGGTTATATTAAGATTGGAATATATAGATGAAATATCTATATATTGCTAAGGCTAACATGATTGATTGTGCTTGTTCATTAAGAGAAGTTTGACTGAAACTCAGTGGCACACACCTATTTTTATATGTCAGATAACACAGGCACTGGATT
The DNA here is from genome assembly GCF_049901715.1 of Pseudonaja textilis. Lineage (NCBI taxonomy): Eukaryota > Metazoa > Chordata > Lepidosauria > Squamata > Elapidae > Pseudonaja > Pseudonaja textilis. Next base: position 62,644,462 of record NC_141995.1, on the reverse strand, counting down.
GCATGTTTTTTTAAAAGAAAAAGTCCTAGCAAATGGAGGTAAGTAGCTTTTGATAGTGATTTAATGTGCAGTCCAGTTTTTTTAAAAGTTTCATTAGTAAGTGATGGTTCACAATGTCCCTTTAATTTTTGTGGAGTAATATACTTAGATTGGGTGACTCTGTGTATTCCATTATTCCCTGTAATCTGAGATTTCCCCATTCATCCATAAACCTTTCACTCCAGGTGATTTTGTTAGCGCAACTGGTGACCCCCCTTAGTGAAAGTCACAGAAACACATTTCTGCTCAGCCTGCATCGGGTCCCTTTTTCTTCCTTTCACATTTGTTCTGTCTTTACACAGGTCCTCACGCCGAAACTGCCAGTGGATGCCAGAACTTGCAGTGTGGTTTTCGAGCCTGCTGCCGCTCTGGTGAATGATCCAACTCCTCCCCCTTTTTTGTCTACTTCATTTAGCTCCACAGGCTTCCTCTCATGCACTTTACCGTTCGCATCTTGTTCTTGACTGTTTTCTTTAGGAGTGTGAATTGTTTTTGCTGCGTAATTCAGAAACTTGTAAGCAACCTGTGTAGGGTTTTATCATTTTTCAGAGTGTTCTGTACCGATTTGGAAGGTGAGAGTTAAATTTTTTTGTGCTGTGAAAAGAAATTATTAAATCATTTAGACACCTTCGCCCTAATGTTTGGCACTTAAATTTGGGGTTTCCCCTCCTCTTTGTGCTAAGTCCATAAAAAAGCTTATATGGAAATTTTTCAGTGAATGTAAAACACATTTGGATAACAATATATATTAACTGGTTATTTTCCCCATAACCTCATGCCAGAGTTGTTCTTTATGAATTGGAGATTCTTTCTGTCTTTTAGTCCTGATTTCACATTTTAGGCTGGAGGAACAGTAAATAAAACATTCCCACCAGCATCAGAGTTTGTTAGTCTGATAGCGCTACAGCAGGCCAGTGACTGGCGCTGCCGCATCATCTTGTGGGCTCCTCAAAGCATTTGCTTAACTGTAGATGCATAGCAACCATAATTCCCTACACCTTCTGTGTAGACATACTGAAGATGTTGAATTTTGAAAGGGATTTTCCAAGAAGCAATTTCTCTGTGATAAAGAGCAACTATAATAAACTGCAGCTTTAAGAAACTTTCTTGTATCCATTTGCATGCTGGGAAGACACAACAAGGTGGGAGATGCTTTGTTATTAGTGCTATAGGTGGCAGGTGTTTACAGGTAGACCTCGCTGGCTGCCTGGTACAGCAGAGTGCTGAAAAAAAAAATAACTGCTACCGTGGAATGAGTTGACCACCCATGCAGTCATGTGATTACCACTGCAGTCATAGGCATTGTGACCTCTCCCCCTGCAGAGTAGAGACTGAAGAGGAAGGAAGGAAGGAAGGGTTTGCTCTCTTACTTCCTTCCTCTTCAGTCTCTACTCACCCAGATGTTTGTGGCTTCAAGCCCCAAGCATGTTACCCAAAGGAACCAGCAGCACTGCATTCCTTTTGATGTATATTATCCATTGTTTGCCTGCTTACTCTCTTACAATCCCTTCCTTTGCAATAATTAAATGATGAATTAATTTAAAAAAATTCCATGCTTCCTAATTTTCCCAGCACTGGGGTGAGCATTTCAAAGGATGGAGGTGCGACAAAGCATAGTCACAATCTTATGGTTTCCCACTTCGTCAATGCTTCGTTTAACAACCAGGCTGCTGGTCCCAATTGTTGTCACTAAATGAGAACTACCTGTATTGAAAAATACAATGCTTGGTTTCATGTGACCTGCAGCCTTGAGAGTTGTGACTTTCCTAAAAAAAAAAAAAAACCCACCACCAAAGGAATTTGTCCAAATGGCCACCAACAAATAAGAGGATAGGAGGATTTGAAAGAACTTTTCTGAAAGTAATTTTGTCATAATTCTGTGTCACAATTGGATGAAAATAAATGTACTATATGTTAATGTTTATTTTGTAAATAAGTTACCTTGATTTGTATGATATCTTTAAAAAAATCACTTACAGAAGCTTTAAGTTTAAAAAAAAACTCATAAGACATGTATACACACTTCGCGTTCGCAAGTAAAAAGACTGCAGACAGCAATTCAAATACATTAGTGTCCTGCCATTCTATTCCCAACAGTTCAGTGTTCAGATATTCAGTTCAGTGGTTGTTCTGGTAAGAGGCCTCCACTTGATTTCCTTCCACTAAATGGGAATGGGAACTTTTTGCACAGATGCCCAGAATTTGCCTCATGTATTGAGAGTTTACTTGCCTACCTGTATGAGGACACAATGGTATCTCTAAGATTAAACGATCAGGATTCAGATCTAAGAATCAAAGCCTGGAAGTAATAGTTGAGATTTTTGCTGCCCTAGGATGGAAAATTTTATACAACTATAAAGCAATTTTCATTCAGGAGAATTAAAGGATAAACGTGGGTACACAGGTATGCTGTCTTGAACTGCTGGATGAAATGTGGATAGGAATCAACTACGGCATCCCTATTTCCCTCGGTGACTCTCCTCCCCGTCCATTTTGGAGAGTAATCCCCATGCTTCTAAGTTGCCTTTTCTACTATACTCTTACAATCTTCACAGCAACTGAAAGGAGTCGTATCTAATTAACTCTGATTGGGGGTGGGATGTTTTACACTTCAATAATATCAAATGAAAATAAAATGAAAAAGTTTCCCTGCATCGAATACACCTCAGCAGCATTAAAACTGGACCTGTTTTACCAATTCTCATTCCATCTGCAACTTAAGAAAACTTTGGGTCTCCAGAGGTGGCGGTTGCTCCGTCACTGAAGGTTTTGAAGAAGAGATTGAACGTCTATTGGTCTGGAATGGTCTATCTTGCCTGAGCAGAGGGTGGACTAGATCAGGGGTCGCCAACCTTTTGGACCTCAGGGACCACCAAACTCATAATTTTAAATCCTGTGGACCACCAACATGAATTTTGGGTGACGGTGGCTTGATGACGTTGGTGAGAGGAGAGAGACAGAGACTGTATCCTGCGATCCCAAATAGAGAACGATCAATCGGTAGAAAAATGGGGTGGGGGGGTCTCTGCAGAAAAAGCAGAAGCAGCAGAGACCCTGGGAAAATCCCCCCCAAAGTCTGCAGGAAAATTCTCCACCCTGTTTTTCTACCGATCGATCATCGGTAGAAGCAGGATGCCTTGAAATGGGAAAGACTCATTTCTGGCGGAGTTTGGGGGAGAGAAAGAAAGACTTCTGCTGCTTTCCTTGCATGCAGCCAAAAACATAAGAAAGAAGTGGAAAGCAGCCGCCCGCTGGCCAGGCCAGGCGCGTGGGGTGAGTGGGGCAAGTTCCCCCCCCTCTGCGCTTTCCCTCCTCCCCTCACTACCCCGCGTTGTTCGCAATGCAAGCGACGCAAGCCTTGTGTTCCCGTGCAGCCTGGATTAAGTGCTTTGGGGGTGACATTTCTCTGCGGACCACCAAAATTTTCTTGTGGACCACCAGTGGTCCCCGGCCCACCGGTTGGCGACCACTGGACTAGAAGACCTTCAAAGTTCCTTCCAACTTTATTATTCTGTATTTTGCAATAATCTTCACATTTACCAAACCAAACTACGCGTATTATTCAGAACTCTGCTGCTTTTTCTTCAGAAGCTCCAGGCGACCAGGATGGGCCTCTTCATTTTATACCTATAGCCACCATCCAATAAGGTAAGCCAGGCTGGAGGAGACCATCTTGCACTTAGATACGAGGCTTCCATGGCTGAGGCCGGGTCAAGCGCTCCCTTGTTTTCCCCCACTGCCACACTCCCTGGGCATTGAGTTTAATGGCCATCTAAGGTTTGAAAGCAACAGTAATGAAATCTTCTGAGATGAAATCTTCTTGATGTGACAGGCGATACAGAAGGACATGATTGACTAAGCACCGTGCAGGTACCAATGGCTTTCCACTCCTGATTGCTCATTCCTGCCAGCCTCCTTGATACGGTTAGTAGCCCCTGGACTTTGGCACCAAAATCCCTGGGGTGCCACCACAAAGATGTTTCTGTAGATGAACCTTAACTGCACTGTGGGGATCAGGCAGGAAATTCCTTGAACAGCAGCAACTATTGGACTTGGTGGAAACGGATCGGTTTCTGTAGAGCCCTATCGATTGCAAACCAAAGCAGCCACGTAAATCCACACTGAAAGGATGTGTTTGGGGTAAGCATGAACATACACAGCTAGTGCAAATTCTGTGTTTGGAATTTCAGTTTTATGAACTCCCGTACTATATACAGCTTCAACTATGGATGCAACGTCTGAAAATGGCAAGTGGATGGGAAATCCAGAGACCTGCAAGAAGGGAAAGAAGAAGGAGGAGAAGAAGGAGAAGGGTTATCTAGTGACACCACTTCTATCATGCCGGCTTCTAACAGCATTGGAGGGGCCCTGCAAAGCGTAGATATTCTTAACCACTAACTGAACTAGTTCCTTTTCTGCTGTTTACGTTAGAAAAAAACAAAGTTACAAGGCAAATAGTTGAACAAAAAAGCAGTCTTTTAATCAATTTTGCAGGCTTAGAAGTCGGGAAAAACTGCAGAACACTGCTTAGGAGTTATTTTCAATCATTTACCAACTCTGGTTATAGAAATAAAAAGATGTTTTTGGGTGTGTCTTTAAGGTCCCCCCCCACCGAGACTAATAAGGTTGTGTACTAAATTTCTGTATGTTCTTTCGCCAGTTTCTTCTACGCTGAATTTGGTCATGTTCTGTTCAGTTTTCAGAGATCCTGTGGAACAAGATTCTTACCTTCCTTTACAAAATTTATTGGAAGCAATCAATAAAAATGGTTTGGGAAACAACTCATAGCAGGATGCATGTGTGTGTGTGTGTAAATCAGATCCTCTGCTAACAATCAAATAAAGCTTCAAATCCTATATGAGCAGAAGGTCATATAAATTAGACTTTCTGCATTTGATGTTGATGCTGTCAACATGGCACTGCACTGCACCTTAGAGCAGGGTGTTTAGATCTGGCCTGCAGGACCACCCTGGAAACAGCAAAGGACTGGCCCCTGGTGCCGGTGTCAGCGAAAACAGATTGGGAGGGTCGCATACAGCCCCCCCTCGAGTTCCGTTTTCTCTGGCTAAGGGCTGCAGGATGCCATTGCGGCCGCAAATGGAGCCCGTTTTCACTGGCAGAGTACTTGGGCCACCACAGGTGCCCCTCCAACATGTCAAGCTGGCCATGCCCCCCAGGTCAAACACAACTGATGCAGCCCTCAAGGAAATTAAGTTTGACATCCTTGTCTTACAGCATCTTGAATCCCCAAGGAACCGATATAAGGGTCCTTTTTGTAGACTCACCATTCAATATCTTTCCAGAAATTCTTTATTCTAAACTGACTTAGCTAGGCCTGTCCACACTTACAGGTAGATTATAAGTTTTTTGACAGATAGAAAACAGCAGGTGAATCTAGTTAAAATGACATTGAATACCTGTTCAATTAGCACAGTTGACCCCCAGGGTTGTGTACTCTTTCCATTACTCTTTTCTCTATATATCAACGCCTGCATCTCTAAGGATCCTGCTGTTAAAGTACTGAACTTTACAGATGATACAACAGCCAACTGATTTCAACTGAGACGATTATGAGTGCATATATTGACGGAGGTTGAATAACTGGCATACTAAAACTAGAGAGGAAATTGGATTTTAGGAGGAGCCCTATTCTACCACCTCTTTCTATATTGGTATCAACAGTACAGACTTCCAAATTTCTCGGTTCTATAATCTCCCAAGATTGGAAATGAACACCCAACATCAGAGCCCCATTATTGCAACCAACCTTTCTTCGATCGAGGACCTGTATATTGCATGGGTCAGAAAGAAGACTGAGAAAATTATCTACACACATTCTGGACATAAACTGTTTCAACTCCTCCTCCTCCCCTCAGGATGCCACTATATGGCATTGCATGCCAAATCAACTAGACACATCGTTTTTTTTCCCGCTGTAATGACCCAGGACGGGGCATGAAGGTCACCCAGCCAGCTGAGAGTTCAAACTCCCCTTTAATGCTCCAAATCTCCCCCCAAACGTTCCTGGCAAATCCCAGTGCAAAGCACGCACGCGCGCACACACACATGGCAGCCTCTGGCTGCACCTAGTTCAGCAAAGCAAAGGAGCAGGGAAATGCGTCCATGAACCAAGGAACAAACAAGGAGTCCACGAAGTCAAGAACAAGGCACTGAGTCCATGAAATCAGGAAGAAGCAAGCAGTCCTGCAAACTCCAAATGTTTGTACCAGCACACCAAACTCTACAAATTCAGAGTTTGTTCCCGACAAATGCGCCTCCCCCAGCTTCTCCTTAAATCTCAGTCCCCAGGTGTGCCTTGTGAAGAGAGGCGGGGCGCTTTCCTGAGTCATCGTGTTGGCCTGCCCTGTTTCTGCCTTCTCTCCACTCTCCATGCTCAGGGATCAAGAGGGGGCAGTCCTTGCGGCCCTCCCTTCGTTTCCATTTATATTCTATCTTTAGTATTTCCAGCCATTGAAGGGGGACTGAAAATGCCAGGATAGTGGCGACAGCCATGCAAATCAGCCATGAAAATCCTTTCTATGTCTATGTGACAAAGGAAAAAGGGTGGTCTCAGGGTCAATTTTTTTACCCCTTTCAGTGGATGCCCCTGCCAGCAATTCTACTTTCGATCAAATAAAGATCAACCTAAGTCAATAAATCAGGATTCACCGATAGTGTTTGCAATATTTCATTTTGCATTTGCAGATGCCCTTATCAAAATACAGTTAAAAAATAACAATACAGAATTGTGTCAGGTATAACATGATTTAAACTCCATTTTCCTCCTTTCTGCCACCAGACAAATTCTTTAAAATAATTGCCATTCCCACTTTGTCTTTTGAGGAAAAAAAATCTAAGTTGTACACAATATTTCTTATGCACATGAGTAATTGTGTAAAAGAAGGTTATAATCAGGCCCAGAAAATGCTAAATGTTTCCCTTAATAAGCTCTAGTTAGGCAAGCCAAGGGGCTGATTTAGACCATAATGTGCTAAACCAGGGGTCTTCAAGCTTGGCAAGTTTAAGATTTGTGGACTTATGGACTTCAAACTCTCAGAATTCCTGAGCTAACATGACTGGAGGAAGAATTCCACAAGTCTCAAAGCTGTCAAGGTTGAAGACTCCTGTGCTAAATCAAAGCTGACTTGGCCCTTTGACCAGTTTAAGCAGTTAACTCTAAAGCAATAATTTCCTTCCAATAGATGCTAAGATGAAAGTTAAACTGCTCCTAAGTCTAAGTCAGAAACCAAATCCTGTTAGATGGGGAATATCTTCCCACTGAGGGTGTGGAAATGTTTTTTTCTGAATACCTCTCGGGCAGTATTTTTCAAACTTGGCAACTTCAAGCTGCGTGGAGTTCATTTCCCAAAATAGCCCAGTCTGCACTTTGAAGCCTGCACATCTTAAGGTTGCTAAGTTTGAAAAAACGCTGCCTCATTGTGCTGCTGCATCAGAGCTATCAAATATCTAAAATGCTTTTCAGGAATAGAAATTTTTTTTATCCATACCCTGTAGTCTCCAAGTTGTTTTTGTAATTCTGCCTGATGATCATCTTCTGCCTCTTTGCCTCGATGTTTCTCCAACAGAGGCAAGAACTGCCGGAGGGCAGAGGTACAGTATCTGTTCCAACGTGTCAAGTGGTTTGGCCGCCATTCCATGATTTTTTCTTTTAGTATCTTCTCAAGCCTGCATTTATAATTTTTTTGAAAATGTTAAATTTGCATTTGAAATTCTGTGGGTTTTCTGCAACTGTTTTCGATTGCAGAACATCAAGAATGAGCTAGCAAGAATCATTTTCAATTGGAGTTGTATAGCCTAAGTAAACAAACGACTAAAACTACATTGGAAATGTGATTTCTGGCTTCTCTATATATCATATATTTGGGCTTATGAAAAGGTATTCAAAACACTACAGTTTAGATTCCTACCATTTTTTAATTGTAACATAAACCCCACATTTTAGTAATAACATTTGAAGTCAATTTTCATAATAGAAAAAAAAAATGAGATGGTAACACGAGGGTTTGTCACTTCAGCTAGGGAACTAGATGAGAACAGAATTCAGTATCTGTCTCCTGAGGTCCTTTCCACTAAATTAATACAAGCCTTTACACAAGAGAAAAAGTTTCCCCTCCCCCCTTTTGCTAATTTGAGTGTGTCATCTCTGTGGTTTAAATATACCTTAATTCCCAATAAACATTTGTTTTTAGCTAGTTATAATAATGGTCGTTCCCTACAAAATCTACATAACATATCTTTTCCATCAGATTCTGCACTGTGTTTCCCCCTTTAATATTTTCCCCTTTCATATAATTTATTTATAATTTCAAAACAAAGGTAAGAAAAAAAAAGACAATTAATCCATTTAACTAGTCCCGGTCACTGATATTAATCGCATTTTTAAACATCCTCATAGATCATTTCAATTATTTCAACTTACTTAATACACATTGACATTTCTTTTTTTTAACAATAAGACTAAAAATATGCATTCACCTACTAAATAATATCGGTGTCCATTCCTTCTCTTAGTAGTCTATCTTTCCCTATTTTCTAAATATTTTGTAATACAAATGCATTCTTATTACCCCTCATCCCCTGGCGGAATCCTCTTTTTTTAATTCACTAACCACTGTCTCTATGTCTTCTGAATAAACCAATGTCTTTATTTCCATATTTCTTTATTTCCTGCTCCTGTTTCTCACTACCTCTCTTCCCCTTTATTTTCCCATGTCTTTTCTCCCTCCAGTCTTTGTATCTTCCTTCCCCCTTTTCTGCTGTTTCTTTCTACCTTTCCTAATTTCACAGGTCTTCCCCTTTCTAGTAACCTTGAATCTCAAATTTTTAACCCCCCTTCTTTTCCCCCTTCTTTGTGGTGTTCTTTGTGTTAATTGTCTATTTAAGATGGCTTCTCCTTGAACTAACTCCTCCTTCTCTGAAGTCCTTTCTTCATGTTCTTCCATCGCCATTTCCATAGCTTTTAAAACAGAGCCAAACAATTCATCTTTTTCCTGTAGTAATTCTTTCATATTATTAAGTTCCATTTTTAGTTCCTGAAGAGATATCATCGTTGCACACTCTTATGATCACTAAAATCCACAAAAACTTTTATTTTTCTTCTTCCTTCTCCAGGTTTTCTAGATTCACAATTATTCCAACACTGGGTCTATACCAAAATCACCAATTAGTACCGCAGTCAGTCTTTTCTTACTTTTTCTTTTATTCTAGTTCAACTTTCACTTTCTAGGGTTCTTGTTATATTGTTTCAATATTTCCTTTACATTGTATCAAATCAAGTTCATAGATAAACAAGATCTTTTCCTTTTATTTTTAAACTGAAATTTTTGGCACTCTTTGTTATACAAAATCTTCACCTTTTTTTCCCTGTTTTATTATTCAGGGCTTTTCAAGCCTCAATAATCCAATACAATCAAATCTCCAATTTATATATTTCCCTCCCCCACCAACACTCTTAAGTTCAGCTTTAATTTATGCCTGCTTATTGCCAAAATATTTTAATTCAATTTAGTTAAGTATTGTGTTCCGGCTTCTTCCTTTCCCAGTTTGAAGCCCTGTTCAGCTGTCAAAGTTATTTTTTGTATTTTTTTTCCTTTATATTTCCGCCACTTTCTTTTCTTTCTTAAAAATTCTTATTTTTTTAATCTGGGGTACCTTTTGTTTAATTGTTGCGCTCACTTGTCCCGGCTCTCATGTTATCTACCTCTTTCTTCACTCCAGCACAAACTTAGTCCAGCTGAGTCCTCCTCTTTGGGGTGGCCATTTTAGACCACCGCTTCAGTTGTCTTCGGGGGAAAAATTGCTGAGTCAAGGGAAGGAGATGTGGCTCCCCTCAACCTGGTTGGTGGCTTCTGCTTTCTCTCCCCCCCCCCCCCCCCGAGGCAGCTTCAGCCCCTAATCACAAGGATTGGGGCTGTCCAACAAGAGAGCACGGGCCATGGCTGCGGACAGTCACAGTCTACGGTCCGTCAGTGAGGACGGCTCAACCCGGAAGTCCAGAATCTCTACTCCTGTTCTGCCAGTGAGCTGTGTAGCCTTCCAGCTCAACAGCTGCATCTGGAATGAGTGAATGAAGCCAAGTTTCCATGATTAGCAAAACACAGCAGTTCTTGATGAATTTAGTCTTTGCGATCTATAGCCTTAATTCGTCCATTTTGTTAGAGATCTTGCTTTGGTAAGAAATATACTTGGAATTGAAGGCTTGTGTGGAAATTTACTCAGCCTAAATAGAATCCCAGCAGGGCATCCTCTGTTCCTCTTTCCCCACCTCTTCCTCCTTCCTGCAGGGATAGTGATCCATGGCTCCCCCAGGGTCCTAGCTGCCTCCTCCAGTATGTTATGAGAACATATAAAATCATCCGTAATAGCCTTTTCACATTTCAGACCAATTTGTAACAAGGTTTACCGATTATAGATGTCCCTTGCTCCACAGGATTCAATCAAGGAAAGAATTCAAATCACACACTGAATCATACACACCATACAATGAAAGAAGGAGCGGCCAGCTGCAGCATCCATGTGCGCAGCCATCTTGAAAACTCCTGACAATGAATTCCTCTCCATCAAAGTCCTGGCCAACAGTCTTTCAAGATATTTTACAATTACAGACCTTTATCAGGCTTGGAGAGTTCCCAGGCCGATATCATTCAGATGCCACACTGTAGCAGACAATACTTGGCAAAAATTCAGGAACAGATCTTTACCCAAACGAACTAATTGTCTCCTGCAAAACCCCACTCCCCTTTCGCTCCTCTTTTATTCTCTCTGTGAGGGGCCATTCACCGTCCGCCTTTGGCTTTACTCCCTTGTCAACTCTTGTTTCTTAACTGTTCCCTTCTTCTGGCAGCTCTGTGATGCGCACACTGGGAACAGGCTCCAGCTGTTCTTCTGCCTCACTGATGTCTGACTCCGAAGGCAGCTGATAACTGTCAGATGGCCCTGGCCCCATCTCTGCCTCCGATGCAGAGCCCTCGTCAGAGCCTTCCCCAGACTCCAGGACTGCCACATGTTCCTCCCCAACCTCCTCACTGTCCAAACCTGCTGCCAGCTCTGCGAGCCACAACAGGTGTTAACAAATTTGTGAATCCCAGGAAAAGTTTTGTAGTTCTTTTCTGGTGTGGGGCGGAGCCCATCCTAGAAGTCCAAAGGAAAATACTTGGAATTGAAAGCTCCCTGAAGGGCAGTTAAATGCAGTTTTCCATTCATCCCCCCTTTTGATCTTATGCGGTAGTACACCACCTGCAAGTCCAGTTTAGTAAAGATTTTCGCTTTTTCCAAGTGGGCCAGCATGTCTTTCATTAAGGATAGGGGATAAATGTTCTGAATGCAGATTGCATTTATCCCAAGATAATCCATGCACAGGTGGAAGGCCCCCGTCTTTCTTTTCCTGGAATAGTACCAGGGCTGGCTGGCTGAACCCTTGTTGCAAGTTTTTATCTATGAATGCCTGGGGCTCCTTGAGCTCTCTTGAGATTCATGGAATACAATGTCAGCTTGGGTAGCGTGGCCCTTGGCAATATCTCTATGGAACAGTCTGTGGGGCTCACTGAAAACATCTCGTAACTTCCAATGCTTTTTGAGGGTTTGGTGGTCTCTTTTGGGGGACTCCCATGTTCAGCCCCAATTTCCCTCTTTGCGTTCCTGCCTACTGGTGTGAGGAGCAACTTCGTCACGGGACAATTCACCAGCGGAACAGGTTCCCTTCAGATATTGTGGGTGCTTCATCACTGGAGGTTTTTACTTTATGGAATAGTCACTTGTCTAAAATGGTATAGGGTCTCCTGCTTGAGCAGGGGGCTGGACTTCTAGCTCTATCCTGATTCTGATACCGAGTCTGAGTTTGGCCAGTTTTCCTCAGATGCCTTTCGTGAATCTTTAATATCCTCCTCCTCTTCCTCCAATTTACATAGGAGGAGCCATGCTAGTCCTAATACAATGGGTCTCTCCATGTATGGTGCACAATAAAGCTTAGGGTTTCTTCCTGGGGTCCCATCCTCATCTCTATCAGTTCAGTGACAAATGTCATGGGGGGCCCTCCTGCTACTAACCATCCAACTGCCAGAAAGCCATGGGTATTTTATGTTCCCTTAGTCGCAGACCTAGTTTCTTGACTAAGCCAGGTTGACCAGGCATCTGGTACAGCCCAAGTCTAGGAGGGCAACCAGGTTCTCCTTACACTCTGGAGAAGGCACAATCAGTTCTATTAGGATCATCATGGATATCATGGAGTGACTTACCAAGGGATCATCATTTATGTTGGTGTTGCTCCATGCTGGGTTCCTGGTAGATGCTGTCAGAGTTCTTGTAACATCACCAGGTGATGGAGTGAACTCAACCACCTCCACTCCTAGGGCTGCCTCCCGAGTCATTGGGGTTGCTTTTCCCATTTTCTTTGCGGGTCCAGAAGTGGCCTTTTGCATTGGAGCTGGTGCCAGCTGCTTTGCTGGAGCTGGTGTCAGGGAGCAGACACCATAGCGGCCATAGTGGTGGGTGTACCCATACCATCGTCTGCCTGTCCCCCTGCCCTGGTTCAGGTGCTGGTGGTGCCAACTGAGCTAGATCTTCATGTGCTTGGAGGTTGTTGAAGGTGCCCTTCAGGAATTCTGAAGCCTGTTCGATGAGCATGCTGCCATCATCTGGTTTGCCCCATGCCACTTTGTCCGCATCTTTGATGTGGGATTCCCTCTGGCAACTTCCTCTGGTCCCCCAAGGGAAGGTGTCAAGAGCAGGGGTGTCAAAATCATGTCACACACAGGCCAGCTCCGCGAAGGGACAAAGGGTGATACATCATGTGATGGCAACGTGATGTTGCAAGTTTGACACCCGTGCTCTAGAAGGTCTCTCCTCCTAATCGCCCTTCTGACTGCCAGCGACCATCAGGATTTCGACTGGTTGTTGCAGCCCTCTGCCTCTCCTAGCCACTTGGGGTGGTCTCCTCTGCTTAGGGATTTCGATGTGGTCTCCCACCAAGCTTCCATCTCTTCCCGATCATTCTCTTGTGCCAACATTTTGTGCATGGTCCCCATAGTAGAGATATGTCTCCAGGTTGACTGTTATTACAGATCTAGCATTATGTCAGACCTGCCCCAACTCAGACATTTAGGAAAGGAAACCCTTGACTTCATGTGGGTGATGTGATAAGCAAGGGGTATCAAACTCAAGGCCCTCGGGATAGCAGTAGCAATAAGATTTATATACTGCTTTATAGTGCTTTACAGCCCTCTCTAAGCGGTTTACAGAGTCAGCCTCTTGCCCCCAACAATCTGGGTCCTCATTTTACCCACCTCGGAAAGAGGGAAGGCTGAGTCGACCTTGAGCCTGGTGGGAATTGATCTGCCAGATTGCAGTAGGAGTAGCTTGCAGTACTGCACTCTAACCACTGCGCCACCGAGGCTCATACGTTATGCTTAGATTTGGCTTACGGGGCTGCCCTGGAAACAGCGAAGGATTGGCCCGTGGTGCCTCTGCCAATGCAAATGGTCAAACACAACCCTGATGCGGCCCTCAATGAAGTTAGGCACCCCTGTGATAAGGAGTAGCAGCAAAAGCAAAGCTAGATCTGAATATTCCTTCCCCTTTCCCTGGCCCTCCCCCCTCGATCAGTTCACCAGTGTCCAATAGGGTTTCTTTTTCTTTTTCCCGATGTTTTGGGAACCACTTTTAAGCTTGATGCTTCTCCATTGTAGTTTTGCATTCTGTTCCCAGGCCAGGAATCCATGGCAGCTGGCTTATTCCGGTTTGACACCTCTGGTTCACGTCAGCTTCCCCCCCAATTTGTCTTCACTTCTCCATGCCTAAACATTCCTTCTCTAAATTCCTTCACCTCTCGTGATTTATGGCAGGATGCCAGCAAAGTGAAGAAGCTGAAGACGGCAGACCTGACAATAGTGCTCTGAGCTGACAGGGCTGTCAAGTTCAAGAAAATAATGCCCTCTGTGTCCCAAGAAATTATAGCTATGAGTTTTCCTGCTTAGCCTGGGTGTTAAAATTTTTCACCTCTCTTTAGGATGATATTGCATGGGCCAATAGTACTTTCTGGGTCATGACAATGGGTTCATATTACATAAACCAAGGGTGTCAAACTCAATTTCATTGAGTACCACATCAGGGCTGTGATTGACCTCGGGGGGCGGCGGGGGGGAGTGTGGCCAGCGTGAAGCCACTCCCCAAACTGCTGGCATGCTTCCTTTTTGCACTGGGTAGACCAGGCCAAAGCTACACTGGCCTGATCTTCCTTTGTGTTGGGTAGACTGGACCGATCTTTCCTCTTCACATTGGGTGGACCAGCACGGCCCCACGGGCAGAATCTGACTACAGCGCAGGCCAGATGTGGGCCGCGGGCCTTGAGTTTGACACCCCTGGCATAAACTGCTGAAGTGCTGCAAAGAAATTCCTCCCCTTCATTCTTGCAGTGTGACAACTGCTGTAAATTTCAATTCTTGAAACTTCTTTCCTGCCATGTAAGGGACTCATTTTGCACAACCCTTCTGATATTCACATTTCTTCAAAAATCAAGCCTGACAGCAATTTCCCTTTGATCTGCCAATTGCCCTTTATCAGTTCTTGAACTCTTTTCACATAAAGTATATCGGTTGTCACAGGTCAAGTACTTTGTGCTTGATCACACATATCGATTCTGGTTTACTACCTTTATATTTTTTGGCCCAGTGACACCATATTCAACCTGCATTTGGAAGTGATTTTCACTTGGAAGGGATCCTTCAGCAATCAAAAACTCAACCATACCCCTATAATCCTTTTCTCACAGCAACCTCCCATCAAGTGAAGTGAAAGAACGGATGCTAAAGAACACATCGCAGCTTCTTGCACATCAGTACTGCCATCTGTTGGTAATTTAAAACATTGGCAGCATTAACTTTCAGCCCTTGAATATTATGATTAATGGCAAATTACCTGTTCTGTAAATGTAGCGCAACAGATTTGTCTGCATTTTGGTAGAAGAGTTCTTCAGGCTGATGAAATCAGAAAGAGAAGTAATTTGGTATTTATGAAATTCACTTCAATATTATAGTACTTTAATCAGTACTTTTATTCTTTCAAGATCTGAAGTGATTAATATGGGATAAGAAAAATTACATTAAAATCATTTTGACTAAGTGAATATCATTTATGCAATTTATACAGGATAATCAAATTGTATGTTTAGCTTCAAACTGTTTCTCTTTCACCTGTGTAACATGAGGCACAAACAACTTTTTTCCAGCTTGGGAAGTGAAAGATGGTGGCGGCCTAGGCACATTATTCTGATTAAAAATCTTTTCAGTACCTGGTAAGAACCGGAGTTGATTTGTAAAAAATATATCTTAAATATGTATTAAATATTTAATACATATTTACATATATATTTAATATATATTACACAAACATTTAATACATATTTATATAACATTGAATACACTAAATAATATTTAATAAATATTAACATATTTGCATAAAGCAACCAATATTAAATATATCTTAATTAGGAGCTAGCTGTGTGCTGCAGCCAACAAAAAAGTCAATGCAATCCTATGCTGCATTAATAGAGGGATAGACTCAAGATCATGTGAAGTTTTAGTATCATTTTATAAGGCCTTGGTAAGACCACACTTGGAATACTGCTTCCACTTTTATTTATCACAATATAAAAAAGATGTTGAAAGTGTGCCAAGAAGAGCAACCAAGATTGGTGCCTTTGGGGCTGGAGGCTAACACATTGAAGATGGTTGCAGAAATTGGGTATGTCTAGTTCAGTGGAAAAAAAAGACTATGGGTGACATGATAGCTGTGCTCCAATATTTGAGAGATGGCTACAAAGAAGAGGGAGTCAATTATTTTCAAAAACACCAGAAGACAAGGCAAGAAGAGATATCCCAAATTAATTTGCCCTTGCCTGTTTTCTAATTCTGGGAATTTAGGGTCAGCCAGCTGGTTTTGTGCCCGAGGCAAGACTAGAATTCAACTTTTCTCACTTCCACATGAACCACCAGACCAAACTGGCTTTCACTTGTGATAAGGTTCTTTATCTTCCACAGTGCAACCAAACTAATTAATTAGTAAAAAAAAAACCATTCACTATATTCAGATAAGGATTAAATCTTTATGATGGGCAGCTCTAGTTTTTATTTATTTATTTATTTTTACATGTTAAAATGTGCTTTTGTAGATTAAATTGACACCTCTGTTGCAGAAAGAACACTTTTGTCATGTGCCATTTTTAAATGAAATATATCTAAACCACTTCTTAGACAGCCAATTTGGTGTAATTGGTTAAAGGCACCAAGCTAGATCCTGGGAAATGTTGCGGTCCCAAGTCAAGCACAAAGCTAACTGGATGACCTAGGAGGAAGCAGCCAAGGGCAAAATGCTTCCAAGATAGGCTATCAAGAAAACGGAAGCAACCTCACTACGTAGTCACCAGGAGTCAAGATTGACTTTGACCATAGTAACAAAACTAGAGGGCATCAAGGTATAGAATGAATGGATCAAACGAGGAAAATGTATTTACTGAAGATGGTTGGGGGTAGGAATCAATTCAAAAGAATTGGAGCCAGTTTGGTCTAGTGGTTAAAACTCTCAGCCCTCGGAAGAAGGCAAGAAGGCATCACTTCCCAAAATGTTGCCCAGAAAACCGCAGAGCCTAGAGTCTCATATCCTACTATACTTATACTATACTTAATCACTTGATGTAATAACTCTGCAGCTAAACTCTGACATTCCATCCTTGCACATAGCATTGCAAACAACACAAATAATCAGCAAAGCAAATACTATTTACTAAAATACTAAAACAATTTATTTATATTATCCCCTTTCAGCAATTTCAGATATAGGTAGACTTTGCTTATGGATCACAATTGGAACCAGCAACTTTGCTGCTAAGTGATATGATCATAAAGTGGACTGCTGCATTTTAGAACAGTCCCTGAACACCCTGTCAGTAAACAAGGACTACCTGTACAATGGAAATTGTTATGTCCATGCTATGATAGAGAGAGAGAGAGGACCGTGCAAGGTTGAAGGAGATCTCATTCCAATCCACTTTACAGAATTGCTATTAAGAGGAAGATTCCCCTCCTCCTAATAAACTATCTTAATCTGAACTTGTAAGAAGAGAGTAAATTTCTCAATAGTTTTAATAACATGAGGACAAAAGTTCCTTTTACCTGAACACTGGAGAGACCAGAGAATGGTAAACTTCTAGAAAAGAAAGGTTTCCAATATTTGGTTTTATTGACATCAAAATTTATTCTTGGTGGGGAATCATCCTGTTGAATATTAAACCAAACCTAAGAGGGAAAAAACTTAGTTGTTATCGCTTTTATGCAGTAGTAATTCAGGACTAATTGATCTGGAGTAAATCCACAAACTTACTTTCACCCAGATAGGGGTGATTTGGCGGGTCTGTTTAAACACAGTCTTGTTCCTTCTGACTTTAATTTGAACCTCTGACACAATGGCAGGATGTGGCCAATCAGGGGGAAGAAATTCAATTGAAATCAACAGACATTCAGAAGCCCTCCAGATCCAAGCTTGAACATACTGTAGTTTCCCCAGAAAACAAAAAAAAGACCCACTCCAAAAATAAGCCCTAGCCTGATTTTTTTTGGGGGGGGTGGGCCTATTATAATCCTTACCCTGAAAATAAGCTCAGGGAATAGGCGTGGCCAACACAAGACGTGGCGAGTGCACGAGGGCTGATGGCGTTTGGCAGTAGCCGCAGCCTGCTGGCATCTTGGTACGGCACAAATGCCCTTATTTCCAAGTGTGAAGGCAGAGGCAGGGGGAGAAGACAGGCGATCCGGATGTGCCGAGTGGCTGCCTGACGCACAGGAGGCTTGTGTGGTGGCACTGGCATGGGGGATGGGAGAAGCAGGCTATCCTGACGCCCTGTAGGGTGCATGAGCAGGCAAGTCCAGAGATGGTGGAACAGAGTGGGCAGCGCATTTGGGATCACCTGACTCTACTTAGTTCTGCTGAGCACGTTTTGCTCACAGGGAGACAAAGCTTCGTGTGCTTCCAAACAGGACGCTTTGAACAGAGCTAACCACCATATTTGCAGACGAAGCTTTGAGTCTCCATCGTTTCTCTGTCCTGGCGAAAGTGTTTGGTCGCCTATCAGGTATTTGGGGACAGAGTGATTCGCTCCCTTTCAAAGCATCCCCTTTGCAACCACGTGAACCTTCGTCTCCCTCTGGGCGAAGTGTGTTTGGGCAGCCACCATCGGCCCTGCCCTCTCCATCCCACGGTCGGTTTGCCTGCAGCCTCAACTGGGGCCAAGCTCTCAACATGTCCCAGCCTCCACCCGTCATGCCAGGAAGGCGAAGGGCCAGCAGGCAGGGTTGGTGGAGCCCAGGGCATGCTGAGCTTGGCCTATTCCAGTCGTGGGCAAGCAGACAGCGGGACAGAGAGGGCAGGGCCGGCGGAAGCTGTGCTCCCACTGCCAGGGGCCCCCACGCTTGCTGCCTCCTGCACTTAAAAAGACCCCCCCCCAAAAAAAATAAATAAGCCCAAGTGTTTATTTTCCAGCCCAAAAGAACATAATGCTAGGTTTTATTTTCAGGGAAACATGGTACTATGCACACTTTGCCTTGCCACCATAAAAAAGTCTGGTAGAGTACATTGTATCTCCAGAAAACGATGAAAAAAATGAAATTTGCTTGTGCCTGTTGATTTGCACAAGTCATGATGCCGCTTGCCCTCATTTTGCACAGCTGCTGAGTTGATTCTGGCTCTGGAACAGAAAGCAACCACAGCCCTTGCTTCTGCCTTCAACTGACTCACTTGGAAGAGAATTGGCACCAACCTTCCAGTTGATGAAAGAAAGAAGGCACTTACTCTTCATATGACTGCAAATAAAACTTATGCCAGTTGGAGCCAGGCTGACCAGCTCATCATGCACTAGATGCACAAGGTATTTGTCAAGAACCTGCTTGGCAAGATCCAGGTAACATCTTTGGCATATGGATTAAATTCCAGGTGTCCTCAGCTACAGAGCACATCTCCTGGTGCAAGAGGAAAAGTAACCTATGTGCAGGCAAACTATCCAGCAGGGAGCCCAGGGAGCTGACAGGAACGGCTCAGCTGTGCTGGCAGGGCAGTTAGGGGTGGTTCACTTACATTGTCTGCAGAAATCAAACAGCCGACCCTTTTCAATGGACAGAAAGCATCATATTGTCCATAAAAATGACCATGGCTTGGATTCCAAATCACATACTGGTTTTGTTCCCAAGTTAGCACATAAGCTGTTGATCCCTGGTGGGAAAAATAAAGTTATTTCCGATTTCCAGTTCTCCCTTTCCCCTTCTACTATTTGCCTGTTAGTGCTTAAGACACAAATTCTGAATTAGCTAAAGTGGAGAAGAGTGATAAATCCAGGCATTTCAGTGTCCAAGAACTGAACCACTCTAATGAGCCAATGGAAGAATATAAGAGAAATCCAATAATCCAGTTCAGCAGCATAAAAAGAAACCCTTATTTTGGAAACTCTGGGACAACCTGCTCACTGTGCAGCGGGGCAACCTCTGAACCAGGGTCTCTGTCTGCTTCTAAAATCAGCATGGACCACGGAGGCAGCGTATTTTCTCATGCAAGGGAGTTTTGTTGAACTGCTAAGCACAAACGCCTTACCTCTGGAACAGCGGCCCCAATGAGAAGCCAGGCCTTTTTGCCAAGAGCAAGAAAGTAATTACACAACAGCACAGCGTGTTCTTCTTCGTTTCCAGCCAAAAGATCAAGGAACTGCTAACAAAGGTGAGCAAACAAACGGTGCTGTTAAGGGCAATTTTCTATCACTGAATATTTTGCCTTAATTTCCCTTAAGGTGAAAGGGCAGCTATAAACTGCTACCACTCCAGCTGTGTAATGGAAACAGCTATATCTTATTTTCATTTAAAGTGGTTCAACTTAGAACTACACAATCAGAAAATAAATATTCTTCACAAATGCATAACATCCTTTTATACAAGAAATTAGCTTACTGCAGCATGATTAAGGAAGGTTAATTAGAGAATTGTAGACCAAACTGGATCGCTAAAATTGAAAGCAGATGGTGCCTGCCTCAACAAAGCCTTTGATGAGATTTCAACTTCTATTTATCCTAAAAGGTCATTTGCAGCAATTCAAATTTTCCACTCTCCCCAAAGTTGATGCATGTATACCAATGTAAAAGAGCATAACACCGTTACTGCCAACATCACAACCCAGAGCAACTTTAATTATTCCACACATACCCCCTATTGTTTTGGCATCAATGATTACAAAATAACTTCTTTTGATGATAAAACACAGAGTTCTAGACATTTGAAGCTTTTAACTTACATCAGAAGTACTCCACAGATCACACATTCCAGCAAATACCTTATTGGGTAAGAAAGGAATCAGGGCTACATATCGGGCAATTAATTCCTATGTACAGAGGAGAGAAAGCAAAAATCCTCTCATTAGCCTGAGGCCAAAGCTGCCCTTGTTATTATAAACACAAGACTATCCTCCCTTTAGAAACGGTGGGTCTCTTTTGGTTTCTCCCGGGCTTGTTGCAGGCTAGATCGGGCTTTCTTCCAGATTGGTCCAAAATAATTCAGTCTGAGTGCACCAAGTCAGGTTAATGTCCTTGGGCTGACTGGTTCACTTCTCAGAAATCCATGAAGCAGGCCCGTTGAGATTTAAAGTGAGCAAAACAAAACTAAAATAACACTACCCAAACTAAATAACACTAGCACTGATGATGTTACCTAGTTTAGGAAATGAAATGTCTGCAAGAAAATAACCAAGCAGCAAAGACCCCCTCATTTCAACCCTGAGCTACAAACATTCTGTTTTATTGAAGCAAAGAATTAAATCTTGCTTTGCATGTTACAGATGTAAGTTCCTCAGAGAATAAAAATACGCACCGAGGTTTGCTGTGGACTGTCTGGATGGACTTGTAGGAGCTCTTCTGGGGGGTTGAGCGCTCGGATGAACCTCGTCACGAAGAGTGTTTTGCCACTGATGTCGATCACGGTGGTCAGGCACTGGCGACCTGGAAACTTCAAGGCACATTCAGCTTTGAATCTTTCAGCTGCTTGAAGAAGCTTCTCATCTTCTTGAGTGTCAAACTTGAAGAAGAAAAAAATCCAAGTTTTTTTTTTAAATGTTGCAACTAATGCATAAAACTTAAATAGCTAATATGCTCATAGCCACAGACAACTCCTGTCAAGATTAATGCTTTGGATATAAGTGATATTTCTTGTTACGGATGGCAGAAAGGCACCGGGAGGATATTCAAAGGATGCTTTGATTCAATGAAACTTCAGCCAAGGAGCTCACTAGAGGGCAGCCTTAGTACCTGTCAGTGACTCTTTAAAGTAACTGCATCTTTTTCTGGAATTGCACAATTATCCTGTGCCAAATGCCAGGGAGCTTGTCTTCAGTTGAGACACTTTCCACCAAGTTAATAAAACACGGGGCACTGAAGTACACATTCCCATCTATAATTCATTGCTAAATAAACACAGAAAGGTTGACTCTTCTATATATCTAATTCACAATATATTTCTGATTTCACTCTTTCACTTGTTTGCATCTCTTCAATTTCCTATTTCTCTTTTGATTCACTTCTCCCTTCCCTTTTTTTCTTCTCTGTAAGTTCAGAAAAGAGTGCAGTAATATAATAATAGTTGTCACAGCAATAATTTTAACAGTAATAGTAAACACTTTGGATATATCAGTATATTTTATCTCTAAAGTATATTTAATAATTCCAGTTCCCTATTCTATCTCAGCACCAAACACGCCACCTTAGAAGTACAGAGTGTCCTGGGATGGTTCCTTTATCTTATAACAAGTACATTACTATTGTCAAAATAATCAGACACATATTTTGTACTGTATAAACACTAGTTTTAAATGTACAAGGAAACAAATGCACAGCAAACATAAATAGTTCTAACCAAACCCTGTTACTTATTTATTTTTTTAAATTACATTTAAACATCGTTTACCTTCTTCAACATTTCATTCATCTACACAGATTCAGGAAGACCAGCAAGAAAAAGCGCGGTGGGGGGAGAAATACCAATGCAATGCAATGCAACGGGCAAGAACCATGTGAAAGAATATAAAAACTAAGCTGTTAAAATAGTAAGGGAAATGTTTGATTATTTAATTATCGTTTTTCCAAGAGTAGGAAGGAACTGTGATTATTAGGAAAAGAAGTGAGCTTTCTAGCAAGACGTCATCATGGAAAGGAAAATCTGCCCATCTCTACTGAAACTAGATGACTGAGCTCACTCTCAAGGAAGAGTTATATAATCTTTGCTTCAACTAAACCCTTTCAAAATTCTGAAAATTCTGAAATCAAACCATTGAGAGAAGTCCATAAACAATAATTGGACCTCGACATGAATTTTCATGAAGCAAGTTCTGATTAAAAGGATGGGGTTAAGGAAAAGGATTAAAGTTAAAGGTCAAGAATTCTAACAGGTTATTTGGCTCCCAAATGGGAATGATATAGAAATAGAGATGGGTATAGAGAGATAGATATGCAACTCAAAATTTATGAAGAAACGACTAGAAGCAAAAAACTTTGTTCTCTGGAGAAGTATATTCAGTGCCCATCCCAAGCAGGCCTTGCCCTTTCACTGCACCTTGAACTTATGAAACATGGCTTCACACTCCCAAATCTCCAACTTTATTCTCATCTTCTCATTTTATGGTTCAGCATCTATAGTTGCATCTTCAGTTACTTCCAATAGAGATTCTAGGCCATATACCGTTCTCTGTAGAAGGACTCTAGGCAGACCCTTAGATGTTCTGTCATGAGGAAATTTCCAGGTAGGGCAGCGGTCCCCAATCTCTCCACCTTGGCGGCCCAGCCTACTGTGGGCAAGTGGGCGTGGCAGGAGCATGCACATGCGCAGAGCTCCACTGATGCAAGTGGTGGGTGCATGTGCCCTCCACTTGCACAAATGGAGCTTTGCACAGGAGTGGGGGGTGCTTGTGCTCACGCTTGAAGCTCCACCAAAGGCCGCTCGCATGTGAGGTTCCATTTTCACAAATGGAACTTCATGCACAAGCACCATCCATTCAAGCGCCCTCCGCTTACGCAAGTGGAGCTTGGTGTGCAAACACAAGTGCCACCTGCTCATGTGCATACGTCCATTCACCTGAGTGGAGGACGTGTGTGCCCGTACCAATAGAGTTGGGCATGCACACATGCACCTGTCACTCATATATACATGCCCATGCTGATCTGTCAAGTTGGAACGGTTGGGGACCGCTGATCTACCTGGGAATTTCTTCATGATGGGACGTATAAGGGTCAGCTTACAGTTCTTATATAGAGGACAGCATGTGGCCTGGGCCCTAGGCCCTAGAATTTCTATTGGACCATAACCACTTGGAAATAACCAAAGATGCATTGGAATACCTTGAAATACCTTGAAATTAAAACATCCAAGAAAGACTGCTGAGGCATAGCATCCAACCTGATTAATGTGAAGGTCTTACCAAATTTTAAAATTGGACTGGATGATAAATACGTGGTTAGAAGGGATCCTTTTGGAAGCAAATGATAAATATTGGGGTGTGACTTTACATAGGCTTGTTTGGAGATCTAAATTCTAGATTTGTTATTTAAGGGCAGTTGTAGCACTATTAAAGCTTAATGTGCATAGATTTTCTATAACCAGCATAGCAACTCAATTTTATCTAGCGCTTTTTAATGGTATGATGATTTTAAATGATCTGTAAATACAGGTGGGTTAGTCAGAAGTTAAGAAGAAACCATACTCTGACATCGAAACGATGTCTGTTTCTATTTGTAAAATGGCATTTCTGATACTATTTGAACTATCAAAATGGCTCCAATAAACTTACATGAGTTGGTTTTGATAGTATTGAGTTTTGTAGGGAGCACTTTTTGGAGCAATTTTGTGGGACTACCTTCACGCGGAAGACCTTTCAGGCTGCAGGAATATAATGGCTCCTTTTGAATGGTAAAATCTTACAATAACTGTAGAGTCATATTGTGCAACACTTCCTCAGAAAGAAGAATGAGCACGCCGGGATAAATTGCACTCTAAGAAAAGCGCATCCCTGTTCAATTGGAGTCCCATTTATTTGCTCTTTGTGGATTTTATGAAAATGGAGGCAAACCCCTTCCTAAATGTCCAAATTATACCCAGAAATAAAACTTGTCCTGGTTTACCCTTTCTTGAACTGATTCTCCGGGAATAAGTTGAGGTTCAATCGTAATGAACAAGGAAAGGTAGGAACCATCGCTCAGTTGCTGCATGGAATCGTATTTTCTGTCAATTCCCACATTTTTCCCTTTGCTATAGCCAAGAAGGATGGGAGGAGTTTCAATCTTGAACGTGCCATCAATCTAGACAAAGAGAAACAAAGAGTCCTGAGTAAAAATAGCAATAGCAATAATTGCACTTAAGACTTGTATGCGGCCTCATAAAGCACCCTCTCTCTGTGTCAGCATATTGTCCCCAATAATCTGGGCCCCCATTTTACTGACCTTGGAAGAATGGATGGAATTCCAGGCTGTGGGAAGAGTTAGCCTGCAATACTGCACTTTAACTTCAGCACCACCAGGAGTTGTTAAGCATTAATGCTATTTATATGCAAGTTTGTCTGTAAAAATGCTTTCTTTAGCACTTACTCTTCCTTGAAAATATACTGTTGTAAATGGTATCCGAATCAGTCCAAGCCAGCGCTTTTCCATACATGTGTGGACCCCGCCGATTTCCCTTTCGCGATCATCCTAAGGAAATGTCCCAAAAATCCTGATCAACATTTGCAAAAAGAACACGTTGAGCTTCCCTATTTCTCTTCCTAGATTCTCTAGAATTAATGTATGTATTTAATTTGCCAAGTTACAAAGCTGTCCCTCTCACAGTTGTGACTCTGGGTAACCAAAATACAATTAAAACCAACAAACAATAATAGTAATAACACCCGTAATAGCAGAGTGGCACTCAAAGGTAACCCAATCTAGTTTATAAATATAAAAAACTCCAAGATAGCAATTGTGAGTAGCGGCTTTAAGCTTTGCTCTCCTTTTTTTTTTTTTTTACTATTTTTACTCTTTCAGTACTTTTCTTACTTTTAAATTAATTTTTAATAGAGAGATAATGGGGGAGCGACAGGAAAGTTAACTAGGGAACCTATGCATACAAACTTTTAGTTCTGGCTTTGCTGTAAAAAAAAAAAACCCTTGGCTTTCAGTAAAAGTATGCCTTTCCCACAAACGGAGCCGAGGGTCTTTCTTTCTTAGGAGCCCAAATTGGGCCAGGTGTGATACAAAAGAATATTGATCGTCTTTACTTTATTCTTTCTTAAACTTATTTGGAAGTGAAATATGGGATTGATATAAGACGTAATCAGTAAACCAATCAAAATAAAAGCCACTTCATTAGTTCTTTTGCATCTGAATAAATTAAATTAATCCTTGGCCATAGAATAAAAGCCTGTCCATGCAGAAATTTGCAGGATTTCTTCCAGGGGTGTGGAACAAGAAGTTCAACGGTGTCCTTTGAAGGTGCTTAAGATATTCTGAAAGCCACAAATGTCTTCAGTAAAGACCCAAGGCAGTAAATAAGAGAAACCTACAATCTTCCTTCATTCCTTTACCACTTCTGTTGATGGCTCTGAGCACTTTATTAATATTCTATTTTTGGATATTACATACTGTATTTAGTGAAGACATCCTGATGCCAGTCACTCTTGACTCCAAGGTGATCTAGCAGATAAGGCACCAGAAGGCAGTGACGTATAGTTCTTCCTTAGGCAAGAAAGTTGGCTGGAAGACTTTGGGCCAGCCACCCTCCCTCAGCCCAACCCACTTTACAGGGTTATTGTTATGGTGGAAACAGGAGGAAGAAGGACAATTAGTTATGTTTCCCAATATGAGTTACTTATAAAATAACTCCAAAGATGAGAGTTTCTGTACCAGAGGCAAATTCCTTGTGTGTCTAATCGCACTTGGCCAAATAAAGCTATTTTCTTCTGTCCTGTCTTGTCCTATTCAATACATAAAATCAGAGCAAGAATTCCTGTGTTTACTGGTGAAAATAGTTCCAGTATGTTTCCAATGATGCATCCATAGTTATCAGCACTACTAAGAGTGAACCTCTAAAAGTGCTTCCTTTTTTTTAATTCTTCTCTTCCCTTTCCCCTCACAGAAAGTGCTTGAATGTTCAAACTACCGACCTTCAGAATATCCAGTCTACTCTGTTCTGAACAGCAAATCCTAGAGGGTGCACTTTGCTTTTCATATCTGAATATTCTCTGCCTGGTGCTCCATTAGGTGAGGTAAATGTAATCTCATCATTCAGCTCTTTTCAGTTTGTTTTCTCAACAGACAATGTCAACAGAATTTTTCAGATGATTTGCTCACCTCTAAGATATCATGCAGTACTTCATCAAATACGTTAATGAAGATGTCATCCTTCACTGACTGCAGACTAGAGTTGCTATAGTCACCGTTAGGAGCTCTGTAATTATATTTTAAAGCAGAGATACGATACAGATCAAAATATAATTTGCAATACATCAGCATGACAAAGACTTGTTTTCTCTTCTTCCATATTCTCCAGGATTAGCTTGATTTCATCACAATGCCATATCCTATTATTCTGTTCCATTAGAAGGATTAGTAGAGTATTAGAGAGCGCCAAGGTTTGACTCCCAACCCAATCAGAATCCCAACCTTTCATTCAGATGTGAACAGAAGAAATCTCATTCAATTAGGGAACAATAAAAAATGCCTAAAGCTGGGGAGGGTAAGTGATACACTGGTAGAATCAAGATCTGGAGCAGGATGAAGTTTTGGCCACTCTTCAGCCATGTTTTCAAACTCAGTTCTTCTGCAGTTTTCTACAAAAATTAAAACTGCATTTATTTTCAGAAAAATACAAAGCCAGTTAGTTATACTAATGGACACTTATTGGGTCTAAAGCAATTGAGATTTTCACACAAGGTTTTCATTTGGCACTTTGTGAGAACAAAGTGGTACAGAATCCAATGCTAAATAACTGATAGGTAACAGGGGCAACAAATATTTCCAAATTTGGCTTAAAATAATGAAGACCAAAATCTCCCGCCTTCAGAAAGCTAAAAGAGAAAACGAGGAGGAAGGGGGGGGAGAGAAGAAGAGGAAAAAGGAGGAGGAAGAGGAGGAGGAGGAGAAGAGGAAGAGGAGGAGGAAGGAAGGAAGGAAGAAGGAAGGAAGGAAGGAAGGAAGGAAGGAAGGAAGGAAGGAGGAAAGGAAGGAAGGAAGGAAGGAAGGAAGGAAGGAAGGAAGGAAGGAAGGAAAGAAAGAAAGAAAGAAAGAAAGAAAGAAAGAAAGAAAGAAAGAAAGAAAGAAAGAAAGAAAGAAAGAGTCCTCAGTTGTGTCCAAATGCACGATTTGATCCTGGCCTTTTTGTCCCACCCAACGTAGTTCTTCTCCAATGGAAAGAAGGTTTTATGGGATCCATTCACACCTAAACGGAAGTTCCAGCTCTTCACTCCAGTTTGGGTTTGACCCTTCGGCGGTGGTCGTCCGACAAACTGTTCGCTGGAAAGAAACTTCTACAAAGGGCCGAACTGAAACCTACAATTAAACAGAGCTCAAAGCTTTGATATGTTAGATGAGACGCAAAGCTAGGATACGTCAAACTTACATTTTCCAACTGAAACTAGAAACTATAGATACCTCCAGCACATTGTAAACAGCCATTAAAATAAATATATAAATCGGTACTTTTACAGTCATAGATATGGACACTTTCTGGAAAAAATTTCCAGGGTCAAAATTTTCTATTTCATGTAAATTTGGCTGTTTCAAAATAGTATAATATGTTATTGTTTGATTACCTATTCAATACTGTTTCTAACATTCCGTGCTTCTAACACTTAACATTAATAAAATTTATCTAAACATCAAAGATTTTAAAAAAAATTCTTTACTTTTAGTGTTCAAATTTTCTAAAATTCATTTCCTTCCAAACCAAATCAAATAACATGGATAAAATGACTATGGATAACAAGATGAGTACGCTAAGTGGAAATATCTTCATTTATAAAGGGAAATCTCCTGGAAAACACCTTTAAAGCTTTCGGATTCAAAATTTACCAAAAATACTTTATTCAACAAGCTATAAAGAAGCATTAAATCATTTTTTGAGTGTTAGCAGCTATATTTATCAATTTTACAGAATGAACCCCTCAAGAATAGGGATGGTGATCCCTATACATAAAGAAAGAATAAGGGTATTGCTATTATTCAACTATTTATCCATTCACCTACTCCAGGTTCATAGCATTGTAAGGTACCTGGCTAAATGTCCAGTCCATACTGTGGTTGGAGCTATGTGCAGCTGCAGAAGCAACAAACATCTCATTGAAAGCCCATGATGATTTAGATGGCTGCTGAAGTTGGCTTTACAAAAAGGAGTAGAAAATGTCAATAAACTTCCAGTAGGATTTTTAAAAAATAAAACAAAAAGATTTTAAGTACAATTTTTTCAAAACTGATGATGACATTTGCACAGCAATAATACTGATAAATTATTTCCCTTCCCTCTTGTTTTTGCTATTTTTTTTTCAATTTGCACATATAGGACTCCAGCCCACGAATCCCCCACCCTCCGCAAACAATGTGGTTCCGCATGAACAAGTACACGGGTTTACTTCCCCCATCCACGCATCTTATTTAGGCTATTGATGTACTGCACTGCTGATCTCTGTAACCGTTAAATGTGGTAAATGTGAATAAATTAAAAAGCCAACAACCGACTAAAGTTATCACAATACAAAGGTAAGTTGTAATAGCAGTGATAATGAAAAAGAAAATCAATAATGAAACTAAAATATTAACAATTTCATTTAAATATTTCAAGTGAACTAAATAAAGATGGCAAGAACCAACTATTAAACTAAATATTCTTCAGAGATGTTTTATCTTATCTCAATAGGTCCTGGAACAAACGAAAAAGGTTGCTTTGCCAGGCTGGCACCATAACTGGAAAACGTTAGCCCCCGTGCTGCCCCCACCATTCCCCTTATTTCACAAAATTTGCTCTTTTTTCGTCTGTAAAAGGGGGTGTTCAGCTGCTCCTAATCTGAACTGTAAAATCAAATATTGATGACAACCTATAGCACCTGCTGATCTAATAACCATCAGAAAGTTAATAAGAGGTTTTTGATTCTATATAGAATAGGTTTTGGAAAATCCTGGGGTGTTCATATATGACCGTTTGTGAAAATGACCTTGAGATACAGGAAAAGCCCCAGTCAAGGCGATGGTTGCACAAGGGAGATCTCAGTATGTAGCAGGAATGGGGGCCGGACAATAACTTGGAAAGGACCCTCCCTGGTTTCCTGGAAAGTAGAAATAAGAGTGGGGGAAGGGCGAGATACGCTTTCAGACTTGCAAGCTGGACGAAAGCTGCCCTCTGAGGTAGTCTACATGAGAAATCAAAGCCACGAGTATTAAATACACTACTTCTGTTCAGGTAGTCATCAACTTATGACCACAGTTGAGTGCAAAATTTTTGTTGCTAAGTGAGATACTTGTTAAGTTAGTTATGACCTGTCATGCCACAGTTATTAAGTGAATCACTGCAGCTGTTAAATGAATCTGGCTTCCCCATTGTTTTTGCTTGTCAGAAGGTCACAAAAGGTGATCACATGATCCTGAGACACTGCAACCCAGTGCAGATATTGGTCAAAAAAGCAGCTGTCAGCACTCGATGGCCTGGCTGTGAGGCCCTCAAGTAAACTGAGGCAGGACATGTGGGGCAGCTGTGCAATCCTCACCTCGCTTCATCCTCCACCCCACCATCTCACCTTGTATCAGTAGCAACCAAACAGAATGTGTGGCCGGGCAGCTGTGTAGGCTCTTAAGTAGGGCTTACTCTGGGGATAAGGTTTATATTTGGCATGAAATTGGGCTAGGGTTTATTTTGGGGACAGGACTTATGTTTGGGGAAAAACAGTGTATATCCCCCTGCTCCTACCCTGGCCTTTACTTTCCAGGGAACTAGGAAGGGTGCCGTCTGAGATTTTAACATGCCTTCTTTTCTGCTTTGGGCTGAGATCTCCCACTGCCCTGGCTGCAGCTCTTCTTGTTTACTTACACAGCATCACTTCACGAGAGAGTATTTTTCAGGACCTTTTCAGGGACTTTTGAATTATATGCCTGGAGGAATGGAACAAGCACCGTTAAAGCTTTGGAAGGCAAGATCCATAGCTATGTAACAATAAAGTGCTAAGAATTAAAAATTGGGGGCGGGGGGAGGGGGGGGAATAAATACTCCAGTACCGCTCTCGGAGATTGTGATTAACTAGCATGCAGACTAAAGCAATGTCCAATATACTATCTAGTGAAGAACATTACTAAGAGCTGGATTAAAAGTTGCTTACCTCCCAGCGCACTTTCTAACAGGAAGCTCAAACGCTCTAACCACATTAACCAAGAGTTTTACATCACCATCTGAGAGATTCTGTGCCATTACTTTCTTCCTCTCTTTTCGCCTTGGTTTCAAGGGTCGCTTTGCTTCGGCCAGTTTAAAGAGGCTGACACTCAAAAAGCTATCAATAAAAAAGCAGAGCTAAAATATAAAGGTTCCGTTGCTATAATTTGTCATGCTAACATTGTATAATAGCCATGATTTCTAAACAATAATAATTCTACAAAATACACTGGTTTGGCTATAGATCTCAAAACCGACCATCTACATAGAAGTGAGAATGCAAGTTGACATACCCTGGGCCAGTGGAACTTAAGCAGAAGGCAGAGCAGAACAAAGAGAAAAACCAAAATTGAAATGAAGTTCACTGGGTGCATAAACAAAAAAGCATTCATTAAATAAGCTAGACTGACAAAAAAGCGTACAAAAATCTGTAAAACTCAAAACACAAGTTCAAATTTCACTATCAGTTGCATTTCTCAGATTGAAAAGTTCAACACCATGGGCAATTTTTCTTTTAGCAAGTAAAATCAAGAAGTACAGTTGTGCTCGTAAGTTTACATACCCTGGCCGAATTTATGACTTCTTGGCCATTTTTCAGAGAATATGAATTATAACACAAAAACTTACCTTTCACTCATGGTTAGTGGTTGGATGAAGCCATTTATTATCAATCAATTTAAATCATAATGACCACAGAAACTACCCAAATGACCTTGATTAAAAGTTTACATACCCCTGTTCTTAATTGCCCCTTTTAACATCAATGACAGCTTGAAGCCTTTTGTGGTATGTGTAGACGAGGCTCTTTATCTTCTCAGATGGTGAAGCTGCTCATTCTTCCTGGCAAAAATCCTCCAGTTCCTGTAAATTCTTGGTCTGTCCTGCATGAACTGCACATTTGAGATCTTCCCAGAGGGGCTCAGTCAGGAGACTGAGATGGCCACTCCAGAACCTTCCCTTTATTCTGCTGTCGCCAATGACAGGTCGACTTGGCCTTGTGTTGAGGATCATTGTCGTGTTGGAATGTCCAAGTACGTCCCATGAGCAGCTTCCGAGCTGATGAATGCAAATTTTCCTCCAGTATCTTT
Source organism: Pseudonaja textilis (assembly GCF_049901715.1). Lineage (NCBI taxonomy): Eukaryota > Metazoa > Chordata > Lepidosauria > Squamata > Elapidae > Pseudonaja > Pseudonaja textilis. The sequence goes on along the minus strand of NC_141995.1, from coordinate 62,612,871 downwards.
TGATTACTGCATTCATCTTGCCATCAATACTGACCAAATTTCCTGTGCCTTTGTAGCTCACACATCCCCAAAACATCAGTGATCCACCTCCGTGTTTCACAGTAGGAATGATGTACTTTTCACCATAGGCCTTGTTGACACCTTTCCAAATGTAGCGTTTATGGTTGTGGCCAAAAAACTCAATTTTGGTCTCATCCCTCCAAATGACTTTGTGGCAGAAGGTTTGGGGCTTATGTCTGTGCTGTTTGGCTATTGTAAGCGGGATGCTTTGTGGCATTTGCGTAGTAATGGCTTTCTTCTTCTGGCGACTCAACCATGCAGCCCATCTTTCTTCTAGTGCCTCCTTACTGTGCATCTTGAAAAAGCCACACCACATGTTTTCAGGGAGTCCTGTATTTCACCTGAAGTTATTTGTGGGTTTTTCTTTGCATCCCAAACAATTTTCCTGGCAGTTGTGGCTGAAATTTTAGTTGGTCTACCTGACTGTGGTTTGGTTTCAACAGAACCCCTCATTTTCCAATTCTTGAGTAGTGTTTGAACACTGCTAATTGGCATTCTCAATTCTTTGGATGTCTTTTTATATCCCTTTCCTGTTTTATGCAGTTCAACTACCTTTTCCCGCAGATCCTTTGACAATTCTTTTGCTTTCCCCGTGACTCAGAAGCCAGAAACGTCAGTGCAGCACTGGATGAAAGATGCAACGATCTATCAGGAGTCCAGGATCTCACTGAACTTTTATACACACACACTAATTACAAGCAAACAGATCACAGGTGAGGATGGTTACCTTTAATAGCCATTCAAACCCCTTTGTGCCAACCTGGGTGCATGTTATCAGGCCAAAATCACCAGGGTAGGTAAACTTTTGATCTGGGTCATTTGGGTAGTTTCTGTGGTCATTATGACTTAAAAAGAGTAAACACAGTTGATTGTTGATAAATGGCTTCAGCCAACCAGAAAGGGGCATGGCTACATTTTAAAACAAATTAAGCAAGGTTTTCAGGGCATCAATTGCACTTTAAAAATATTTAAATTAAAACCTTTCAAAGTAAGACAAAAACATCTGAAGCATATTATTACAACTTTAAGCTAGCCTTGTATTCTCTTCCTTACCCAACGGTAGTGATTTCATCTTCATTGACCAAGTCAGAATGAACAAAATGGTGTTTTGCGATCAGGAAACGATTACTTAGTGACTCCCTAACCTGAAAAAAAGGAAAAATAAAATTATCTGAAATCTGAAATTACTCAATTGTTGTGCTGCTCAGATGAACAAATGCACCTGTTCTTTTTCTTAAATGTATATACCATCCATCTTGCCATCAGTTATGGTACTTCTAATTATTTAGGGTTATTTTTCCAAGTATACTCTGCATATATATTTATCAAGTATATTGAAAACCTACCTTTTCCATGTACTTTTCAACAATTGCCCTGCGTGCATCCAAATAGTCCTTAGTATCAATATCATCCTTCTTCTGCAACCTTTTCTCATAATCCTGAAAAAGAGCCACCACCATGACTTATATCAATGAAAGCCCTTTTAGACCTCTGTCTTTCAAAAACACACGTTGTCTTGTCTTTTCTTCTCCTCCAGCTTTCTCCTGCTGGCAGGAATCGAAAAGCCATCAGAAGAAAGTCAGATCAGAAGAAAAACCAAAAGCAGCAAGCTCATTATCCCACTTCCCTGCCAAGTAAAATAATTGTTTTTAGACATTCTGCAGTACCTTAAAAGGGGAAACCTCAGAACATCATGAGCTCTGGGTTGAAAATGGTTGAAAATGAGAATTAAGGACTTGCCTCCAATATTGGAGATAATCCCTGAATTCCTATCACAGGTTCAGCCATAACTATTATTAATTGGGACCTTCCAATACATTCAACCATAAACATAGAACATATGAACATAGGATGTAGAATAACAGAGTTGGATGGCACCTTAGAGTCTTCTACTCCCTGCTTGAGCTGTAGATCCTATATCATTTCGGACAAGTGATTGTCCAATGTCTTCTTGAAAAGCTCCAGTGATGGAGCACAACCAACTTCTGGAGGCAAGCTGTTAGATCTATCTCTCTTTCATGATCTTTCACTTCTTAATTCTTGTCCTATCTCAGGTGCTTTGGAAAATCGGTCTTTCTTTGTGACAGCCCCTCAAGTACTGAAACATTGTTATCATATGAATCTTAGTCCTTTTCTTTGTTAGACTTCACATTCCCAGTTCCTGCAACCAGTTCATCATACACTTTATTTTCCAGTACCCTGATCAGCTTTGTTGCTCTTCTCTGCACGCTTTCTAGAGCCGTGATGGTGAACCTATGGCACATATGCCCGAGGTGGCACGCAGAGCCCTCTCTGTGGGCATCCGCACATGCGCCATGCCTCCCACTAGCCAGCTGGTCTTTGGGTCTCTGCCATGCATGCGCAGGGATGCACATGCATGCATGGGGGGTGGGACACATAGGCAGGGCATGCACATGCATGCGCGGGAGGGTGGGGTGCATGCTTGGGATGTGTGCACATGCACAGGGGACTTGCATGCATTGCATTTTGGGATGCACATGTGTGCACTTTGGGCACTCAGTGCCAAAAAGGTTAGTCATCACTGTTCTAGAGTTTTAACGTCTTCTATTAAATGGGAATATTTGAATGGTTTGGTAAGTTAAAGACTTAATATTTTCTTTTTATATCCTAATCTTCCCCTTCGTTTTTTGAAAGTACGCATGAAACCATTTAGTAAAACACAACACTATTTAGAACAGTGCATTAGAAGGTCCTGTTCTGTCTAGCTGTGGAAGAGTTTTTTTCAAAAATTTGCTCATTCCAAGCTTGGAAGGTTTATGATCAAAATATGTGGCTTTGCTTCAGTAAGCATTTCAGAATTATGACATGGAGAATTTCTTTCCACCAACGTCCTCACATAAACCACCTTGCCATAAATTAAAATAATATCATAAGTTTTCTTCGCAGATTTTCTAAAGTTGCTAAATTAAAGCTGCAGTGATCACAATTAAACTGAAACTAAGACAGGAAGTTTTATTGTCAATACATTCTAATTACAGTTTTTAGAATGATTTCTTACCTGCAAAATTTTTTCACTGATCTCTCTTTCCAGTATAGGAACAAATTTATAATTTTGAAATTCAGCTACCTTTTTCATTCTGAGCTCAAGAAGCCAAAACCTTTTGGACATATTGAATTCCTCATCAAAAACAAAATTAAATTCTTTCTGCAATTGCTCAAGTCGAAAGAAATCTGAGATGGAAGAATCACCACATGGAGTAACCTGAAAAACAAAAGGCTTATATACTCAAAACCATAAATAAGTTTTTTTTTAGTTTGTGTATATGTATGCATGTGCCTATATACACACACAGTGTTTCTGTGGGCAACATGGCAAAGTATAGAATAGTAGAAGTAGGAGAAGAGGAGAGGAGAGGAGAGTATCAGGGCATGGCATGGACCAGACCAGACCAGAAAGGTACAGAACAGAACAGAACATTCTTTAGTGGCCAAATCTGTGTTATGGTTGCTGATCCCAAAGCCAGCTTTCCCAATGCAGACAACCTGACATTAGCAAATGTGGGTGTGTGGTGGGACACATTTTTTTTATTATTTTTTTAAGACAAACATATACAGACAAAAACATAAAAACATAAAACCATCTTCCAATTATACACATACAGTGTGTCAGTTGGTTACAAATCTTTTGTGCTATACTTTCATAGTCCTTACTCACAAGTTATATAGGTTCTAAAATTGTCAATCTAGTATATGCTTATATATTTATCAGTTATTATTCATTTGACTAAACTATTATTCCATCATTTTATATGAGATATTCTAGATTTTATTATAAATTTATATTATACATTAATCCAATGGTTTTATATTTTATATTATATTCTATATCAATCTATTGATCTTCTATTACGAAATTTAGTCTATTTCATTTGCCATGTCTTTTTATCTAGCCATTGGTAAAATAAGTCCCATATCATATATAATTGTTTATCTTCTTGTTCTCTAATTTCAAATGTCAATTTACTCATTTCAGCACAGTCCATAATTTTCTTAATAATTTCCTCCTGCATAGGTATTTTTTTTTCATTTTTCCAATTCTTAGCAAATACAATTCTAGCCGCTGTTAAAACATTTACAATCAAATATTTCAATTCTTTGTTGTATATTTCCGGTATAATTCCCAATTAAAATATCTCTGGTTTAAAGTCTATGTATTGTTTTATCATTTTTTCCAACCATGTGTGGATTTTAGTCCAGCATCTTTTTGCATCCAAACACGTCCACCACATATGTGGTGGACGTGTTTGGATGCAAAAAGAACCAGGTGTCAGCTCTGAGATTCAGCTGCCGTGAATGGAAGGTGGGTGGAGGAGTTGGAAAGTTCAAGGTTATTCCGTATGTCATTCAAGGTTATTCCGTATGTCGCATTAAAAAATTCCAGCTGCAGTTAATTGGTTCTTCTGATTAATGAAGTGTGGAAGTGGGAGGATAAAAGGTGGATTTTGTGAAACGTGCTGAAAATGACTTTCACTTTTGGAAATGCCTTAGAAGTACCAGAGCTGTTCCTAATAAATCAGTTGGAGATTATACTTGTCTCAAAGTGATTGATTACCATGGACAATTTCTGGATGCCTGACGTTTATTCCCCAAAGTGACTTTTCCTTTCTAAAGGGGTTTGACTGATACCCCAGAGGTCTTTTCCCAGAGATGGAAAAAGATCAACAATCAGCCGAAGTTGGAGATGTGCAGGAGGGAACTGGTGTGGGGGGGGCCCTCCGGAGCATTAGCTGGGTCTGCCAGCCCCTGTTTGGAGGAGATGATGGATGATTTCAGAATGGCAGTGGAAGAAAAAGATTTGGGAGCTATACCGAAGCGTTTCAGCTCAAGGAATTGTTACAGCCCAGATTTAACCGAGCTGTCTGAAGAGAAGTCCTTCTCCAGCCCCATGTATACTGCTATTGAACCAGATTAGAGGGAAGAGAGACAATTGGAGTTGGAATTCTCTCAAGAAGACATCCCCATGGTTTATCATGGGAGCCCATCGAGGGCAGATTTACCACAATAGTTCCAGAATTTAAAGGTGACAGACTTGGTCTCACAGCCTGTTTGGACGAGTGGGGGCCTAAGACCACCCATTTTCACTTATCCAAGTATTGTGAGGAATGAGGAGATGCCACTTGGAGAAGCCCAGCAAGAAGCATCGACTGACAGAGGTATGTTGCAGCCTCTGAGGCAATCCCCTCATTTTCCAGAAGAAAGATTACCCCCTGTAGAGAGTATCCCTCCAGGGTGGGGATTTTATCCAGGCCAGGGGTGGATTCAGTGCCAATGGCAGCCAGCACCAACAAAGTCCTGGTCTGAAGGGGGGTTGCCCAGACAGCAGGCAGCAGCCACTTCCTCTCCAGGGAACCAGGCCACACCCACCTTCCTCATGGCAACCACAAATGCAACCCCAACCTGCAGCAAGGCCACAAAGACCCCTATTCCAGAGAGGCACCACCCAGCCAGGCTTCAGGGGGCCTGCCCAGCCTAGATATGCCACCCGCCTGGCTCTTTTCCTTCCAACCCCTGGCTTGGACCATGGACTGTCTCACAAAGCTTTCAAGACCTTAAAACGCCTCTGTTGAGGTAAATCTCCATTAGGAGAATGAGCGCATACAGGGAGACGTATAGAGAGTAGTGTTGGAATAATACACACAGAGCAGCACACAGATACACTGTACAGTAAATGTAGGTTTTTACTTCCAGAAAGGTTTAAGCAAAGTCCAAAATAGGCAGTCCAAAAGTCATTCACAGATAAATCAGTCAGTTTTTCAATCCAGGGATAATCCAAATATCAAATTCCAGTGTCAAAAATAGTTCAGTATCAGACTTACATTAAATCCAGTAATATCAGTCAATTAGAAGAAATGAAGCAACGGCAAAATGGTCAGAAATTATTAGATAATCAGGGGAATTTAAGACAATTGATAAATTAAAAGAACAAGATATAATTATAGATTGGTGGTCATACTTACAAATTCAGACAAAATTTAGGAAAGAATTAGAAGAACAAGGGGTAGAAAAGGACTTGCAACAACTGGACCAAACTTTGACAGGCAAGGAGATAAAATTCATAACAAAAATGTAAAACTATTTGTTGGAAGTGGAATTAGAAGAGGAAATAGTGATGGGATCAATGATTGCCTGGGCAAAAAATGTAGGGCATAATATACATTTAGAGGATTGGGAAAAAATGTGGACTGATAATTATAAATTGACATTGTCAACAGCATTTAAAGAAAATCAATACAAAATGTTTTGTAGATGGCACCTAGCTCCAACAAGACTGGCCAAAACGTATCCAAACACAAAATCAGAATATAAATATAAAGAACTTTCTTCCATATGTGGTGGCAGTGTCCAGAGGTTAAAAAATATTGGATGAGGGTACAAAGACGGTTATTAGAAATTACAGAACACAAATTAGAACTTAAAACGGAAATATTTTTATTAGGAATAATTAAGGGAAAATTGAGCAAGGTCATCCGATACATCAGTATCCATATCATAACTGCGGTGAGAATAGCCTTCACACAGGGATGGAAGAAGGAAAAGATACCACCTGAAGAAGACTTGACACAAAAGATAACTGTTTGTGAGGAACTGGATAAATTCACAATGGAATTAAGAGGCAAAGATGATTCAGATTATTATGCCGTTTGGGACAGGTGGTACAAATGGATGGAGGATAGAAATAAGAGTTGATGTTTATGTATAAAAGGAGAGGTATGTATTAATAATAACATGAACACTGTTAAGGTGAATAGAGATTTGTATTTTTTTAAAAAAAGAGTGCGTTAGGGAAGCAACTGGCTCCCTAACCGAAGGGCTTTAAACTAAAAGTGCAGGCGGAAGGAGGCTTCTTTATAGGACTAAACCCAAAGCACAAAGCCCAACACAACAATCCAACTAACATGAAAGGGAGCAACAATGAAGGGACACACAAGGACAATCAGAAGATACAGGAAGTTCAACCATAAGGGCTCAGATGCCTGTATTCCAAGGCTTGTAATAAGGGGGACAAACAGAGAGCGCTTGAAGTCCGAGTACATGAAGGGAAATACAATATTGTAGATATTGGTGAGATGGAAGCCATGATTGGAACACACAACTAGGATATACATTGTTCAAATGAAACACACCTAACAAAACAGGAGCTGAATTGCATTACATGTAAGAAATCACAACACTTCTACAGAAATACACATTAAAGCTAACCTCTCAATCTTTGTCCAACTTATCTTCTAATTTCTAACTTGGAGGCTGTTAGATGTTTTACCAATGCCATAAAAAGTGGAAGAAGGAAAAAAACAACAATGGCAAATCACACCAGTAACCTCCAGGGCTGGCAGCAGTAGCCTGTTCTATCTGGGCCTGCCTTTGTGTTCCACCTCTGGAATTTGCATCTGCGTTACAGAATAAAGAACTGGGATCAAAGCCCAGACCCTTTTTCTAATGAAACATTCAATGCAACTGAGACAAACATCTGTGCACACATGTAAGGAATATGCCAAAAGGAACAATTACCTGCCTAAATTGTATTAACCTGAATCACTAACTTTTCAACTGAGGCTTTGGGAAAAAGTAGGATAAAAATATCTGGAAGTTAAGCATCATGAATAATAGAAAGTTCTTACTTTTAAAAACTGCATCAGGGCTGTGTTGCTTGGATCATTAGGATCAAGTTTTGTTTCAGTCACCCACTTGGCTAATTTCTTCATGTCAGTTAATCCAGATGCGCCAATTGATGCAATAGCATCCCCTTTTTTTAAGGAACTGAAATTTTGACATAAGAGTGAAAACAACTGGTTAAAAGAAGTCTTCAAAATGTTTTGGAAGAAAGAAAAAAAATGAAAAAAATCTCTATGATTGGTGTTCCTAGTTATGGATTGTCAATTTTATATAATCTCATTAATTTGCCTTTTCAAATAAAATTTACAATCAAACAGCTTTACAATCACATCCCATCATTTCACAAGACTCGCTACCATTGAAGGTGTGTACTGTTTAACAAGCTCATAGTAAGTTAACAAAGAGAAAATAAATCTGAAATACATTCAGTATCATTGTGCTTGAAATAATACACAATGTCAGTACAGAGTAGTTCAAGAGATAATAACATTCACCAGACACACGCAGACAAAAGAAGTTAAAATATAATTCAACCCCTGGCTAAAATAATGATCACTAAGTGTTATTCCAAAAACTATGCAGTCTGACAGAGTATTTTTTCCTCTCTCCCTAGGAAAGGAAGGGCTTGTGGAGGACTTGTTGAATTGAACCCTACTGAAGTTTACTACCTTGAAAGAGCATAGCTCTTCTGCAAGACTGGAGGAGCCAGCGGTGCCCCATTTGCTCCAACGGCCCATGACACGCTGCATGACACTTTACCAGAAGTCATTAAAATCATATTATTACTACCATCTGCTTCAAATGAAAATGGAACCCCTGCAAGAAGAAATAAAAAAGACAGGTCCTGCTCAGATCTGATAAATCAACCATGGTTTGTGTTCTTTTGAACAAATAAAAATACATGGATTGCATGGTCGTTATATTTTTCCTTAGTGGAAGGCAGGAAGACAGGCAGGCAGTTTTCAGCAAGTTTTGGAGATCTATCAAAGGTGGTTGTGAGGCTGAACACCTCAAGTTGCCTACGAGATGACAGTTAAGTGTATGGACATACTAGAAGTATTTGGACCTAGCATTAAAGCCACAATATGTCAACTATATTAGCTGGTTTGCAATCCTCTGAATATCAACAAACAAGAAAGGGAACAATCTCTGTACCACTGCCCACTCCTTCATGCTCCAGTGTTACACACTGGTCGCTGCTGAATTCAATTTCTTCGACTGGAGCTGCTCCTGTCAGAACCGTCGTCTCCGGGATGGGCACAAATATTTCCATTAGCAAGTTAGCACTGCCGAGTCCAATTGTTTCATAAAGCTGTAATAAAGGGAAGGAATTATTCCAACTCCTATCACTTTGACTGATAATTATACTTAATTTACACCATGTTTTCGAATATGTTCTCGTGGCCATAAATAAGCACACGCATTTCAAGGGACCAGAGAAGGTTAGTATGAGTTAGAATTGCTTGTCTTTCATTATGTATCATAGTATCAGGGCTACACTGTAAATATATGCTGTAGTTTGGGATATACCAGAATGATAATTGGATGGGCTCCCCTTCCCCGACAAGTGAAAGCAGAGAATCAGGCGATTCTCCTTTGAAAATCCAGCTCTTGAGGAGCCAAAGCCACTAGATCACGGACTCCAAAATCAACAACCGTGGAGGAAACACCAGCGGTGTTCAAAGGAATACTATTAAATTAACAGGAAATTACTGACATTTCTTCTTTAAAAGCTCTATACCATTGCATATACATAACTAGTTGGGGTGAAAGTTTTGAAGCATTTTGTTTGAAGCAGATGGTGGTTCAAACTGCCATCGAAGCAGTGTAGAAATACAAAATAAAAAATATATATAAATAAAAGCAAGAGAAATTGAGCATATAATCTATATCCCATACAAGAAACAGGAGGGTAGCTTTGTCCATGAACAGAATTTCATTATCAAAAGAACCTTCTATCATTCAAATCCACGGTCAAAATAAATGACTTAAGTTCCTCTATGGAAACTTCATCTAAACTGCTGAAGTTAGGATTTCTTCAGAACTCTTGCCACAGGTAAGAGGGTTTAAGTTCTACTGTTTCTCTATATATGTTTAACACAATAACTTACCTGCAATTTTAAACTCTCTGGCCAATTGAATATTTGCACGTTAAAAATCTGCCCAAAATGAATTCTAAAGTCTGAGCTCATCTGCCGAGAAACTGTTCGAGACACCTCTTTGGAATTGAAAAGAACTTTTAAGAAGAGAGACCTTCTCTTCACATCTTCACGTCTTGCAACTTCAGCTCTACAAACAGGTTAACAAATAAATGAAACATGTACATTTGCTTGAATAATAATAAAGAAGAGAAGAGAAAGAATTAAGATAACAAAATAGAACTATGATTGTGGCAAAAGACAGTGAAAGTAGTACCAATAGTAATAGGCTCCTTGAGTAATCACAAAACCACTGGAGCACCATTTGAACACCATTAATACCACAGACAACTCCAATCAATTGCAAAAGGCGGTTTTATTCAAATAGCTTATATCCTGTGACAATTTAACACCATCAAGCATCAACACCTGCCTATCTCACGTCCTTGGAAAGGACTTGACAGAGGGACAAAAATGCCAAATCCTGCCTAAACAACTGACTGACTGCATGACCAATCAAAATAATTTATTTATTTTATATATTGCCCAATTTCCATCCTGTTGGGGCAATTTTGTCTTTCAGATGTTTCATAGGGTTTTCATAACTAAAACATGCGTTTAAAATAAGATAATCTTCACTCTGTGCTGTATGCGCAGTCCCTTTTTCTCATTTCTAAAATGTCCCAATTATCTAACAATAGAATAGAACATAAAAACCTAAACTCAAAAATATATATCTTTAGGAGTTTATAACTTGCTCCTGTCTTATGCTCAAAATGTGCAGTTGTGTGATTTATTTTTTCCTCTGCACAAGGGCTAAATATTATCCAATCTAGATCCACATGTTAAAAAATACAATAAAAGTAGGTTTGGGGCATTGTGCAGAAAGCAGAGGTCCATACAATGAAGAACAGCATCCACAGAATAGCTGCCAAAGGCATGGCCAGAAAGACCATGATATTGCTTCTTTGGAAGAGGAAAGGGCTAAAATTGCCTTTGTTCGTTTGTTTTCTTTTGCAATGAGGACATTTTCAATTAAAAAATAGGAAAAAACCACAATCCTGCTTCTGCTGAATGCTGGGGACATTATCTTCAAATGCTCTTTGGCCCACAACTGTGGAATTGAAAACAGACTGTCCCCTTGCTAAGTTTCTGGCAGGAATGAGCAGTCTTTACTTTTAAACATCTGGCTGCTCTTCCAGGCATTCTGAAAATAAACATCTTAGGAACTGTTTTGAAGTGTCAGCAACATTTTCAAATCTTAGTTTTCCGCTGACTATTCAGAAAAGTGACCATTTCCAGTTTATATGAAAAGGAGCAAATATCTAAACGTTTTAATTATCAACAGAATCTTCAGATATTAAAATATACTAGCAGATAAGCCAATGTTAGGAATGTACAACTCATTTAGAAATTGTTGTGTTTCTCCAACATGACTTAAAGAGGCAGTTATAAGACCATAACTGGAAAAAAAAATCAATCTGGGTCTAGGAGCTTTGTAATTACAGGCTGATCTCCAATCTTCCATTTTTGAATAAAAATAAATAATTGAGAAAATGATGGCTCCATACCTCTTGAGGCACTTGAATGAAATTAATTATCTGGGCTCGTTCAATCAAGCACACTTTGGTTGCTTTGGAGAACTTTGAGGAAATTAGATGGGAGATGTGATGCTGTGGAATCTTTCTGGGATTGCTTGTGCCAGGGGTGTCCAACCTTGGCAACTTTAAGACGTGTGGACTTCAACTCCCAGAATTCCTCAGCCAGCTGAGGAATTCTGGGAGTTGAAGTCCACACGTCTTAAAGTTGCCAAGGTTGGACACCCCTGGGTTGTGCCCTGCCTATTTCACTACCTAAGTGATTCTAGGCCGGTAGAAATAAAATGTCATAAAATTATATAAACGAATGTAGTCCTGAGGAGACTGTGGCTGGGCACTTAGGTAGCTGACTGCTGGTTTCATATTAGGCATGATTTAGGGTGCAGAGTCGATCTTCAAAACCTTAAAAGACCCTGGTGTATACTATGAACCTACCCAGGGACTTTGATCAGCTGGAAAAGCCCTCCTGAAGATGCCCAGATGCCTTATAGGACAGATAAGTCTCCCATGATTGAAGAAAATTTCAAGAAAAGAACTGTGGCAAAGCTTGGAACTGCTTGTAATTGTGACTGGAGCCTATGGTTTTATGCTAATACGGCTCACCTAGGACAAGCCTCATTCGGAGTGATGGTCCCCACCAAGCTTAGTTCAGGGATTAGAATTGGTTCTCCAGGCTGCCTTCTGTTCTCAGCAGCTCTTCTGCGAACTTGCAGCTCCACCTGCTGTTGGTCAACTGGGGGAGGTGGAAGAGGCTTCAGAGGTTCCTCCATTTGCTCAGATTCTTCATCTTCCAAGATTTGACTTGATTTCTTTTTTTGTTTCTTCTGATTTTTCTATATGGGCGAAAAGTTGTGCTTGTTTTTGGTGGTGTATTTGTTTTCTCATGCATGGGTTTTGCTAGACTGACCATTTTGATCTCTAATTTGTTAAATGATTGTGATAGATAATTCAATTGGTGGCTGGATGTTACTAATTTTTACTATTACAATTGTATTAAAAGTTTATCTGTTTTTTAAAATCTTGAAATTTAGATAAATTCCTACAAATAAAGGCTTTAACAAGACTTTATCCTTAAAAAAATGGCTTAATATCAATGGGGATTCTCAATCATCCAGGTCATGGTTGTCCCAAAGGTTTTTTCTTTCCTTCAAAAGGCAACTGGACTTCCTTGTTTTCTTTGAAAATGTTTCACTTCTCATCAAGAAGAAGAGACCCGAAGAAGCTTCATAGATGAGAAGCAAAAGGTTCTCAAAGAAAAAACCAAGGAAGTTTCAGTTGCCTTTTGGAAAGGCACTTTTGGGTTAAAAGTGGCATTGATGTAGAACATTGTTTTTTTAATTAGATATATATTCTGGTCTTTTTCAGGACCTGAAGAAAAATATACAAAGTACCGTTATTTTTCACATGACTACAATTCTCTTAGAAAGACTGGGCTGATAGAAAGCCACTGAATTTATGTGAGGGAGGGGGGTGAATCTAGTATTGAAACACACTGCCACTAGCATTTGACAATCATGCTAAATAATAGCAAAGAAAGTTCCCTCCTAATCTTGATCAGCTTCATATGGAAAGAATTGTAAGTAGATTGGACTCGTGCCTATATTAACATTGTGACAGCCTGAAAAGGACAGAATGCAAAAAATAATTCATTCTAATCTATATGATAGCTAACCATCCAGGTGACCCACTGACTACACTCGCCGTCTCTAGACCAGCCTTTCTCAAATATGGCATCCTTAAATTGTGTGGACTTGAACTCCCAGAATGATGCAGCTAGCGAGCTATTGAAATACAAATATTTTAAAGTTACCAGAGTTGAGAAACACTGTGCTAGACAACTAGGCCCATGCCTAATCTCTTTATTCATTTATTTGATTTTGTCAATCACTTACAAGATAACGGGTATAAGTATAAACATAGTTATGAATACATGAAATGGCTACATATAAGAAAAATAAAAAGAAACAATAGGACAGGGATGGTAGGAACGTTGGTGCGCTTATACACACCCCCTACAGACCTCTTAGGAAAGGGGTGAGGTCAATAGTAGACAGTCTTAAGGTTAAAGTTTTTGGGGTTAGGGGAAGAAACCACAGAGTCCCACATTAGTCAACATAGTATACGAACAAAAAACACTTCCCATCCACAATGATGCTGATTCAAACCTGTGCCTTCTTCCATGATTTCCAAGCCCGAAGTTCCGTTTTATATTCGTTCATTTTCTTTTCATACTCTTCAATACTTTCTTCTAGTAATTCAGCTGTTTCAGCCTGAATTTCTGCCTCATAGGCCTTCTCATCCAACTTCAGGTCAACTTCTTTCCTTCAAATAGTAATAAAAACAAAGCCATAAATAAAAAAGAGTGTTGGTATACTACATTCTAACATGTGTTGCATTTTTCATATTGGCTTCATTCAAAGTGTGTGTGTGTGTGTGTGTGTGTGTGTGTGTGTGTGTGTGATTCTAAAAAGTAGCGGGTGCACCAAGTGGGAGAAATGAAAGCCAGAAAGGTTCTCTGTCTCAGCTTCTATCACGGCTCATTTTTTCATTCCTCTATCGTTTTGCCCAATTTTCTTTCTTGAAAGCAGCCCAGGCATGAATATCATTCCTTCCGTCCTATACGTGTCATGTTGCCTTTCTTCCCCAAGAAATTCAATTCTTTCTTGCTCACTAATTCTTTATGAGGTGCAAAATTAAGAGGCCCCCCCTTCACTGTCCATTTGGACATTCCTTCCGGCAAATGCTTGAAAGGACACAAAAGGATTTCAGAAACAAACAATTTCTTAGCCTGCTGTCTTTGATTGAGTGACTGATCATATCTCACAAGATACCAAGGATACTTCTGCATGTTGTCTAGGTTATCCTATTAAATATAAGCAAAAGGACTGAACTTGAAATGTTCTGTCTTCAAACAACTATTGAACCACACCTCCCATACTAGCGTTTTATTCTGAGCTTGGAGCAGAATCAGGCATTTAAATCAAAGCTGTTATAGGTGTTCTGGTATCCAACAATCAATTTGTTTTCTTTGAAATTATGCCCTGTTGTCACATAGAAACACGTTTCCCAAGCAAAGTTCCATTATTGCTGCATCTCTCTGAGGAGAGGAGTGGAAGGATCAATTAAACATACTTTGTACAATTGGGAATCACTTTATATTGAAGAAAAAGACTGATCTCTACCTGACAGATAAGCATTTTGCGGCAATATTCTTTGAGAAGTCATAATTTGTGACTACAATACAGGCATTGCCTGCAGTTCTTCAGTTACAGTTTTGAATCAATAAATGTTGTGGTAGCTATGCTGGTCTGCTTCTTACCTAATGAAGCCCACTACACAATACTTTAAATGGTCACTAAGTGAACTGTTGTAAGTTGAGGACTACCTGGATATCATCTCAATGAGATCCAAGCCTTTGATTTAAATCAGAACCAATGTATGCAGAAAAGCCCTAAATTTAATATACTCAATAATGTAATTCATGCAAAAAACATACTTTCTCATGAAAAGCTTTAGGGGTGTGTTAGTAAACTTCTGAAAATCACGCAGGGATTTTATTTCTTTCCACACTTTAATCATGGCTTTCAGCAATGCTCGATCTTTTTCTTGTTCATTATCCCGAAGTCTTCTTGTTTTTCTGCTCATGAATACAGACATTTCATTGCAGGAAATATACATTAATAGACATCCAGTAACATTAGCAATATTGAAAAATGACTATAATTACTCAGCTATAGTGTGGCAGGTTAGATGATTGAATCCCAAAACAATTAATGACTAGGTTACCAAGAGGATGCGTGTTACTTTTCTGGGGACATAATAAAATAAGCCCCCTTGGATTGTGGCAGGAAGCAATACAGGTGCAGTCATGATTTTATCTCTACAGAAGCATGGTGCCCAAGCAGAAACTACTAGTGAAGCAGAACTGACTATTCTCACTACAGCCTCTACCTTACTTCGCCTGTAGCTTCCCTGAAAACTGACAAAATCTTTAGGACTTGTGGACTTGCACTGGGGGGTGGGACAAAATGGTTCCCACCTCCATGTTTGGTTGGAGCCGAGGAGGAGCTGGTGGGGTGCTGAGTTTTCCCCATATCCAGTTGGCTGAAGTGACTTGTTCTACACTGACTTGACTGTGCCCAGACAGCAACACCCACCCAGTGCGCCCACCTGCCCACGCCCATACATCCATGCTGACCTGACCACATCCATTCACCTATGCTCACCCAGCCATGCTCACCCATTCACGTCGACCTGGTTGCAATGAGATGTCCTACAATCCCCAAGTTCTCCCATAGGAGGGAGAAAAGGGGAAAGAATATTAAACTTGCAAGACTGTTACTATAACCTTGCATTAATAGCAATATTGGCCTGCATGACTTTGGTTTCCTAGTCTGGGCTCACTTGAAGATCTGACAGGCTGTCCCACCCGATTTGTCCCCATAACGCTTCCTTTTTCCTGCCATTCTAGTTGCTCCCAGAAATGGCACATAAGAAAAGGACAATAAATAAAAGGTGTTTTATCATAGCAAATAGTTACACAAAGAGGGACTTAGGAGAGAGTCATAAACCTTCTGCTGGCTGGTCATTATGTAATTTAAATTAAATAAAAAGATCTACTTTACAAAATAAATACTTGAAACAGCTCATGGAAATAAAGAGGTTCTTACAAAATTCCAGTGACAAGAGTTCATTGCCTTTTATTAAGAGCGTGACTCAGTTCCTTCCCAAGAACCACTTTTTCAGCCGTAAAACTTTTTTAAACTTACAGAATGAATAGCAAAGCAATTATTAATCTACTCACCTTATTTCAAGCTTATATTCAGTGATGCTTTGTTGGACTACTAAGTTTGGAATTCCACTTTCGGCAGTATCCAAAATATTTTGTAAAGCATTTCTGAGAGCACGAAGCTAGAAAATAAGCTTATAAATATTAGTATGATTTATTTGCACCTCCAGAAGAAGCCCTTATAATTCTGCATTTTTCCTTATTACTAGCAACATTGGTAGACCTGCTTTTCTGTAAAAATGCTAGAAACATTGTCTGAAATAAATCTGGGGAGAACATGGAAAATATGATTTTTTGATAGTTTATTATTTTTCAATATTTTTGTCTCGTCTTTATAGTTGCTTTTATTTTAAATTATATACTTCCCAATCTTGAAGTCCAAGATTTATAATTCTAACCAATGTATTCTTCAATCAAATACCTAAAAGCATAGAAGACAATGCATCATCACACAAAGCAAACTTGGTACTTAAATCTTTTCAGAATTCAACCTTAACTAATATTTACTGTTCATACTGGAACTTATTTTAACAGCACTTCACAGATTGAATATTCAATGTATTTCACTTTAGAGAGCAGAATATATATTATAATGTTTCAGCCTATGAAGCTATGGAACCATCACAAAAATTGGACATTGTCTGGTGCAATGGGACTGTTAGGCTCGGACCCTTGGCAGCGTCAACTTCTCTCCCAGCTCCCTGCTGCAGGTGACTCTCGGTGGCCTTTCATTCTCCGCAGGTTCTCTGTTGGTCCTCTTCTCCCACCAAGGGCCCCTCGCCTCTCCACATCGGCCCTTCATCCTGGCCGGTTCCCTGAAACATGCTTTTACCCAGACGATTTGCCGCGTCGGACAAGTAGCCGCAGCTCCTGGCAGCCAATCCAACATAGCCTGGCTTCAGATGGCAGCGATGCAGAGGCACTGGATGGCAATGGGGGCTGGGGGCTGGACCGCAAGCTGGGTGACAGGCAATTGAGGAAGTGCTGGAGAAATCCAGGGGAGGTGCATTTTTAATTTTTCTTCACTACTTAATGGTGTTTCTCTCCTCATCCAACCTGCTCCAAATTCTCTGTGTTCTTAATTGAAGGATGGTTGTGATGCAGGGACCAGGTTTTTAGGCCCTGGCACATTCGTTGCTGTGGCGGGACAGGAAAAAGATCTTTCCATTTGGGAGAAAATGTTTGGGGGGGGGGAGGGGCGGATCATGAAACAGCAGCATTTCAAAAGGAAGCTTTTATTGAAAGGAAGTGATTGCAAGACAAAAGCAAAGCAGGATCTAAGTTCCCTTTAGGCAATCCCATTAGGATAAAGGAGTTAGAAACCCCTCCCTTCAATCCACAGGTGCGAAGATGCTGTGAAAATGGCTGTCCTGGAACGGAGATAAGGGAACTGTTCCCAGGAGTTTCTTTCAGGAGGCTTCAGGGCAGAGGCAAAACAGATGGCCCTCCCCCTCACACATTCCACAAAGGTAAATCAAAGCACAGGGAGATAGGTGTCAAAGCTCGGGTTATAAACTAAGGGGTTACAGGATATGTAGGAAACAAGAAGAGGGCAATAAGTGAATAAATGATCCAGCCCCCCTCCCCACAGGAATGGCAATATCACTATAAGGATCTGGCACAGAGTCTGGAACGGCCAGGTGCCTGGCAACACACAAGCCACCTCGTGGAGAAAGATGGCTACACCCTGAGGCACCGGGCCGATGAAACGGCATAGCCCAAGCAGAGAGGAGGTCACTGGCTTAGTGTTGACAGTTGAGTGGGTAGGAGCCGCAATGTGGCAGTGATAACTGGCTAGGCTGCCTCGCTGCAGCCCCGTCTCTCTCCCTCTCTCTTTTTTAATAAACTTTATTAGTTTTTTACTTCTTATTAATTATTAATAATTATTATTAATTATTCTTATTAATTAAAAAAACAATCATAATGTTAACAATACTATAGCATTTGTCTTGTATATTTTTATCTTTTGTGTACATTTACAATTATATACATTGTTATGCGATTATATACATTTATCAATAGATTGCTTGTCTTAAGTTCCCTTATTTTCTATCTGTCTAGATTCTATCCAATTGTACCACATATCCCAAATTTTATAGTATTCAGACTCTTCTTTATCTTTTAACATTAGGGTCAATTTGTCCATTTCAGCACAGTCCATATTTTTTTGAATAACCAATTCATCGGAGGGTATACTACTGTGCTTCCAGCATTGTGCATAGGATACTCTAGCCACCGTTAATATATCTAATGCATTTTATTTTATTTTTTATGTTTCTTTTTAAGTATTCCTAACATAAATAGTTTCGGTTTCGGCCCTATCTCTTTTTACTTGCCTGCAGCTGCGGCTGGGATGGGACAGGCATTTAATGAGCTGGATTGCATGCCTCCTGCCTCTACCTGGGCTTAAAGGGCCAGCCCGACAGCCATGGTGCTCAGAGTTGTGTGATCCCCTTTTGCAACCTTCTGACGAGCAAAGTCCATGGGGAAGCCAGATTCACTTAACTTCTGTGCCATTAACAACTGCAGTGATTCACTTAACAACTTTGGCAAGAAAGGTTGTAAAATGGAGCAAAATTCACAGCAGATGTTTCACTTCGCAACAGAAATTTTGGGCTTATTATCATAAGTTGAGTACTACCTGTATTGGATGGAAGTAGTTGGTTTTGTTCCATCTGAATTTGTTATACATTATATAATTAACAGGCTTGAGGTATATTTTGATCTGCAATATTTGATGTTAGCCAATTTTGGCACAATCTATTATAGAAAAATGGCAGAGAAATACCGTCAACTAAATAAATATTCAGTATATTGAGCTCAAAGTGAAAAACTTACTGATGAAATCTGTCCAAATAAACTACACCACAAAAAACAAAAAAAACCCGTGCCCAAATGTTTATAGGCAATCAAAGCATTCAAAAGTAGATTCTCCTTCATTTAGAGTGTTGGAAGTTGTCCAAATGCAAGTTCCACCAGACCCGGTTGGACTACTTAGTGTGTCAAACACTGGGGTGGAGTTGAATCCAGCAAAGGTGCAAGCGATTATGGACTGCAGGCACCTAAAACTTGTAAGCAATTGTGAAGTTTCTTAGGATTCGCAAACTTTTACTAGCAGTTCATCCCTTCATTTGCACAGGTCGCCCTACCATTAACCGACCTTCTTAAGGCACAACGGGGGAAATTAGACCCAATCAACCACTACAATGGACAAGGGAATGTCAAAGAGCTTTTGAAACATTAAAGGTGCTGTTTGTTAAGGAGCCCATCTTAAAACATCCAGATCCAGAGCAAGCATTTGTGGTACAAGCTGATGCCAGTGATATGGCTATGGGAGCTGTCCTTATCCAAACCAAAGAGCAGGGTAACCTGCAATCGTGTGCCGATACATCACAACACCGAAAGGCAGTAGGCAATTTGGGAAAAGGAAGTCTACACGGTCTGGTGGCTACTGATGACATGGCAGCATCTGCTGGAGGGGAGTCCTGTATCCTTTGAAGTGTAGACGGATCACAAGAACCTTGAAGCCCTCCAAACTCTGTGCAAGTTGTCCCCCAAACAAGTTAGGTGGCAGTTCCTTAGAATGATTTGGTCCTCTCAAGGCCTGAGTTCCACATTTCATCCAACTACCAATGGAGCGGCAGAAAGAGCCAATGCCATGATTAAGCAATACATCAGATGCTACATAAACTACTAACAGACCGATTGGGCTGACCTCCTACCATTCACAGAAATAGCATACAACAATGCAGTGCACAGCAGCACACGGTTCACTTCCTTCAAAGTGGCCAATGGGATAGAGTTTGTCCCCATTCCCAAGTACCCTCAGGAGTCCCCCTCATCTGTTAACCTGACTGAGTGGATGGACAATATGCGAAGGGCATGGGAGGTGAGAGTAGGATTAAGGAAGGCGGCAGAGACCCAAAAGGTCCAGGCCAACAAGAAGCGGAGCCCCCAGACCCCATTCAGGGTTGGTGAGATGGTGTACCTCTCCACCAAATACCTACATCTAAAGGTGTCTGGCTGTAAACTAGTCACTAAATTCCTGGGTTCATTTCCCATAGTCCACATAATCAAACTAGTCACAGTGGAACTGAAATTCCCTCATCTATTAGGGAGAATACACCCGGTATTCCACAGTAGTCTGTTGAGACATGTACAGGCCTTGGACGTTTGAGGTCCCCCAAAGCATGAACCCGGGAGCATTCAAGTGGGGGGAAAGCTCACTACAAGGTTGAGCAGATCCTAAATTCTCGCATTCATGGGGGGGCTACCATACTTGGTACAATGTATCAGAAGCACCATCAGAAGCATCTTGAGTGAGGAGTCGGGAGGTGAAGGCTGCACAGATGGTGAGATAGTTCCTCCGGGACACTCTTGAAAACTGGGTAGAAGTGATTGTGTGGGACCCCACCCAACAGGCAATTAACTGTGGTCTTTGCTTATCTTCCAGATGCCATTTCCATGGTACAGGGGAGCCACCTGTCAACGCTTGAAATGGCAAGCCTCTAGTGGACAGGGGGAAGGCTTACAGGAATAATGAAAAGCAGTAGACTCACGGCGTGGGAGGTGGACAATGAAGAAGCAGCCGGCTGACAATCTGCTGTAGAGCAGGCCAGCAGCAGAAGTAAGAACTAGGCCCAACAGAAAGATTCCAGGCCTCTCAAGACGTACAACAGTCATGCGGGTGAGGCAGGTGCACAGAGGGAACAGGATTAAATAGGCGGGAAAGCAGCAAGTTATTGCTGTCTGTGTTTTGGTTGCTATGTGCTGATGTTTCCAGCTCTGGCAGAATTACAAGCAATTAATCAAATCTTTTATTTCTGTTTCTTGGTTTTAGAGAATTGGAACAGTGACAATGTACATACATCCCATGATATCACAACTAAGCTATTGAGTTCGTAAAGTTTGCCAAGCACAAGTAGTTAGCAGTATATAGTTTTTATCTAATAACAGAAGATTTTCAGGTATTCAACCACAAATGTATTTTAATATTTTTCTATAAATACTACAAAAACATTTATTTTTATTTTATTGATATTTGCAAATTGAAGAAAAGTAGTGAAATTACCTTATCTGTAAGAAGTTTAGTAAGATTTCGCTGTTTTCTGAAGAGATACTGATCAAATAACTGAGCCAGTTTTGCTGCCAGAATATGTTCACGGCTAAAGCAAGGATGATGTGTGAATATTAATCCTGAAATGTCAATATCCAACTGAAAGCAACTTTGTGGATCATCATTTCCAACAATGTACTGGTTGGCAAGTCTCATCTTTAGAGCCTAAAATAAAAATTTAAGCAACAACATTCACACAGAGGTAGAATAAGGTTTCAGAGAAACATATAAGAACTGGATCACACATAATAAACTAATTTGGAGGCTTTTCTTTTCAGTGTGAGGTATGAGTCTTTGGCTTGTTTTACATATAACTGAGATTAACTGTATCAAAGACTAATAAACTACGAATAAATATCACTTAATGTCTAAGGATAAGTTAAATTGAATGTGGAATTGACATTCATCAAGAACATGACCTTTATTCAAAAAGGTGGTGGCCTTTCAAGGTAGAAACAAGGTCACAGACAAATGTCAAAGTAAGGCTCTTTGCTCAATATTTACTATTCTAGGCCCTGTCCAATCTTAGTACCCATTCTGAGACCATTTCCACTAAAAAGGAAGCCTTTAGCGTTCGCCTTTCATGGAAGAAAGCCAGAAAGACAACCTTGACTGCAGAATCAAGTGCATGTTAGGCTTCTGTTTAATAAAATGTCCGGTCTCAACTGGACAAGCTGGTAGGTCTCTTCTGGCAAGTGGGGTTACAGAGTAGTACAGAATAACAGAGTTATGGAATGGAACTTGGAGGTCTTCAAGCAGAAGACCCTATATCATCCCAGACAAACGGCTATTCAATCTTTTCTTAAAAGTCTCCAATAATGGAACACCTACAAGTTTTGAAGGCAAGCCATTACATTGGTTAATTATTCTATTAAAAAAAATTTCCTTAGTTCTTGGTTGCTTCTCTCCTTGATCAGTTTCCATCCATTAGTTTCTTGTCTTGTTTTCTGGTGCTTTGGAAAATAGCTTGACCCCTTCAGTACTTTAACGGAGGGATCTTTTGAGTTGCAGTCACTGGTATATATAGTGAGAAGTGGAAAGGTACAGGTATCTGATGTGATTTTGCCTAGCTTCACCTACTGCTTCCTGTCTGTTAGGACGCTTATGATCCATTTACAAGTATGGTCAGGTACAGCTAGCTGATTTAGTTTAGTTAGAAGAAAGTCTAGTATGATGGTATTGAATGCTGAGCTGAAGTCTACAAAGAGGACCCTTGCATAGGTCTTTGGAGATTCAAGATGTTGTAGGATGTAGTGCAGAGTCCTATTAACAGCACCACCTGTCGTTCTATTTGCTTGGTAGGCAAATTGCAAGGAATCTAACAGTGGATCCGTGATAGTTTTTGGGTGGGACAGCACTAGCCTTGCAAAGGTCTTCATAACTACAGATGTCAGAGCAACCGGTCTGAAGTCATTCAGTTCCTTGATAGAAGGTTTCTTCAGCACTGGGATGATAGTAGAGCATTGAAGCAAGAAGGAACATAGCACATCTCTAGTGATTTATTAAAGCTGCAGGTGAAGATGGGGGCCAGTTGGTCAGCACAATATTGTCTAGGCCTGGTGCTTTTCCTGGCTTTTGTCTCTGAAATAGACCATGCACCCCATTCTCTGTAATCACCCAGAGGTGGTGGACCCAATGGGATGGGGTAGGTTGTAGGAGGCATGGCTGCTGTTGGTGTGTCTGAAATGGGGATTGTGGAGATGGGGATTATTTTGTAGATATATAGTGATTTCTTACATATATTGCAACTCTACTCCTCTTGTTTGGTCTGTTTCTTTTGAATAGTTTGCATCCTTCCATCAATACATTCCAGTTGTGAGTTTCATCCCACCAAGTTTCAGTAATGGCAACTATATCATACCTGCCCTAATACTTCAAGTTCACCATTTGTTCCCCAAGCTTTGAGTGTTTGTGTATAGGCACTGAGTCCCGAATGGCTGTACGCTTCCTATATCTCCTACTTTATTTCCGAGTTTATTTTCTCATTGTTTGATTGGTTGTATTTTATTGATTATGTTTTATTATTTATGCTTTATTAGGCCCTAAAGATCCTAAGGATTGATCATCCTCCCGCCCTCAATTTTAGTTTAAAGCCCTTCTGATAAGTTGAGCCAGTTGTTTTCTGAACACATCCTTCCCAATTCTTATGAGGTGCTGCTCATCCCTTGCCAGAAGCCCTTCATGTAGATAACGCAGACCATGGTCTAAGGTCTATGAAGCTGGTTGGGGAATTCTGGGAGATGAAATCCACACATCTTAAGTTTGCCAAAGTTGAAAAATACTGAATTGGGCAGTGATTTGTATTCAGCCAGGCTGTACTGAGACATCTAACAACATGCAATAAGCAACTTACCTTTTTATAAAAGATCACAAGGTCCGACTCCTGGTTTCCCTTTGTAAGAAACAATGGAGATCTAGTAAGCGGTTGTTTAATTGGATTGGGCAATGCTAAAATTTGTCCATCATCTCCAAACCACTTTTTCCCCTGCAAAAAAGAGGACATTAAAACATTTTAATTTTGCCAGAAGTATCTTGTTATAACTATGGCATTCTTCAGAAAATGAAAGCCAACAATCAGGAAGAAAATCCTTGGTTCTAGTCTTATCTGGGTTTTTTAAAATCTTCTTTTGTTATTTTTCATGTAATGGGAAACAGGAATGTAAATCAGCTACTACTATTAGAAACTATTAGTTTCTAAACAGGTATTGGTTTTACCGTCTCTATTACTTTCAGATATGTTGCTATTTTTATTGCATTGATTATTATTATGTAAAGTGCACTGATGTTTCTTAAACAAAGAAATATTGTAAGTAAAATGAATTTTCTTCATTAAAAAAGCCAGCATCATCGCCATATCCAGGGATATGTCAGACTTTCCAATCGGTCTTTTTAAAAACTAAATATAGAAAGTGGTTGGATATTAGTTTTTGAGCCAGAAATGTATCTGTTGGCCCAGAAGAAAGGCAAAGTTGACAGAAAGAATGACAGAAAGAGGCTGCCTTCTAGTAAACTGATGTTCATAAGTGACCCAGCAATCATTTTGTGGTTTGCTAGTCCACCTAGGCAGCCAATTTTGAGGTCCCTAAGAACATGCTCTTAAGATGCTAGTGGTCCCACTAGTTCCAAAGGTTTTAGGAACACTGAAATAATGGCAATAATTCTGAAAAGTTTATGTATGAATCCCTTACTTGAGAATAATCAAACCCAAGACATACAGTATTGAAGCCTGATTTCTATGCCCCAGAATTCTTGAAATTTTCCTGAAGTCAGGCATCTCACATTAGATTCAAATTCAGATTAACTGAGTTGGAAGGGACCTTGTAGGCCATCTAGTCCAACCACGCCCCCTCCACCGAAGCAGGAGACCCTACACCAATTCTGACAAATGGCAGTCCAATCTCTTCTTAAAAGCCTCCAGTGAAGCTTCCACAACTTCCAAAGGCAACTTCTGTTCCATTGGTTGATTGTTCTCGCTGTCAGAAAATTTCTCCTTATTTCTAGGTTGAATCTCTCCTTGTTCAGCTTCCATCCATTATTCCTTGTCTGGTCTTCGGGTGCCTTGGAGAATAGCTTGACCCCTTCCTCCTCCCTGTGGCAGCCCCTCAAATCTTGGAAGACCTCTATCACGTCTCCCCTGGTCCTTCTCATCACTAGACTTGTCGTGCCCAGTTCCTGTAACCGTTCTTCATATGTTTTAGTCTCTAATCCCCTAATCATCCTGGTTGCTCTTCTCTGCACTTTTTCTAGAGTTTTATATAGTTCTGCAGGGAGTCAGTCTGGGCCCGGTGTTTTGTTATTTTTTTTTCTTTACTGCCTCGACTATTTCCATCATAGTCATTTTTTCATTTAACATCATTCTTTTCGTATCAGCTATTTTAGTTAGACCCATCTTATCTAAGTACTTAGCATTTAAGGAAGATAAATTATTATAGCAAATAGCACCTGCGTGAGGGACCATACCTGTTCCTGCTTGAGTATCCTATTCTCCATGATGTTCTGGTTGGACAATGACACAACAGGACGTTCTCCTGTGTAGAAACCTTCATCCTCAAGAAATCGTGGTTGCATATTTTCAGGCATCTTCAGAGAAGGAGGCACTAGAAGGAAGATACAGATGGTGTAATGGCATTTGAGAACAACCTTGAGGAAAGCAGAAAAGAGATACTACCTAGGAAACTATCAGACAAGAGTGGGGAGAAAGGGATCTATAGTTGCTTAATGTCAGCGAAAGGAACTTAAGATGTCCTAAATTGATCAGACTGTAAAGAGACTTGCAAGGTTTTGTTAATATAGCCAGAGAATAAAGTATAATTAGCTCATCTGTTCATGTTTCCTTAAGTAGACTGCACTGAAACACTGGGTGCACTTTTTCCCATAGGTGAGGTAGTTTTAATTCTACCATGACTGCATTTATGATTTTCACTCTGGGGAAAGGTCCTATAAATTTTGGACCCACCTTTCAGCAAGGTAGCTTTAACTTCAGATACTCGGTAGACAGATACACCTTCTCTCCTACATGGAATGGTTTCTGCCTGACCTTTTTGACTTTGGGTCACTTTTGCTAGGACTCATTTCACATTGCCCCGGGCATTTTGGAGGGAACCCATCCACTCCATCAAACTTACCAAGGAAAGAGGCTCCATAAAGTACTCTGGCATGAGCACTGTCCATCCCTGTAGCTATTTTAAAAGGAGTGAGCCCCATGCTACTATGCACCCCGCTATCGTAGGCAATCTCAGTGAACGGCAGAAGGCCTGCCCAGTTAGACTGCTGACAGTTGATATAGTAGGTGCTATTCTATCAAGGCATTCGCTTGTTCCACGGCGCCATATGTGCTCAGATGAAACACTCAGCTAAGTGATGTTCTGTGTTATATCAAGCACTGCACAGATACTATCACTTTGGATAAACGTATTAGAATCTATCCCAATCAGAAACCCTGGATGACCAAGGAAGTCCAGCGCCTCTTGCATGACAGGACCAAGGCCTTTAGGTCCGGTGATGGGGAAAGATAGTGTTGCCAGAGCTAATCTGAAGAAAGGTATTCAGAAGGCTAAGACTGATTATAAGAGGAAGTTTAAAGATAATTTTTATAGCAATAACATGAGGCAGGTGTGGCGAGGGATTCAACAAATTACAAACCATCAACCGACCAATGTCATCCCTGCTGAGGGGGATGCTTCATTGGCAGAGGAACTGAATCATTTCGTTGCTCTCTTTGAAGTGGAGACATCAGAGACAGATAAAACACAGCTACCAGCCAATTGTAGCCCCCACCTCATTGTGGAGGAAGAGGAGGTGAGGAGCATTCTGAGGGCTGTGGACCCTAGAAAGCTGCCGGTCCTGATGGTATCTCTGGCCGGTGCTTAAAGACTGTGCTGATCAGTTGGCTGGAGTCTTTATCAGGATCTTCAATCAGTCTTTATCCCAGTCCACTATTTCATCTTGTTTGAAGGCTTCCACCATTGTTCCACTGCCAAAGAAGTTCCCTATCAATAACCTCAACGATTACAGACCAGTGGCACTCACTCCTATCATCATGAAATGCTTTGAGAAATTGGTCTGCCAGCACATCATTTCTGGTCTTCCGCATACATTTGATAAACACCAGTTTGCATACAGAAGAAATAGATCTACAGAGGACGCTACAGCCATCACTCTTCACGCTGCTCTGACTCATCTAGAACAGCGGGAGGGCTACATGAGGATGCTTTTTGTGGATTTTAGTTCTGTGTTTAACACAATTCTTCCACATAGACTAGTGTCTAAACTTGTGGACCTTGGGCTTTCTAATTCAACCTGCCTTTGGATTATGGATTTCCTGTCTGGCTGCTCACAGAGGGTGAAATTAGTTAATCATACTTCTTCAGACCTTATTCTTAACACTGGTATACCACAGGGTTGCGTGTTGAGTCCCTTACTCTATACTCTTTATGTGCATGACTGCATTCCCACTCATGCTAGTAATACTATTGCTAAATTTGCAGATGCTACAACAGCGGTGGGACTTATCTCCGAGAGGGATGAGTCTGCCTACTGAGATGAGGTGGACCAACAATGGTTGCTTTTGTGGTATGGAGACAATAACTTGGTCTTCAACACCAATAAGACCAAGGAGCTTATAGCAGACTATAGAAGGAACAGATCAGACCTCCAGCCCTTGCTTATCCACGGAGACCGAGGGGAGCAAGTGGCCAGTTTTAAGTTTCTGGGTGTTACCCTAAAAGAGGACCTGACCTGGGGTGCCCACATTGCAGCCCTGGTCAAAAGGGCCCAGCAGATAGTATACTACCTGAGGCTTCTCAGAAAACAACAACTGAATGAGAAACTGCTGGTGACCTTCTGCCGCTGCACCATAGAGAGCATGTTAACATACTGCACCTCTGTATGGTTTGCCAATTGCACAATGGCAGATAGGAAAGCACTCCAGATGGTTAAGGTCATTGCCCAGAAGATCATTGGTTGCCCTCTCCCCGCTTTGGAAGAGCTTTATAGCTCCTGCTGCCTTAAAAAAGCTCAAAACATTCTCAAAGATCCATCTCATACTACGAACCCTTTTTTTGAACTATTACCATCTGGCAGACAGCACAGAATAATAAAAAAAAAGGACAAATAGGCTGAAAAACAGCTTCTATCCCAGGAAATTTGAATGTATTCTGCTGTGTAGTGCAGTGTTGGTATGGTGTCGGGGGTTTCTGGTTCAATGTGTGAAGGGTGAAGGATGTGCGTTGGTGTTTATTTTCATGGTCATGGTCATGATGTGCACTGAAGATGGTGTTTGATTTTGTTGTACGAGGTGTAATGACAATAAAGTAAACTAAAACTAAACTTAGTAAAATCTTAGACAAATTATCCACCCAAAGGCATTTCAGAATGTATTAGAAAACCAAGGTTTTTCTCTTGAACTATAGTCATAATAAAAAATATTGATAGACAGACAGACAGACAAAGCTATATATATGATATACTATTTCAAAATAATTCCAGCCAACATACCTCTCAACGTACTGGGAATAAACAAAGTATCTTTCTCTTTCTGCACCCTTCCAGAATAGCTTTCGTATTCTGCAGGTCTTATTTCTAAGAAATCTCGAGGTGTCTGTTCTATAATAAATATGCCATCATTCCCTTTATCATGGAAAAGATGCTCCTCTTCATCCTGTATTTACCACATCAATGTTTTCAATCAGAACTCAATAGCAGCATAACTGTCCCTTAGAGATTTGCAATCATAGAGGAGTTTTCGCAAAGAAAATTATTTCTAATCATTTTTTCATCAAAGAATCATCTTGGTCAGGAATCCGACACTTGATGTTTGGGGACCATCTCAAGAAAATTGTATGTACCGTATCAGACCACTGGTGACTATTACTGACTACAAATTCAGGAGGTACTGTAACACAGCTGTTAAGCCTAATTATTTTATTTTACATAATTCAAATATAGATACAAGCTTCTCATATCTGTAATTTATAAGCAACATACACGATCCATATTCTTTTTATTTTGGAAATTGCTGAAGTATGTAAAAATGATCCAGATTAAAAAAAAAAAAGCTTCCAATCCTCTTTAGAATCTTATGATTGAAGTCCCAGTAATAAAACAAATAAAATAAATCCTCTGAAAATAATGCCTGAGTAAGAGAACACAGAAACACCTACGTTTCACTGGTGTGTAGGCCAGTGGTGGGATTCAATTTTTTTTACTACCGGTTTTGTGGGTGTGGGTTGGTGGGCGTGGCAGGGGAAGGAGACTGTAAAATCTCCAGTCAGAGGTGGGATTTGCCGCTTCTCCAAGTTACTCAAAATTTCCGCTACTGGTTCTCCAGAACTGGTCAGAACCTGCTGAAGACCACCTCTGGTGTAAGCCATAATTAGTTCTACCTCAAGTGGGGCCAGGTCAGCAAATTAATTTGGAAGTGTTTTCCACCTTGGCAACTTTAACATGAGTGCATATCAATTCCCAGAATTCCCCACCAGCATGAAGTTATCACCTAGCACCAACTACCTTGCTGGCTGGGGAATTCTGGGAGTTGATGTCAGAATACACAAATACACAAATGTTTGTTTGTGTGTATGAAGTTACTACCATGTATGTGTCTGTATAAACTCCATATATTCTATTTTTACTAAAATTGAGCTTCCTAAGGCAAAGAGTCTAATTTGTAATGTTTAGTAAACAAATGGGTTACAGGAAAAATAATGGAATTAAAAACAGTTATAAAAAAAGAAGAGGGATGAATTGGATTAAGGTAAAGAGTAAAACATGAGTCTTAGCAGTGAGTAACAGCAGAACTTTTCTGTACAATAGGTTGTTCAGAATCTGCCAGTGAATGCTGAACAAATCATGATTTTCATCGCACAATTCTTGCATTTTGTGGCACTATGCATTCATTTATTTTAGAATTATCTTTACACTAAACTGAGAAGCTACACTAATATTCCTTGTGTGATGCTGACTACCTTGTTTAACTCACTGGTTATAAAACCCAGTGTAAATATTCACTTAAAGTAAATAAATTTTCGTTCTAAGTGCAAAACATAAGAGTTAACTTTTTTCTAAATAGGATTGCTGTAGATGTAAAGGATATCTATATCAGAAAATGCTTTCAGCCACAAATAAGCAATTTTTCAACATCTTTGGCTTAAATTCTCTATTATATCTAGGACTCAGTGTCTCAAGATATGATACCCTGTGTACATCAATGGAGAGAGAAGGGGAGAGGCATGATATTAACTATAAGCTTCCACATTTTGTTTACAACAAAATACAACCAGTCAACTACGTATTTGTTTTTTAAAAAAAATGTGTACGTGCTCCTTCATTATTACCATTTTATTCTCTTCTTGTTCTTCCTGACTGCTGAGTGTAGATTTCTGGTTCTCCCTGCCCTTGTCGTCTGGATCTGATGCATTCGTTTCATTTTTTTCACCGTCATCCCCCACAGTTTCTTCCTCAGAACCAAAATTGAAAGTAAAGAAATTATAGGCTTCTTCAGAAGAAGGATAATCCATCTGAATCTAATGAAGAAAAGTTTTTGTTTTTTAAAAAAAAGCCATAATACAACTCGAGAGCCAACCCTCTAACAGACTTTTTAAAAGATTACTGTTTATAGAGAAACAGTAGAGAATTACAACAGTAACTACACATTTCTAGGCATTACTCAAGCGGTCTTCTCAAAACCAAATGTTTCTGCGCGTACACTTTCATTCAGAGTTCTCTCTTGAACTGATGAGTGTCCAAAACCAGCATTCTTCAGTTATGAACTCTAAATGTTCTAATTACCCTCTTAAAACTTTCATCTTTCCAGGCCCTATTGAAGACGGTACAGAAGTTGAGTTGAAACGTAACACTGACCCTAAACGAACATCTTGAAATGAATACAGTTGCAACTAAAAGCCAGCATGGGTTTGTTAAAAACAGATAATGCCAAACCAATCTTATTTCGTTCTTTGACAAAATGACTCAATAAAGATCAGCAAAATGTTTTTGACGTAGTATGCTTAGACTTCAGCAAAGCAATCAACAAAGTAGATCAAAACCGACTTCTCGGTAAGCTAAAAAAGTGTGGGATAGACAGCATCACCACCAGATGGATTTGTAATTGGCTGACAAACCTTACTCAACTGACTTGAACAATGGGGCCTATCCAGCAAAATGAAATGTACTGTGGAGAAAAGCAAGGCTTTACACTTAGGCAAGAGAAACCAAAGCTACAAGTGCATCTTAGGCAAAACCTGGCTCAAAAACAGTAACTGTGAGAGGGACCTTGGCGTCCCAGTGAACGATCACTTAGACGTGACCCAGCAATGTGCGGGAGCATCCAAAAAAGCTAATGCAATCCTTGGTTGTATAAACAGAGGCATAAAATCCAAATCACATGAAGTATTTAACACCACTTTATAAAGTGCTAGTAAGGCCACATCTGGAATACTGTATCCAGTTTTGGTCACCACATTACAAAACAAATATTGAGACTTTGGGAAAAGTGCAAAGAAGAGCAACTAAGATGATTAAAGTTCTGGAGACCAAAACATATCAAGAATAGAATAGAATAGAATAGAATAGAATAGAATAGAATAGAATAGAATAGAATAGAATAGAATTCTTTATTTGCCAAGTGTGATTGGACACACAAGGAATTTGTCTTGGTGCAAATGCTCTCAGGATACATAAAAGAAAAGATACATTCGTCAAGAGTCAAGAATCATAAGGTCCAACACTTAATAATAGTCCTAGGGTACAATAAGCAATCACATCATACTAGGAAACAGTCAATATAAACTTTAAGGATACAAGCGACAAAGTTACAGTCATACAGTCACAAGAATGGTTGTAGAAGTTGGGTTTGGCTAGTCTAGAGAAAAGGACTAGAGGTAACATGATAGCTGTATTCCAGGATTGAAGAGGAGTACGGCTAGACCTCCAAGGTCAATTCCAGTGGTATTCTGTTAGAAACACCACTTCTCAATGAATACTCCATACTAGGTGATGTTTATTTAATCACATTTAGAAATACAAAATTTAACAGTTTACTGTACAGGGTTTTAGAGTTTTATATTCATCACCAAAATATACTCCAAATTTGAATGGAAGAAAGGAAAAAATATGTCAGGATTTTGTGCATCAAACTTCTCTTTTTGCACTGTGGGTCATGAAGTCACATCACAACAATCCCCCTCATCTTTAATTTTGCAAGTAAAGAGCTAAAAAGAGCTAATGGTGTATAAAACTTAAGTATCTGGATCATTTCCTAATCTTTATGACTCAATTATTTATAATTGTCATCATATATTACTGTGTTTTACAGGGTCATATATGCTCAAATGTATTTTTAACCACAATCAATTCATAATTCAGTCTTAAATAATCACATAATAAACCGAAAAGCCATCACTCTTCAACTGACACTCATCACCTGTGATTTTTGTTTGCCTCTTCTAACAACATCACGAAACTTCATTCTTGCAGATACTTTGCCTTCTTTTCTTTTTACTGTACTCAACAAATGATCACCTATCTGCAAGAATATATGGATAAAAATTGCATTAATTAACTTATATTGTCTTCGTATTTTCTACATAATAAATAAGTGTAGTCAATACTATGGACATATTTTAAATTATGCCTTACCATGAGATAGAGAAATGAGTGCACATTAGATTTTTTTCATATGCAAAGAAAACGGAAATATTATGGAGGAAAGTCGAAGATTTTTAAGAATATTTTTTTGTGCACAGCACTTCTTTTAGTGTCAAGAAACGTCAGTTAAGAGAAGCCTGAATATTAGAGAAAACAGATGACGAATCCACTCCAAATGCCAGATACGTTCTTTGGTTCATCCAGTGCTGGATCATGTTATCACTTTGCGTCAACATCTCTGAACTATCAAGCACACACAAAAACTCAATAGGTCATCCAAACATTTTGGAAGTTCTGGAAGCTACCACAAGTCCAGAGAAAATCCAGTTCTTGACCCAGATTTCTGACCTCAACATTATTTGGATTTCAGGAGGTTTGTCTGCTAACATATTTTAATATAATACCAGTCTCAAAGACATCTGTATATTTTAACACTTACATTATTAACTTTTTTCTTCTAAACAATACTGGACTGTGGCCCAGGGGGTGGCAAATCCCTGTACTACATTATTTAAATTATTATATTCTCTACAATGAAGCACAGGAATTATGAAGGAACACATTAAAAATACTCCAGAAAGGAAAAAGCTATTATATTAGTAAAGACTTTAAGGAAGAACTTTAATTTTAGAAAACAGATCTGAACTGTAACACATATTTCAGTGATCCATCTCATGTAACAGCAGTGATCTTGTTCAGAGATGGGAAATTTTAGCTCTATTCCATCCTCATTTTCAGTTCCCACGAAATCTTTCTTGGCTGCCACAGAGCACTAAAAAGGATTATTCTGGACCAGCTGTCAGGCAAAAATCCAGAAACTGAATTTTCCAACCCAGTCCAAC
The DNA here is from genome assembly GCF_049901715.1 of Pseudonaja textilis. Taxonomy (NCBI): domain Eukaryota; kingdom Metazoa; phylum Chordata; class Lepidosauria; order Squamata; family Elapidae; genus Pseudonaja; species Pseudonaja textilis. The sequence continues at coordinate 62,579,551 of NC_141995.1, read as the reverse complement.
CACCTAAGACTCCTATTCAATTGTTGGGAATTCATCATAAAAAAATCCAGCACGCCAAGATTAGGTCTGTTTCTATTTTTGTATGTTTCTCATTGATTATTCTAATTTGGGCCAGAGTTTGTGTCTGGTTGCTAATGAAGCTGCTCATTACAAAAGAGAAGAAAAATGTAGGCTCAAGCAATGTTTTGCTTCCATCCAGCCAATCAAAGGTATCAAAAAGATGTGAAATAAGAATTCCATCTCAAGGCAATGAGATGGGTAATTTTAATTTTTTCTTCTCAATGCTCTCAACCATGGAATTAAATAGATTCTTGTTGAGCTACAGATTATTATTTTTCTTCTTCCTTTAAAATTCCTCATAGCTATACTTCTTCCTATCTACTGCATCCCAAATATACCAACAAACCCCAGTGTGATCTCTCCAAAGAACCAGGTGTTGTGACAGGCATTGTTGGGAATGGGATTTTCTGATGTCTTACTCGTACAGCCTTCAGTTTCTCCCTCATGCGTTCTCGCACAGAAGTCTCTGCAAACTGTGTCCCCGAGGAAGATGGAACTGGAAGCAAACCTGGAGACAGAATTACACTGTTACAACAATAAGCTCTCTTTTAAAGTTGAATTTTGTTGATGGCGCCTTCTTGAAAACAATCTAGTAATGTTTTTAGCTATCTCTTTCTTTCAAAGATTTGTTTACTCTTTTATACAACTTTGATAGTCATACAGCCAAGTACTAACACATGGCATTTTTAAAATTTTATTTATGGGAGAGTTACACAAATTCATGTGTCATTACAGAAATTCATGTGAGAGGTAGAAAATTCCTGAGTTACAGAATTATTTAAGATATTTCAACTACATAATTTCATAGATTATTCTAGAAAGCTAGAAGATTATGTCCTGTTTTTAAACCACACTGGATAACAGATGACACTAAGCCTTTCTTTCAGAATTAAAGGCATTAAGTTTTAGAAGAGCTTTGGCTAGAGAGAAATTATGATAGGCACAACTAAGAAACCTTGCTGAAGACAACAGAATTAATGCAAAAGACGTTGATATTATGACATACTATGACATACTCATTCAAGAAGACCTTTGAGAAGGAGCCGTGTCTCAGGGTTCTGATTTGCTTGCCAGAGCCTTGACAGCCATTTTGCTTGGGAATTTCTCTGTACCGACTCAATTTAAGAAGCATGAGGTAAAAAGTAACTAAATCCTTACGTTACTAGACCTCAACATGGCAGACGTCAGATTCAGCAGACAAAAATCCATTCACCATATTATATATGCCAAAAATTCCATTCACATTTAGGCAACATAGCACCATTTTCTATGCATGTAAAATCCCATTTGAATTTCGGCAAAGCTGACTCCCACTAGCCTGATGACTTACAAGTTAACCCCTGCCTTCATTTCTGAGGTATAGTTATTTAATCTTCTCAGTATACCAAAGGGCAAAAAATTAAAAACGTAATTGTCTATTGAAAAAATGCAAGAAATGCTCAAGTTTCTTCTATTAAATAAGTTCCCTCATTTAAGCCACAAAGTAAACTTCACTGTATATACTCAGTTTGCAGTGTTCTGTTTTACTGATTTTGACAAACCCATTCCTGGATTTCAACCAATGTGCCAGCGCAGCTGACAGATGCACTTACTGCGGGATGACAAAGTACTGCTCATTCTGAGGAACGATCAGTCTCCCACAGGCTTTTTCTCCTTTCTAGACTCTGGAAGACAGAAAGATAAGAAGGCAATCATTACCAGTTTTTTAAGAGTCCCACTAAGAAGCAAAACTTGACATTTTTGAGAATGTGTGTGAAATGCAGCTTGTCCCTGTAGATACTCCAAATACTTTCTGAGACACATCAATAATACAAGAGACATCCTTGTTTTTTCCACATGTTCTTTTCTGATGCATCTCACTTGAGGTCTTTGCTTGCTTCATTTATCCTATACATGATTTTCTGCAAGGCATGGTCAAAAAAGTTAAGATTGTGACTGTTAACTGTAATTAAAGATTCATCTCAATTTTTGGTTTGTTGTATATATGACACCATATACAACAACTGCACTGCTTCAGTCACCATCTTGACTTCTATGAGCAAAGCCTGAGGACACACCAGATCCCACATATATTGGTCACTATCAGTCACTCACTGATTTATAATAACTGCTAATTCCTGATTTTGAACTATATTCAAAATCAAAATTAAAATATCCACAGTAAGACTAAAATTCAGAAATAACCATAAAACCATAAAGATAAACATAAAATATATAAAACAATCCTGAGTATCTTATTCCACTTAACAAATCCTCTCAAATTACTCAAAATTTCAAAAGTTCCCAAAAGGCCAAAGCTATGGATTCCTTCTAGCAGGCAAATCTATTTATTTATTTTTCTCTTTACGAATAAGTTTTATTATGTTATAAAGTGTTATAAAATACAAAATAGGAAAGCAAATAAAAGGGCAGGGATAGGGAGTGGGAAAGGGCAGAGAAAAGTGAGGAAGGGTAAGGAAAGAATAAAAGGCATTGACTTCCAATCTGTTACAGAATAGGGCATTAACAACAATCACAACCTTTTGCTTTACTATAAACCAGTAATTTCTACAAGAATCTAATTTGTAAAACCCAGAATCAAAGTTTCATTTTTTTCCACATCAAGCATGAAATTCAGAAGCGGTTTCCATGTGGAAACAAAAGTACTTATGTTCTTTTCTTTAAGCAAAGTAGTCATTTTTGCCATTTCAGCCAATTCCATCAACTTCTGCAACGATTCTTCTGTAGTAGGAATGGAAGTGTCCTTCCATTTTTGCACATAGAATAATCTTGCTGCTTTCAACATATATAGTAGCCAAGTTCCAAAGTTCCTGTCTGCTTTTAGGAGTAAGAGCCTGGGCACTGCACTCACACTTGAAGAGAGCGCTAAACCAGCAACTAGAATATATCATTATTTGTAATTCACACCATATGTGGTCAGATCATGATTTATTCTCAATTCAGAAGATGATTTCTTTTGTTTGTTTATTTATAAATACCATTATTGGCCATCCATCCTACTATAGGGTAATTCTGGGTGGCTTACAGTTACAAATACAATTAAAACATATGTGGAAAGGGAACTTCACGAGGACATTGGTGTCACCCAAGCAGGAAAAGCCCAAAGGGAACATCAGGCCAGCCATAAAACAAACTTGCATAGGAAAAGGAATCAAATAAAAGGTATTAAAGAAGCCCCTTAGACAAAAGCCCAAATAATTAAGAAAACTAGGGAAACTAGAAAAGAAAAACCCTTACAAGACATGCCAAATCAGCAAAACGAACAGACAAAAGACACAAAATATATTACAAAGGAGACAGACAGGAGATTGCCACAAAACAAATGTAAGAAACCACTAAGCTAAAAAAGATTAGGACAAAACCAATAAAACAATAAAACCACCCCGCAAAGCTTGCCTTCCGCACCGCGCAGAGCTTACCCTCTGGCGGGAAGAAAGACAACCCCTGACAGGATTTAAAACATTAAGAAATACATACACAAGCACTCACACAAAAGGAGAGAAGGGTATAAAAATCAGGGACTTACCATAAGAAGCTAGCTAGCCCAGGAACGCAGGCTTCTCGCTGTTCTCCACCTTCCTGAAAAATAAAAAGATCCAGCTTTCAAGCAGTTGTCCGTATCCTTGCGGTGGAGCTCTCCCAGCGGGAAAATCAAATCCTCAGAAGAAAGGCATTTTGACAGCCTTTCAACACATAAAAAGTTAAAATCACACATTAAAACCTAGGAGGGCAGGGGTGGAGTGGGAGGAAGGTGGGATCTATTATTATTAAATCAACCACCTCCACTGCACTCTTCCCCCACTGGGGTCCTATCGAGGACCTGTATATCCTGCAGGAGTCAAAAAGAGGGCTGTGAAAATACCTACAGACCCGTCACATCCCGGACATAAACTGTTTCAATGCCTTCCCTCAAAATGATGCTACAGAGCCCAGAACACACCAGAACAACTAGACACACAAGGAGAGTTTTTCCCCAATGCCATCATTCTGCTAAACAAATAATTCTCTCAACACCGTCCAACTATTTACAAAGTCTGCACTACTATCACTATTCATCTTCTCATCACTCCTAATCGCCCCTCCCCTCCCTCTTGTGACTGTAGGACTGTAACTTTGTTGCTTGTATCCTTACTATTTATATGGACTGTTTCTTAGTATGCTTTGATTGTTGATTGTTACCCCATGACTATCACTAAGTGTTGTACCTGATGATTCTTGACGAATGTATCTTTTCTTTTATGGACCCGGAGAGCACTTGCTCCCGGTACACCCCAAAGAAACAAGGCAAGGCAAAGTCCTCGGGCGTCCCATCACGCTTGGCCAATGAAGAATTCTACCTCTCTTACGGAGAGATAAGGAGGGCTGGGGGCGATCTTACTCGAGGAGGGAGGGGATGTTTCGGAAGCAGGAGCAACAGCAGAGAACCCCCCCCCCCTCCCGGACCCGCCAACCACAATAATCAGGCCGACGGGACCCGCAATAAACACGCCTCCTCTGCACGCACGAGAGCGGTACAGCCCAAGCGCATTGGGGGGGGGGGGGGTGGAGTGAGAAGTTTAAGCTTAAGTCTCTCGTCGTACGGGGTTGGCAGAGTCCGGTTTTCGGAGCGCGCATGCGCACAGGCCACCTGGTATCTGGCGCGCAGGCGCGCGTGGAACGGCCAGTTGTCCTGTGCGCATGTGCCGGCTCCGCCTTGCCTTTTGGGGACCGTTGCGCCTCGCTCCACCCCTCCACGCCCAATGCCCGTCGTCGGGGGGCGCGGGGAGGGGGGCGGACTTAGATACTGCCCGGCCTCGGACCAGGCCCTCTCTGGCCGCTTCTTCCAAGGGAACGCCGCAACTTCCCGGCCGGCGTGCGTTCCTCCCACCCGGCCCAGACCCGCCTCCCCAGAAGAGCGGCAGCTGCAGGGGGGCAGCCGGCCAGCCGTGCGGGCAGCTCCTCCTCCAATATCCCGGCCGGGGGCGAGGGGGCCGCGGAGGCGTGGACGGGGCAGGCCAGGGCTTCTCGCCCCCCCGTCCCCCCCGAGCGGGCTTGTCCCCTCCAGCCACGGCACTAACGCCTATCGGTGGTCCGGAGCGCCTGGCCTGCTCGGGCGGGCCGGGGCAGCGTTTGCTGGCTGGGTGAACCCAGTAGTGCGAGGGGAGCAGAACTGCCGGCCAGGACGGAACAGCAACGCGCCCACCTGGGGGAAAAAAAACCAGCTACTTTGACAAGTTGCACTAACACGTCGCCTAGACGTTCCGTGGTCTGCATGGCGATGGGATAAGAGGGAAAAGGCCACTTCCAGGGTGGAAGACAAAAATCCACCTGGGACCTCCAGGGCTGCAAGGGGGTGAAGAGACACAGATGACGGCACCTGGAAGCGTCCTCTGCCAACAGTTAATGGACAACTACTGTACTGCAGCAAGGATACAGATTTGCCTATTTTGCTCCACTGAGTAATAATTCTAGTTTAAAGTTCAGGTTGTTTTAGTACATATTGTATTTAATGCAATACTTTTATTGTATGCTGTATGTATGGTGCATTTTAATATGCAGTTTTGAAATATTGTAATTATATACACCATAAACTGGGCCACTGCTAATTGAGGAGTTTAAAATGAATCAGTTATGAATTCTGACTTGGAAGAAGGGCTCATACAAAGTACTTAACCGAGTCAGGGCAAAATCCCTAGGACTGCATTCCCACTTAGCTTAGTTAGCATTTACCTGGTTGGGTTTCACGGCTCAGGGCGCTGTACTTTGCTCACTTTGCTGTTCATTTTACAAGGTGACCTGAAAAACAGAAAAATCCTGGGCATCTTGGATGAAGGCAGCGTAATGTTGGTTGCTCAGCTTTGGGAAAGGCTGTCACCACTTAGCCAGATCAGATGTTAACTCGGATTAGTCCGAATTTGTTTTGGGTGGCCTCGGCCTGCCCATGAACGGATCCATTCAGATCTCTTCTCAAGCTGGTGGCAGCACCTGGAGGGTGCAGAGACGGTGGGGGTGCCCTTTGGCCCAGTGATAGTATTCAGCCAGTTCACACCAGTTCGGGCGAACTGGTAGCAAGAATTTGGCATGGGTTGCCAAACTGGTAGCAGCTTTTGGCTGGCCACACCCCTGAACCGGTCATCCGATCGCCCAATGGTTACTGCTTGCTTGCTGCCCCGCCCAGCCACCCTCTCGCTGCTCGCTTGCCCCGCCCTCACGCTCACTGTTCGCTCCACCCATCCCAAGGCCGTCCTTATAAAAACGGTTTGCCACGTGGCCCTATCACTTGTGCATGCTAGTCTGTTCTGCGACTTGCTTGCCTAAGCTGACTTGAGTCTACTGACTTGAGTTGAGTCTACATTGGGGCGCGGTGCCTGTGCCCCAACGGACCTGCCTTCTGCCTCCTGGACCAGGTAAGCACTGACTCACTAGCCCCCACCACCCGGCCCCGGGCTTCTGAAAGCCTCTGGTGGCCGGGGCCTACATAGCCACCCAAGCCACCGGGAGTCACTTGTGGGGCAGCCACTACCCTTTGCGGCCGGCTGCCCCTGCTGCTGGGTTTCAAAATGCCCCCGGAGCTGCTTTCCAGCCAGCCTGGGCCCAAAGGCCTGGGCCGAGTCAGCCTAGCTAAGTAACCTACCTCCAACCCTCATCCAGCCTCCAGCAAGTACCTACTTCTTTAGGCGCCTTCTCCTGATTCTCAATGGCTGCTGCTGACCCATCTCCTGCCTTGCTTGTACTGTCTTTCTCTGCATCCAGCTCATCAGCAAGCAACTTATTCTGCCTGCCTGCTTTCTTCAATTGGGTAAGTGGCTTCTTTTTTTTCATGATTTAAAACAAGGGTTTCCAAACTTGGCAAGTTTAAGACTTGTGGACTTTAACTCCCAGAATTCCTGAGCTAACATGATTGGAGGAGGAGTTCTGGGAGTTGGTCCACAGGTCTTAAAGCTGTCAAGTTTGAAGATCTCGGATTTAAAAAAGCAGTAAGTGTGTGTGTGTTGTTTTTTTTTAGGAAAAAAAAATAGGATTTTTTTTGTTAGGAAATAGTCATATAAAATTTAGGATATTTTAGCTGCTTTTCTATTTTTAGAAAGCAGCTGCTTTGTGAGATTGTCACAAGTCGGGCCACTAGGGTGCATTGCAAGCTTTAGAAGATGCTGATGCAATTTGCTGGTTGGCCACTGGAGTGCATTGCAAGCTCTGGGAGACGCTGGTGTGATACACCGGTTAGGCCACTGGGTTGCTGCGTTGCAGGCTTCAGAAGACTCAGATGCAATACACTGGTTGGCCACCAGGGGGTACTGCAATGGGTAGCTTGTTCACAGGCCTGTAGCTTAGAAATCAATCACCAGAGGATGCTGTCCTTTAATCTTATGTTCTGATCAGCTGCGCTTGGGCGATTTCCTTTTAGTAGAATTTAGTCTAACTTCTTGCTAAATTCAGCTAAGGGTTTTTTCCTCTCCAGTTTAAAAACAAAGATAAAATAGGACAGTGAAGTTTGTTGACTTTCTTTTGGCTACAAGCCTGGTCACTTTTTTCAGCTGTCCAGAGGCAGATTCCCTCTTTAGGGGAGTTTGGTTTACACACAGAGTGGCTAAAAGTATGACTCGGTTGGCTTGGAGGCCAGTGTCATAAAACTCAACACAAAGATGGGCCCCTTTTTATTGCCTGCTTCCTCCATGGAATTCCTCCTTCTTCCAGATGAAGAAAGAGGAATCAGACCTTTGTTTTAGTAACTCCAGGGACAGGGGATAATACAGCTTCCTTACTCAAATCAGTCTCTCATTTGCAAATAAATACAGTCACTCAGATGCAAAGAGAGACAGAGAGGATGCAACTAACTGTTTGCTTGTTTGCATCTTGCAAATGGGGGAATTTATGGCCGCTCCCAGTGATTGCCCGTGCGCACTTTCGGCACGTGACAATGAAAAGGTAGCCATCACTGATATACAGCCTTGCCGGACTCCTTTCCCAATTTTGAACCAATCAGTGGTTCTGTGTCCAGTTCTCACTGTTGCTTCTTGACTTGCATTTAGGTTTCTCAAGACATAAATAAGGTGGGCGGGAAACTTTAGATATGGAATAGACTTGGATAAATGGCAGATACTATGGTCTAGAAACTGCAAATTAACTACGTCAACAGCTTATAAAGAGAATTTGTATAAAATGTTTTACAGGTGGCACTTACCCCCAATGAGAATTGCCAAGATGTTTAAAGATAAGTTGGCGAAGTGCTGGAAATGTCAGAAGTTACCAGGATCATACGACCATATGTGATGGACATGCACAGAAGCTAAAAAGTATTAGACTAGAATACATAGGTGGCTGGAGAAAATGATAAAACAACCTATAGATTTAAAACCAGAGACATTTTTATTGGGAATTTTGCCTGAGGGTTATAAACAAAGAGTTATCAATGTATTAACAGCAGCTAGGATTGTATTTGCACAAAATTGGAAAAATGAGAAAATTCCAATGGATGAGGAAATAATTAAGAAAATAATGGAAAGTGCAGAAATGAGTAGATTGACAATGGCAATTAAAGAACAAGAGAAAAAAGATTATTATAAAATTTGGAATTTATTTTATGGATGGCTAGATAGAAGAGTAAGAAATTGAAATACGTAAGTACAGTATAACATCTATTACTGATAATTGAATGAGTTAGTAAGAAAATGAATGTGAAATATATTATTGAAATTCAATAAATGTTAAGGCTAATATAATATGTGATATATGTGATATAAAATACTAATTAGAAGGATTATAAACATAAGTAAAATATGTATGATAACGTTATGGGCACAAAGAAATGTGTACCCAACTGACACACTAATGAGCAGAAAGAAGATTTTATTTGTTGGTTTTTGTTGTTGTTATAAAAATAAAAAATTTTTAAAAAAAGAGACAGATATGATGGTCTGGTACTCCCATCTCTTTAAGAACTTGCCACAATTTGTTGTGATCCACACAATCAAAGGCGGTCAACTAAGCAGCAGGAGATGTTTTTCTGAAACTCCCTCGGTTTCTCCATGATCCAGCCTATGTTGGCACATGCACAGGATTGGAAAAGGTTCACATTCCAATGCCAAAGAATGTTCAAACTATCACACCATTGCACTCATTTCACATGCTAGTAAAGTTATGCTTAAAATCCTACAAGTAGGCTCCAGCAGTATATGGATCGAGAACTACTAACGTTATTCTGCAGTCTAAAATAACGTATATACGTGTATTTACTAAAGTCTGGTTTTTGAAATATTTTAAAAGATCTGCAAAAATTGCTATATTTGTTTGAAACAATTCCAATAAAATTAGATAAAAAATTCTTTGAAGAGTTAAATACAGTAATAAAAAAATTTGTTTGGCTAGGAAGAAACTGAATAAAATAGAAAATATTACAGGATAGTAGAAGTAGAGGTGGCTTCGGACTCCCAGATTGGGAGCTATACTACCATGTCATGGCATTAGAATGGATAAGAGAATGCATACACCCGAATAATAAAAGGATCCTAATATTAGAAGGTCGTGATTTGCGAATAGGATGGCACGCCTTCATTTGGGAAAAGTAGAGTATAACACACTCGTATTGCCATAGACAGCAATTGAGAGATGCACTTATATACAGGTCTGCTGGAGAATTTTTAAAAATCATTATGTCAAAATACCTAGTTGGTTATCAACCCACGGAGGCTATGATTTATCCAAATACATTGATAAGATGGTAAGATATAGTTAATTGTTAGACAACCGTGGGAGGCTCAAAACAAATCAAGAATTGAGAAATCAAGGAATATAGATTGGTATCCATATTTACAATTGCAGGAGAGGTATAAAAAAGATTTAGAAGAGGACGGCTTTGATAACGAACAACAACAACAACTGGATAAAATACTATTGGGACCGAAGGAGAAATTCATAACGAAAATATATAATTGTCTGTTAAGATTTAAAATGGAAGAAGAAATAGTGAAAGGGTCTATGATGGCTTGGGCAAGGAATTTTGGGTACAATATCAAATTAATGGGAAAAATTGTGGACAAAAAATTATAAATTAACAATGTCCACGGCCTACAAGGAAAATCTCTACAAAATGTTTTATCGTTCACACCAGTGAAGATGTATCCAAATATGACTCTGGACTGTTGGAATTGCAAACATAAACCAGGTACTTTCTTTCATAGGTGGAGGTCATATCCCGAAACTAGGAAATACTGGGTAAGGATAAGAAAATGGTAACAGGAAATAACAGGTCTTCAAATTGAGTTTAAACTTCAATCTTTTTTTATTAGGAACAATAAGAGGAGAATTCAACAAAAAAAGTTAAATATATTACATTGCATATAGTGACAGTGGCTAGAATTGCCTTTGCACAAAGTTGGAAGTTGGACAGCACCCGTTCTGAGGGAATGGTAATAAAAAAAGTGTTGGATTGTGCAGAGGTGAATAAGCTTACTTTAGAATTGAAAGACAGGAATAGGAATATTACGCGGTCTGGAGTAAATGGTATAGTTGGCTAGATAATAGAAATAAGGATTAAAAGTATATATGTATGTAGACCTAGTAGTAACATCAATGTCATAGTGTAAAGAATGTAAAAGATTTGTAATCTTGAAAAAAGTGCAATAAAAATATTTGGGGGGAAAATAAAAGATCTGCAAATATGAATAAAACAAAACAATAAAATAAATGGTGAGGTCATTCTGCAGAAACACGCTTACATTTCAGAGGTGGAAATGATAATTACGAACTTTGAGCTGATCCAGGTTAGGGCTTGAAGCTTTATGGATGAATACACACAAGTATGAAGAAATTTCTGCTTGAACCCTAGTGGATCAAAGGTTGCACTGAGCATTGATTTTGCTCCTCAGTTCATGTAAGATGCTGAGCTGCACTTGGTGGCTCAAGTAACCAAGGGTTGGTTATATTAGCAGTAGCACTCAGACGTATATACCACCCTATAAAACTTTACAGCACTCTGGGTGGGTTTACAATGTTAGCATATTACCCCCAACAATCTGGGTCCCCATTTTACCAACCTCGAAAGGATAGAAGGCTAGTCAACCTTGAGCCCCACTAAGATTGAAGTCCAGGCTGTAGGAAGAGTTTGCCTACAATATTGCACTTAACTACTGTGCTACCAGCATTTCTATTAACCTGGCATTGGCTGGATTCAAGATTATATACCAAGTCATACAATGGTCAATTTGAGAAGGAAACTCCAGAATTCTGACCTTCATGGGCTGGACATGGTGTGCAAAGTCTCATGGCTGAGACTGTACACAGTACAATTTGCAATGTATTGTGATTTGTACTATTTATTTATTTATTTAAGCAATTATAAGATAACGGGTATAAATATAAACATAGTTATGGATACATGAAATGGATATATATAAGAAAAATAAAAAAAACAATAGGGCAGGGACGGTAGGCACGTTGGTGCGCTTCTGCACGCCCCCTACAGACCTCTTAAGAAAGGGGTGAGGTCAATAGTAGACAGTCTAAGGTTAAAGTTTTTGGGGTTTGGAGAAAAAAACTATTTTACTATTTTAAATGGCCACCAACTAGGTATTTTGACATGATGATTTTTAAAAATTCTCCAGCAGACCTGTATATAAGTGCATCTCTCAATTGGTGTCTATGGCAATATGAGTGTGTTATGCTCTACTTTTCCCAAACACTATTGAGACCCTTTTGACAACATCTTTGTTTTATAATGCAACAATCCAGTTGCTAAGAGGAGTGGGTGGAGTAGCAGTATAATCCTTGTTCTTCAGTCGCTGCATTGAATAGATTTCCAGCTGCAATGCAACTACTGGTTTTAATAAGCAATGCCTTCCTATGGCCAACCACCATGGCAGAGTTTTGTAACATTGGTCATTTTAACATGTATGGACTTCAACTCCCAGCATTCCCACCCATCCCTAGGATGTCTTAAAATAGCCAGAGTTGGGGAAACTCAGCCTTATGGACTGTCCCTTCAGGGATTTTCCCGCCCAAACAGCTTTGGCTTACTATCCTGTCTGATCAAACTGACGGGGCTGCCAATTGTCATTGCCCTAATGAATGATTAGTAGGAGGCCTGGAGACACTTCTTGATGATGCCTCAATCATAATAGTTTGTCCTCTAATATCACAGAGCCCCCTTTAAGCCTTTTATAAGAAAAACACTAACTTCTATTGGGCTTTGTGTAAGCATTAACCTCTTCAATTGAAGATAGATGGCAGTCTTCCTCTTTTATTGTATATGTATTATTTCTTTGTATTTCTTCTGCAATTTTGATTCATCTAGTCTGGAACTGTTGCTGCTCTTATTGTAAGCAATCCAGGCAAACTTAGATGGTAGTTTTAGCAGTTTCTTATACTGGCTATTCATGTTTGAGATTGGAGTACAGCAAGTTGCAGAAGCCAAAAAGTATGCATCCTACTAGATATAGTCCTTCGGTGATCTTTTCCTCCGTCTAACCATGATGAGTGATCCATCTACGGCTAATATCCCATTTTACTTCTCCATAACTTTGAATCAGATGAGTTAAAGCAGGGAAAGAAGCTGTGAAAGACAATAGATTGAGGAAGTAACTGGATATTTATGTCCGGTCTTGGATGTGCCGCCCATTGAACAGTACTCCTTGTTCCAGTGTTGTACTCGAGGCTTGGCCTCAGTTTCTCACCATGTCTCTTGCCAATTTTGCTAAATGGGAGTTACGTCTAGTCTTTTTCCTCTGGTTACGTAAATATTTACAGCCGTGCCCTCTCTCATCGCCACAGGAAGGCTAAAATGAGTTTAGTTGAAACTGACTCTAATTACAGGATCTTACAAGTCTGCTTGTGCTGCTCCCCCCCTTTTTATGTTTTAGTGAATCGGGGGTGTTGGGTGCTTCCCACTCGTGTACTAGAGCTGATGGGGGGGGGGGGGCTGGCCTTGACTCTTGGCAATGCTCACAAGATGCAACCTAATCAGCGATGGCCTTGTCTAAGTTGGGCCACCAGATATAACTGCAGCCAAGTGCCTTCATTTATGCACGATGCTTACATGAAGCGCTTCCCAAACTGGCTGCAGCAGCCTCTGAAGTACCACCACACCACTCCCTCAGAGTAGGCCGCCCCATTGAGCAGACAGCTCATGTTGCTGGGTGTGGAAGGGAAGAAACTCTGCACTGCTTGGCCCCTTCGGCCACCCCCTCAATACCCAGTTGAGCACTTGAGCAACGACAGGATCCTTGGCTAAGTGTGCAGCAATCTCTGATGCCATAATGAGACTGGTCAGCAGGTCTTCAATTAATGAAACAGTTAATGCTGGAGCCGAATCCTCCACAACAATCGGAAGCAGGCATCAGCTGGGGCCATCAGCATGGCTAAGTGTCTCACGCGGCTGGTGTAGGAGGCGGGAGCTGTATGCAGCTAGGAACGCAGTCCACCATGTGGCGTTTGGCGGTCCCTGGTGAGCAGGCCCAGTAGCGGCTTGTGATCAGTCGCAAGGTTAAATAGTTTACCCTAAAGGTATTCATGAAAGTGTTTGACTCCTGCAACCGCAGCCAACACTTCCTTGTCTAGCTGACTGTAGTTTCGTTCAGCTGATGACAAGGTCCGTGAGAAAAAAACCATCAGGGCCTCTCTTCCATCTGGGAATCGGTGGCTTAAAATGGCACCGACACCGAATGGAGAGGTGTCGCCGATGAGAACCAAAGGAAGATTCTCATTGACTGTACCAGGATGTTGTTTGAGGATAGCAGCTCCTTGACAGTGGAGAAAGCGGCAGCTCTTTTCTGGCCAAAGACATCTTCTTGTTGAGCAAGCGATGGAAAGGCTCAGCTACAGAAGCTTTGGGTGGCAAAAAAAAATGCTATAGAAGTTTAAGAGCCCCAAGAATGTCTGGAGTTCGGTCTTGTTCTTAGGTGAGGGCGCTTCCTGGATGGCTTGGACCTTTGCCTGGGTAGGGAGTAACCCAGAGGCATTGATAAGGTAGCCAAGGAACTCTACTTGAGGAACAATGATCTTGCGCTTTTCCTTTTTTTACCTTGAGGCCAACTTCCTGGAAACAGGTGAGTACTGATTATTACCTTCAGGTGAATTATTGAGGTTAAATAGAGTCTAAGTAAATCATAAAGTTTCTCCACTCACAGACTTCCTAAAGGATCATTTCTAAAGATGTTATTATTCTTGTAAAGTTTGTTTTGTTTGTGTAAGTTCTCTGCAACAATGGCGCATACAGAGACACAATGAAGAGAAAGACTATCTGGCTATGAGTGTCGGGGAATAAAAGTGTTGAGCCTGCGGCTCCTGTTTTGCCTGCGATCTTGGATTGGGGTTTGAAGGCTGTAAAGTCTCCAGTCTCTTTTACATCTACACAACTGCAACCGTTGCTCTTGGTTCTGATCTGGTTCAATAGCCTGTGATCCAATGTAAGAAGGATGTTGAGGAAGAAAGAGTGAAAGGGTGCAGAAGCATTCATCCAGAATTGAAGGTTGGGCTGTTCCTGGGGAGAAGGAACGTCTTCGGGACTGAAACGCATGTACTGTAGATACAATAGGAAGCACCAGTTGGGTCTAGGAAGGGTCACCAATCTGAAACGTTAAAGGCTGCATGATTCTGCAGCCCTCAGTAGGGTGGTTCCTTCCTTCCTTCCTTCCTTCCTTCCTTCCTTCCTTCCTTCCTTCCTTCCTTCCTTCCTTCCTTCCTTCCTTCCTTCCTGCTATTGCCTTTCTTCTGGGCTGTTCTTATTCGATGATACTGTAGAACTGGGGTTGCTCTGAGCATCCTCTTGTTTCTAAGCTGCCTGGTTTGTTTCTGTTGATTGCATGTATTTATTTTTTTTTGAAGACCCTGCACAAAGATTAAAAGCACAGTCCCTGCCTGCAGGCTTATTCTCTGAGAGGCAGAGTACAATAGTACAGGGCCAAACTAGGAGAATCCCACCCCTGTGTGTGTGTGTGTGTGTGTGTTTCAGGTGGGCTTCCTAGATTTAGAAGGAGAGTGGGAAGGAGGAAGGGACAGAAAGAGAGAGAGAAAGAGAGAGGGAGGAGGAGAGAGAAAGAGAGGGGGATACAGAAAGGGAGAGCGGGGAGAAAGTAAGAGAGAGAAAGAGAGAAGGAAGATACAAGAAAGAAAAGAAAGAGAAAAGGAAAAGAAAGAAAAAGGGAGAGAGAAAGGAAGTGAAAGGAAGAAAGGGGGATGGAAGGAAGGGGCAGAAAAAGAAAGAGAGAGAAAGAAGGAGAAAGTAGAAAGTAAATGAGATATATGGATGGATAGATAAATATACGGAAGGAGGAAGGGAGGGAGAGAGAGAGAAAAAGGAGAGGAAGGACATAAACCCTGGCTTCAGAAGACTTTGAAGCAGCACAGCAATCTAGGGCTGGCCCTTAAGGGATCTCGGAGGTCATCTTGTCCAACCCCCTGCTCCAGCAGGAGATCCTTACAGAATTAAAGAATAGCAGGGTTAGGAGCACTAGCACTAGCACTTAGACTTATATACCGCTTCTCAGTGCTTTACAGCCCTCTCAAAGTGGTTTACAGAGTCAGCATAGTGCCCCCAACAATCTGGGTCCTCATTTTACCCTCATCAGAAAAGGATGGAAGGCTGAGTCAACCTTGAGCCTGGTGGGATTTGAGCTTGCACTACTGCATTCTAACCACTGCGCCACCGAGGCTCCTAGAAAGATGTGTGTGTGTGTGTGTGTGTGTGTGTGTGGGGCTATCAAAACATCAAAAACAGGCCAAGTAGCTCTGTGGAGGTCAGTTGTAAATTAGAACACTTGCTAAGCAACTGGCCATTAAGCAAGGACCTGGTCATTAAGCGAGGACCACTTACATTTGGTTTGCCAGTCACATGGCCACCTGCCCAGGCCTCGCCCTGCCTTCTCCAGGGCTCCCCAGGCCTTGGAAACTAGCAAAAAACACTCGGTAAGGAACTGGCCATGAAGCGAGGACCTGGTCATTAAGGGAGGACCACTTACATTTGGTTTGCCAGTCACATGGCCACCTGGCCACACCCACCCCAGTCACATGACCACCAAGCCACACCCACAAATTAGGCCACGCCCACAGAACCAGTTGTTAAGAAATTTGAATCCCACCCCTGCCCAGAACTGTTGATACACTGTAATTTTACAGAAGAATTGAATCTGTTATTTATACTTCAATAATGTCTGGTTAGTACAGCAACCTAACAGGGACGGGTACAGACTCCCAACTGATAGTTAAGATGGCAAAAAAACCAATTGCAACCAGCCTGCCTTCTTTAGATATTGCACAGGTCAAAAGGATGGCTTAGAGCCTTAGAAGATATTTGCAGACCCCTCACATTCTGGAATCTGGACAAATGGTTTCAACCCCTTTCCTTGGGGCAGTGCTATAAGGCATTATATGCCAACACAACTAAACACAGGGGCAGCCTTTTCCCTCATGCCATCACTCCGCTGAATTCTCCTCGAGGGTCTGTGCATACTTACCCATGTAGTGTGACTATAGTATTATTCATCCTTATTTTCTTTACACGCCCTTTTATTAGTGGTATTCTGTTGCTTTGCATATACGTTGAGTGCTTCTGTACTCAGGAGAAATTCCTTGTATGTCTATTCACATTTGACCAAATAAAATATTTCAATTCAATCCAATTCAATTTGATAAGGGTTAACAAAATTCAAGGTTGATTCCTCTTTTGACTCCATCCCCCAGGTTCTGTCACTTCTTCTACAACACCATGTTATCAACCCCCACCTGTTTTAAGTTCAATGTTACAGCCACCTTGTTTTAATTATTTATAATTATAAAGTCCCTACCTCACTCTATAGTCTTCGCCTAGTTCCCACTTCACTGTAGCATGATCCTCTTTTATGTCTGTCAGAGTTTGCAGCAATCTAAATGGCACACAAGGAAATAATTCAGCAGGATTCATTTATAGTAAAAACTTCTTTATATACAATAATATAAATTATATATTCAATACCCATGCAGTAGAAGCCAGAACTAGAGAATCCAAAAGCAATGAATTGCAAGGACAAACCAATTCTTTTAGCTATATAAAGCCATGCCCAGGCTCCGAGCTGTCTGACACGGCTCACAACAAATCCTGTTTCTTAGTCACCAAACAATTCCCATTGACTGACTTGTTGTTATGGCTACCCCAACTCATAATTTCTTACACACTGACAATGCCTTTTTAGTAATTGGGTGGAGGCTTAGAGGTCACAAAAGTGAGATCCTTCAGAGTTGCACTGTGCCCTAAGGATTGCACAAGAGAGCATTTACCCTTGTGCTAAAGTATACAGATTTTAATAAAAAATGCATGGTTGTGATTTACAACAATGGTTGTTCTTGTTTGCAGGGTATGATGAAAAATCAAGATGGCGGTCCTGACAGTGTGCTCAAAACTCCATTTTGTAGGTACATCAGTGCAATAAAAATGGACTGATATTTGTTCACAGCTTTGTGACCACCACGTTGACTTTTTGGACCATATTCTGGGGAATACGCACATTGGCTCCTTGTGTCCTCCTGCACAATGGCTTTTTAGCAGAAAGTAGAAAAAGTGATAACTGTGTGGGAAGAATCAAGAGAGGAAACGTACCTGCTATTTCTCCCTAGTTTTTGGAATCCATTTCACAAAATTGGTCTGTAGGATACAACGGTGACTCTGCCTTATTTTCCCCAATATCTTTGTCTTGGTCAGAAATTAGGTTAAGACTTAAATTAGGTTAAGACTGAAACTTGCACAAATAATTAGCATAGAGGGTTGTTTCTCAATCTCGGCAACTTTAAGATGCACTGATTTCAAGTCCTAACATGGCTGGGAAATTTGGGAGTTGATAGTAACAATGTTCAAAAGTGAGAACAATTAATCAGTGGGACGCCTTGACTCCAGAAGTTGTGGATGCACCATCACCTGAAGTTTTTCAACCAGAGATTGGAAAGCCATTTCCAGTCTGAAATGGGATATGGCAGTGGCGGCTAATCTTTTTCGGCTCCCGTGATGATGATGATAATTGCGTGCATGCTAGCTTGTGCATGCTCATGTGCCAGCACCCAGAAGCCAATATGTGCGGCCCCCCATTACCCCTTCGCATGCGCAAGTGACCCCCCTCATGCACTGCACATCTGTGCATGCGATTCCCCCTCACGTGCCGTGCATCTTTGCACATGCACGTGCGACTCCCTTGCATGCAGCGCATCTGCGCATGTGTGTGCTTTTCCCCCTCGCACACCTGCGCATGCGCATGCGATCCTCTCATGCGCAGCGCATCCTTGCGCATCTGTGTCCCTGCACATGCACACACATCCCCCGCGCATGCCCCCTCCACCCCTGTGCATGGTCACCAGATACCCAACAATCAGCTGTCGGGCAGCGTTGCGCGTGCATGCACAGTGGGGTTCTTCCAGGCGACCTCTCGCATGCCGGGGGAAATGGCTCTGCGTGCCACTTCTGGTACGCGTGGCATAGGTCTGCCAACACGGGTATAAAGTCTTCTGATGGGCTGGCTGCTAAAGCAAATCAAGGTTATATGGCATATACTTGAAAGGAGATTCTGTATTAGATAACTCCTGGAGCATTCTTTAGCCAAGGCTTAGGAATAGGGACAACTGGAGACTAATAGAACAAAGATGATTACTAAAATGTTTATTAGATGATATTTCTTACTATCTCACCTTGTCCTACCTTTTGCTTTAGTGAAAATGTGTAGACCTTTCATAATTCTTGGTTCTTGGCACTTTGTCCAGGATCCCTTCACCTTGTATCTGGCATCCGTCATCGGCCTCGGCACCAGAATCAGATCCGAATTGGGGACAATAATTTGTGGGCTCATCCTGGGATTCCATGCCTGAATTCAATTGGAAGACACCAATGACCAGAGGAGGGCCCCCAGATGGGTAAGACTAGTGGCTGAAAAGTGTGTGATTGTCTGAAATAAAGCTCCCAGCTGATGACTAAGATTGTGTGTTTCTGCATTGTCAGCCACAATCAGGGCTCATGACAGTGAATGAGTACCCTGAAAAACAAGGTATGTTGCAGAGATCCGCATGTCTCACCGATGCATACAGTGGATTGATTGAATGCAATGAGCAATAAAATTGTTTTTCCATGATGATGGTAGTGATGATCCAGTCAAAAGTATATTGAAAGAAAACATCACATTTTAATCACTTTAGTAAGATCCCAATATTTAAAATAGAGCAAAGCTGAATGTTATTTTTACTTAGGGGGGAACCTGGATCAAATACTAATTATACTGCAACATAATTATGGTACTTACACAATGAATATAAGTACATGGTAATAAGAAAAATGATTAGAAACAAATGAGAATATTGAGTTGTAATTAGCCAAGGAAAGTAAATAAACAAGTGAGATGATGACAATGATGATTGTTTGAAGATTTGGACTGTTCAGAATGATGTTCTGGCAACATTGTATTTTCAGATAAAAGTTACATAGATTTTAATATATAGCTCTTGAGAAAGAAATATGTACTTCTTAATTTTAAAAAGTAGTTATTCTGGGGGAAGAGAATTGTATTTCATTGCAAGGGAAATGTGGTGCAGTGGTTAGAGTGCAATATTGCAGGCTGCTTCTGCTGACTGCTGGCTGCCTGCAACTTGGCAGTTCCAATCTCACCACAGGCTCAAGGTTGACTCAGCCTTCCATCCTTCTGAGGTGGGTAAAATGAGGACCCAAATAGTTAGGGGCATTATGCGGACTCTGTAAACCGCTTACAGAGGGCCGTAAAGCACCATGAAACGGTATATAAGTCTAAGTGCTATTGCTATTGCTATCTAAGAATTTATTCCTCAAAAGTCTTCAAGGTAAAATATGGTGCTAAATGGACCAAGTGGCCAAAGAAGTACATAATTGATTCTAATTCACTTTTTGAGCAGCAGCATGAGGAATTAATGAGAGTCATGGAGGGGGGAGGGGAAGTTCAGGTTCAATTCAATTCAATTCAATTCGAGGAGGGGCTGCCCCAAAGAAAAGGGGATCCACCCATTTTCCAAAGCGCCAAAAGGCAAGACAAGGAACAACCAATGGAATCAATGAGAGAAGCAACCTATAACTAAGGAAAATTTCCTAACAGAACAATTAACCAGTAAAAGTTCTTTCCCACAAAGAATATAGTTACCACGGAGGTAAGAAGAAATATGGAAGTCTCCAGAGGTATTCACCAAATCTAGAATTGCTAATACAGAATTGGCTTAATCAATGGTTGGAATTAAAAGTCTACAGAAGTTGGTCTATTCATTTTTCTCTATTATGATTGGGGTGAAAATAACAGATAACAGATAATCAGAGTTGGAAGGGACCTTGTAGGTCATCTAGTAAACCCCCCACCCCCACCCAAGCAGGAGACCCTACACCATTTCTGACAGATGAGAGTCCAATCTCTTCCTGAAAGTCTCAAGTGATGATGCTCCCACAACTTCCAGGGCAACTTCTGTTCCATGGGTTGATTGTTCTCCCTGTCAGAAAATTCCTCCTTATTTCCAGGTTGAATCTCTCCTTGTTCAGTTTCCATCCATTATTCCTTGTCTGGCCTACAGCTTGACCCCTTCCTCTCTGTAATAGCCCCTCAAATATTGGAAAACTGCTATCATGTCTCCCCTGGTCCTTCTCTTTACTGGACTAGCCATGCCCAGTTCCTGCAACTGTTCTTCATGTTTTAGCCTCCAGTCCCCTCATCATCCTGGCTGCTCTTCTCTGCACTTTTTCTAGAGCCTCAACATCTTTTTTATAGTGTGGTGCAGGGATAGGATTCAAAAATCCCAGCAACCGGTTCACTTCCCAGTTGCTGGGTGGGTGTGACCATGGTGGGCGTGGCCTGCTGGAACTTCTGGGAAGGCCGTTTCTCGCTTTCCCGAGGGTCCGGAGTCTTCCCCCGGCCTCTGGGAGGGTGAAAACGGCGTTCCCTAGGCACCGGAGGCCCACCAGAAGCCAGAAACAGGCCCGTTTCTGGACTTTCAGAAGGCCCATTTTCGCCCCTCCCAGAGCCTCCGTGCAAACCCTTCACTTACCTGCATCACGTGGAGATTCCTGGGAGGGGCCAGCCAGTCAATTGAAATACCGGTTCAGCGAACCAGATGAAAACTTACCATCCAGTTCGCTCCAACTGAACCGGTAGAATCCCACCCCTGGTATGGTGACCAAAACTGGTTGCAGTACTCTAGGTGTAGTCTTACTAAGGCTTTATAGAGTGGTATTAGTACCTCACTTGATCTTGATTGTATCCCTCTGTTAATGCAACTTAGGACTGCATTAGCTTTTCTGGCTGCTGCTGCACACGGCTGGCTCCTATTTAACTGGTTGTCCACTAAGAGTCCAAGATCCCTCTCACAGTTCCTGCTATTGAGCCTGATTTCACCCAGTCTATATGTGTACATTTGGTTTGTAGGACTTTACTTTTCTCTACATTTAATTTCATTTTGTTAGATACGGCCCAGTGTTCGACTCTGTCAAGATCCATCTGGATCTTGAGCCTAACTTCTTGGGTGTTAGCTATTCCTGCCAGCTTATCATTCAAAAAGATAATTGTAATAGCATGTCTTATTACCCCAGACTTACCTCTTTTAAAAAATAAAATCTTTACTACTGATATGTTTTCATATTAATCATTGTTAACTAACTGACTCCTGTCATTCACAAGAACCATGTCATTACTCAATATCTATTGTCTAAAATATTATGTTTAAATGTATTTAAATACTATTAAACCTGGTTTTTTATTTCTTGGATTCTAAAAGGAAGCAGACAATAATTAAAGTTGCTATTATTTGAAAATAAGTCTTTTACTTTGGGGCCTTTGGCAACGAAAACAAAATTCCAGATAAAGGCATTGCCTTACAAAGAGGGAAGGGCAGAGTCTATCCACTGCCGTTTGTCCATTTAGAAGTATGTAGCCATCTCCATCACAGGTCATCTTCGTCTGACAGAGCATCAAGGTAGTCTGTATCTACATATAAGAGAAATCCCGAAAACAGACTGTCTGCCCACGTGGGATCAGAAAAAAGGCCATTTTGGTCAGTGTAGAAGATCTCAAGCCACACCTCATCCTCAGGTTGAAGGTAAATCACCGTTGACCCAGATGCCACATCGTGGTTTCCGGTGTTAGCATCAAATGTCTTTATCCGGAACTTCCCATTATGAACT
Organism: Pseudonaja textilis; assembly: GCF_049901715.1. NCBI lineage: Eukaryota > Metazoa > Chordata > Lepidosauria > Squamata > Elapidae > Pseudonaja > Pseudonaja textilis. Next base: position 62,557,383 of record NC_141995.1, on the reverse strand, counting down.
AGACCAATGGCCAGGTGCTTATTTGCCAGTGTGATGTCATAAGAGAAATAATAAATCCCTGGGATGGCACAGATGAACTTTCCCGTTGAAGGATTATAATGTCCCTCTTCGTTAAAAAGGACCTTGTTAAATATGATTGGCAATCTTTCCTCTGGGTAACTTGTAGTAATACCAACAGAGAAAGCTGATCTCAGTATGATTTGCCCACATTTACAGATTCCCGGTGGGCCCGTTTTTCCTCTTTCTCCTTTCTCCCCTTTTGGTCCTACTGGACCAAGAGGTCCCATGTCACCTTTACCTCCTACCGATCCTGTAGGCCCCCTTTTGCCAGGCTGCCCTTGGTCTCCTCGGTCTCCAGTTTGTCCTGCAGGACCCGTCTTTCCTCTTACACCTGAGAAAAAGGAAACCGTTTTAACCACACCATTGTGTCATGGAGTATTATTAAACACAAGATCATAATTCTCTTTGGCAGCAAGCGGGGCATTTGGTTCCAGTAGGAACAGTATCACTGAGGTACAATGAGGGCATTTTATAGAAGTCTTGACTGATGAAAGCTGTAATAGACAGAGGCCAAAACCTCCAACACTCATCTTGTGGGGACCCACAGCCAAGGGTGGGATTCACCAGTGTGGACTGGTTCTATGGAACCGGTTGTTACGATTCTGCATTCAGAGAACCAGCAAATCACCCCATTGGCTGGCTCCTCCCCTCCCCACCTGCCTCTTCCCTGGAGGGGAGAGGCCCAGCTGTCCTGACACCCGGTCAGCCTCTATAGGCTTCAGTTTCCTTCCCTTTCCTTATTTTAACAGATTAACAAACGGACCTTGCGGGTCATCTCGTCCAAACCCTGCCCCGCCCAAGCAGGAGACCCTACAGCATTTCTGACCAATGGCAGTCCAGTCTCTTCTTGAAAACCTCCAGGGACGAAGCTCCCACAACTTCTGAAGGCAACTTGTGTTCCATGGGTTGATTGCTCTCCCTGTCACAGCTTGCGGGGTGGGGGCGTCACACGGTCCCTGGACAGAGCCACTTACCCAAAATTAAGTGAGTGGTGAAGACTGGCAAGCGAAGAAAGCGGGCGAGGAGCGGAGATCAGTAATATCCAGTTACTTTTAAGAGTGTCTGACACTATAGTTAGCATTTAAAAGATGTTATGGAAGAACAAGTTTCACCAGACAAGACAGACTGAGCTGAAAGTGGATTTGAAAACGACAGTCTATAAAAAAAGATGTTACACTATATATATAAAAGAATGGCTGACATTTTCATAACTACAATTAATCAATTGAAAATAAAACAACGGAAATACAATTACCAAACCAAGGGAGTTTGTTATTTTGTGCCAGTATTGGCACAAAAAATGTTTCCTAGCCAAGACTACTTTCTGATTGATTATCTACTACCTACCTGTCCTTCTGGATCCAGAACTCCCACAGATTCTTAGCTCTATTATTCTCCACAATCTTCTGTGGAAACTCCTTGATGGATGGATGGAGAATTTTGGGAGTTAAAGTCCACACATCTTTCAGCTGAGGAACACTGATCTTCCCCTTGGGTTCTATCTAGTGGGGTAAATCCCTGCTTCTATGGATCTGATGCTTTGTGCCTGTTCTTGTGCTGTTATGATCAGTGATTGGTGCTACCTTTTACACACACACCACTTCAGGAATAATTATAAAAATGATGATAAAAATGGTTTTCTCACTCATTTCTTTGCTAGTAGTTGAAACAAAATAAGCAGCGCAGCCATAAATGTCACTTAAAGTTGGGAACTCAAAGTCAGATGTACAGTAAATGTAGACTGATTTTTAGCTACACATCTTCCCAGCAAACAGCAAATTTTGAAGCTCCAGGTAAAGACAATTCATTTTAGGTTGAGTAACCACAGTTTGCATGTTAGAGGTTCTTAAAAGAATGCTGGGAAATTCTGTATTTTAAAGAACATTTGAGGGAGGGATGCAGAATAGCCCTTCTCTGCCTGTGGCTGTAAAGACCCAGCACCAATCCAAACACTGTTTGTGAAGCAACTGATCAACATTGACAGGGTAAGTCACTAGTACATGAAAAAAACAACAACCCTCCACACTCCCTTCTAGTACTGATGATGTTACCCAGTTTAGTAATGAAACATCTGCAAGAAAACCATAAAGCTCAGAGAGCACCAAGGGCTCCCACAGTTCAACCCTGAGCTACAAACATTCTCTTCTATCGATAAACACTTTTTGGTTAGAGGGACTCGGAGCCTGACTTATATGAGATGGCTCCCAGTGGATTTCGTTCTAAATTTTGATATGATTTCTGTAAATAAGGAATGTAGAATTATAATGGCTGAGTATTTGATCCTTCATACATCAAAAAAAATACAAAGCTAAGGGATAAACAAAAACAGATTTGAAAAAGGAAAAGGCTCAGGAAAGAAAAAGTGTAAGTGTAAGAAAGAGGAAAAGAAGGAAAACAGAAAAAGAATAACTTCCAACTTTCTTTGGTACAGATATAAGTAAAAAATATATCAAATTCTTACTCTAAGATTAGCATTTGTCTACATTAGTTGCATAATCCCATATCTAATCATCAAAGCCCAGATCAACTTTTAATTTCACTTTCTCACAAAAAGTCCAGTAATGGTTCATATCGCTTTAATCGCTATCTGTAAAGGAAGCTGATTTATTTAATTGCAACAAACTCTAAATAAAACAGGAATGAAAAATCCTAAACTGTTGAAAAATTTTAAAGCTGCAGGAACAGATGGCTTAACTGGAGAACTATGAAAATAGCTTTTGGTATGCCTATGTGACTATTCTAATATGATGGGAAGACTACATCAGTATCTGAAGATTGGTAGAAAAATGAATATAAAAATTAAAAGAACATTGGTTTAATTAAATAGTCCTGAAAAAGTTTGTAGCAGAAGTCTGATTTGAGGGACTATAAAAGATGACAATGAGCAAAATTTAGGAAATGATGGGCAAGGGGTATAAATGTGGAAAGCTTTATTGTACAAATGTTGATTTTTAAAAAGTATATGTATATGGTAAAGTAAACATACTTCCATTACGGAACATTTTGTGTGCATATGATATTGGAAGCTTATTGGTAAGAGTGACATATGATGTAAATATAGCATAAGCAGGGGGTTCAACTAGAAGATCTCCAAGGTCCCTTCCAACTCTGCTATATGGGAAGAATATATGGGAATCATCAAATGCTTAGCAAATATTTCAGCACTGAGCAAAGAACAAAGATATGTGACATTTACTTGGTTGCTACTATTTATGTGAAATAAATGCTCGCAGCAATATTAAAGTTATGGGTTGTTTGGGAATGTCAATGTACATGTTATTTTGAATGTAGACAATGTTGTTGACTGAGAACCTGAATGATTTTCAGTGACTGTTGGGTGATTTGTCTGACTAGCATGGATATGAAAACTGTTATATCAAAGGTTATGTTAGTTGTTTTTGCCAGAGAAAATGGAGCGAATCGTTAAAAAATCTATTAAAATGGCAGAAAAAGAGCAAGTAGATGGATTTGTGAACTTAGATTGTTACTGAAAAATAAGAAATAGAGACAATTTAAATGCATAAATTATGCTGAAAAGGTAATAGAGTATGTAGAAAGAAGTGAAAATGGCTATATATCAGAAAAGACAGAATTAATAAGTTTAAAGTACAAAAAGCAATTTATGATGCGGTAGATCGGGGTCTCCAACCTTTGGGACCCCAGGGACAACCCAACTCATAATTTTAAATCCTGCAGACAACAGACCCTGGGAAAATCCCCCAAAAAGTCTGCAGGAAAATTCCCCACTCTGTTTTTCTACCGATCGATTGTTCTTTATTTGGGATCGCAAGGATACCATCTCCAGCTTTGTTCTCAGGGAGAGAGAGAAAGAGAGAAAGAGAGACTTTTGGCTTCATGCAAGGAAAGCAGCAGAAGCAGCAAGAAGTCTTTCTTTCTCTCCTCCAAACTCTGCCAGAAATGAGTCTTTGTAAGACTTACCACACCGATGCAGCCTCTTGGAGCAGGATGCCTTGCAGGGTCCCAAAGACTCATTTCTGGTGGAGTTTGGGGGAGAGAAAGAAAGACTTTTGCTGTTTTCCTTGTGTGCAGACAAAAGCAGCAGAAGAAAGAAGTGGAAAGAAGCAGCCCGGTGCCCAGGCCAGGTGCGTGAGGCGAGTGGGGCAAGTTCCCCTCCTCTGCCCTTTCCCCCCTCCCCTCACTGCCTCGTGTTGTTCACAATGCAAGTGATGCAACCCTTGTGTTCCCATGAGCCATGCGGGCAGCACAGCCTTGTGTTTCTGCGCAGCCTGGGTTAATTGCTTTGGTGGGGGTGCTTTGGGGGGTGACATTGCTCTGCAGACCACCAAAATTTTCTCATGGACCACCAGTAGTCCCCGGCCCACTGGTTGGCAACCACTGTGGTAGATAGATATATAGTTGAACGCTGGTTGGCTAGGATGTATTTTTTTCCTTGCATTAAGTTTTATCAATTGATTTATCCATTATTTAAGCAGTATATATTGAAGGAAATCTACATTTTTTGTTAATGAAGGTACTACAAATTGGGTAAACTGATGCAAATTTATAGTTGCACAAATTATATACATTAACACAAATGACATAAGTATATTACTTAGGAATTTATTGCACATTCAGGTTTAATGTGCATCCCACTCTACTTTCATAGGCTGTCAACCCAAGGGTTTCCTGTATTTCATTTTCATTTTTTAATTCATAATTTATCTGACTTATTGCCTTTTATTCCTTTTTAGTGCTTTGTGCATATGCTTTTAATTATAGCTCAAAGAATAGGGTTCCTCCCTTCCTCTAAAAATTTTATCAAGGGAAAAATTTCCTTCATTCACCATCAACAATTTTAGATTTATGTCATTACTACTTAAAGTATGCATTTAATCCTATTAATCTTTTGTATGATCTACTTTAATTAAATGAATGCAAGCATTAGCATGAAAATTACTAAAGTGACTGAAACTGAAATCTGGATACATGAGTATTCACATCTGCCATGAACTGATTTATTTAATTTTATCAAGTGAGAACTGTATATTGTTATTAACAAATTACTTGAATTTTGCTTGATTTTTACTGCTTTTGGACCCAAGAGTTTACAAAGTATTTTAGAATATGGAGACATTTAAACATCTAAACATCAATAAACGTATTTCATTCATTTTGACAATTCCATTGTCTTTACATCTGATTATGAAATTAGACTCCTCCCCTTGAATTAGATCATAATGCACTTAAGACTTCCTTCTTCCCATAGGGATGTATAACTAAAGCAATATTGGAATAAATCCTAATTAGCTGCAGAGGATTCATCAGTAATCGCATTAAATGATTGATAGCTACTTTTGTTCAGGGAAGAGGATACATAACGACACCCAATTCTGATAATGGTAAGATTTTGGTTTCCCCTTAATGTTCCCCAGGCAACTTTCTAAAGAAATCAGATTTTCTTCATTTTTCTCCCTTTCACTAAATGGGCAAGGGCCTAGTTCATCAGGATACTGCTTACAATCCTAAGTTCTTTAGCCATTCTCTTTAGCTAAAAGCAAAATAAGGGAAGATTTCAGAACTTAATATTCTTTCTTTCTTTCTTTCTTTCTTTCTTTCTTTCTTTCTTTCTTTCTTTCTTTCTTTCTTTCTTTCTTTCTTCTTTAGTATCTACAAACACTACATAGCACTTCAAAAATGTCTGCCAGTTGTGTCCTTATCTAAACTGGGAGGCTCTGCACACAGGCACTGATGTCTAGTCATCTCTTGGTTGGATTGCTGCAACATGCTCTACTACATGGGGTATCCTTGAACAGTATTTGGAAGCTACAGCTGGTGCAGAATACAGTGATGTACACAGTTCTGGAAGCCCCTGGAGTGGCACTTATAATACATATTGTGCCAGCTTCATTGATTACAGTTAGCTTCCGGGTCCAATTCAAATCAGGGGTGTATAACTCAATTTCATTGAGGGCCGCATCAGCATTATGGTTGCCCTCAAAGGGCCAATTGCATGAACATAGCTTGAGTTTTAAATCCCACCTTTCACAAGAGACAAACAAACTATTCTGGCTCAATTTGCATCTTTAGATTGCTGGTCCAAAGAACTGTTTCGCCTAACAAGAGGGAGAGTGTTTGAATTGCTGTGAGGGGCCAGAAATTACACATCTCTCAAGGGATAAACAAACAACCTCTTCTCTATCTCTCCCTGCAGCTCTCCAGTCTTCAAACCCTTTACAAATACAGTTGGAAGAGACTGAGTAATCCTTTCTTGTGCCCCAAAACAAAAAAAGCTGTGTTTTCTCTAGCCCTGGACTTGCCTTCAATTCCTTATTGCTTGTACCTTCAAGAGAAATAAAAAAGGCCTCTAGCCAGTTTACAACATGGTTGCAAATCATTAGTGAAGGGCTGTCTCCATAGCAACGGGGCACTCCCCACCCCCGAAAACAGAAGTCTTATCCAGGCGGGCAATTTAAATACAGAAATGCAGTTGTCGTTTTCTCTTTGGTGAAAGAGCCTAGAAGATTTTTCTTCTTTCTCTTTCTTTACTGAAAATCAAATGGTACAACCTACACTGCTAAGCAAAGGGAAATCATTGGACTAAAGTATAACCTTATTTGATGAATTTTCCTCTCAGCATAAGTGTCTGCAACCCAGTTTTTTTTTTCACAGCCCATCTGCTTGCCAACCAACTGCTAGCCTGCAGCACCATCTGGTGGTCAACTATTAATTTGGATCAGATATCAGCAGCAATTGCCGACTTTCTTTAATTGCCGACTCTCAATACTACCTCATTACTTCAATAATCCATCACTGATTACTTCATTACCTCAAAACTTATAACTGTTCTACTTCATTACATAGGTCAATGATTATATAATCAATTTCTATAAAATAATTTATCAATGGTTTAATCGATTTATTGTTTTAATTGATTCATGTGATTAGAGTGTTTAGTGCAAATAGTGTGATTAGTGTAAAAATCAGGATACATGTAATTTAATTGATTAGTAAAATTAGTGATTTACTGAATTTAATTGAACAGTGTGATAAGCAATTAGTGTAATTAATTGATTAGGCTGATTGTTGCTTAGCATAATTATTTGACTAGAGAGATTATTGTGACTGATTAATTGGTGTGATATTGGCTATATTGATTACCCAAAACTGTTTCATTAAGCAATTTAATCAACGTATTATCTCAACCAACCTACCATGCCAGTAAAAAAATCCAGTGCCAAACCACAACGTAAAGAGAAAGAAATCCCCACCAACTACAATGATCTAATATATATCGATTTTACAGAAGACAATGTTGAAAAAGCTCTACGCAATCTAAAACCATCTCTATCTATTGGTCCAGATGGAATATGTGCCTATTTCTTAAAAAAGCTATCCACTGCCATAGCCGAACCTCTAAGCATAATCTTTGAAAAATCTTTCAGGACCAGCCCCTTGCCAAAACTATGGTCACAAGCCACGGTCATCCCCATCTTCAAAAAGGGAGATCCCAGCCTAGTTGAAAATTACAGACCAATCTCCTTATGCTGCGTCACCTGTAAAGTCATGGAATCAATTATTAACCAATCCATCATCCTCCACTTAGAGACAAACAACCCACTCTCTAATAAACAATTTGGTTTCAGAAAAAGCTATCTGCAATCTGCAACTCTTACACTGCAAAAAACATATGGACTACACAACTTGATCAGGGCAAAACAATAGATGCAATCTACATAGACTTCTGTAAAGCCTTTGATTCAGTGGTACATGACAAACTACTACTAAAAATAAAATCCTATGGGATCTCTGGACAACTGCATAACTGGATAGAAGCATTCCTGTCAAACAGACAACAAATGGTCAAAATTGGGAGCATCCTATCAAATTCTGTACCTGTCAACAGTGGTGTCCCCCAAGGTTGTGTTCTCGGACCTATTCTCTTTATACTCTACATAAATGACCTCTGTGATCACATTAAGAGCGACTGCGTTCTCTTCGCTGATGATGTAAAGCTATTCAACACCACAGAAAATACTGCTACCGTTCAAAAAGACCTTGACTATGTATCAGAATGGTCAAACAAATGGCAACTTCAAATCTCAACAAATAAATGCTCTGTCTTAATATTTCAGCAAATTATTTCAGCAAATAATTCCTCAATTATGTCTGCTCCTTTTTTCTTTCCTTTCCTCTTCCTTAAGAAATGTATTCAATCCAAAAGTCCGGTGTATTATTTCAGCTAGTGTCTTTTAAGTTTATTTTCAACAATCAATGTTCTTAAATCTTTGTTTCCAGGTCTTCTAGTTGGTCCTTTCCCAGCTATTTCCCATGGTCACTGGGTGGTTATAACGATGTTTTCAAATATCTTCTCCCTTATAATATTCTAATGTCACTTTCCCAGGTTTTTATTTTATTATAATGGAGTTTCTTTTATTTTCTTTTAAATTCCAAAGTCCAATTTCTTGGAAAGACCAAACACTTTCCAAAAAGTCCCTGAAATTTTTCCTATACCATCAGGTGGTGCTCCTGATTCTTTTCCAAAATCCATTCTTTCTTTTATTTTTGCTTTCTTTTTTAAATATAATACTTTTATTAAGTTAGCTAATTTCAATTATTAGCTATGATTTCTTTTCTTTTAAACACACTCAATTCCAGCATTTAATTATACCTTTTAAGTTCCAAAAATCCAATAGTTATCCAGTTTAATTTCCAAGCCTTTTTTGTGTTCAATTATTTTCCTTTAGATTTTCTTCTCCAAATTAATCTATTACAATAATTCAAGCCAATTTTATAAGATCCAATTTCCTTCTCACTTTTCTTCCACACACTTTCCTCCAAAATAGTCCTTTATTTTTTTAATACTGGGCTACCTTAATGTCCATGCATTTTGCCTAGTTCACACTCCACTTGCTTCTTCTCCTCTCCAGCACAGTCTTAGTTTTCTGGACTGGTCTTCGTCTTCGTGGTGGCCATTTTAGACCACTGCTACAGCTTGCCTTTGGAAGGCTCCCCTCAACCCTCCAGGCAGTTCCCCCTTTTTCCACCACCCCTCCAGGGTGGTTCTGGTCTTGATCGGGACCCTCCAGCAACTTAGCTTGGGGTGAAATCGCATACGATTGCAGATTCCGCCCCGACTCCGATGATGAGTAAAACAGAGGTCCAAACTAACCATGTTCTGAGTGCTTTCCTTTCACCAAGAATACCAGTTCTCATGTGCTTGATGCCTCCTGTGCGTGTACCCAGGGGAAGTGCCTGGCCAGGGTGCGGTAGGCTGGGGTTGATGGATCCTGCCCCTCACTATCTCCAGGGCATCCCTGCAAGCCAGAGCTAATCATATTGCAGGCTGGATCTGGCCCACAGACATTTAGTTTGACATGTCTGTTTTAAATCTATATGGTATGAGTCCAGGGTATCTGAGGAGCTGTTTTGCCCCATTGGTATTAGCCAGGAGTGGGATTCAAATTTCTTAACCACCAGTTCTGTGAGCATGGACTAATTTGTGGGTGTGGCTTGGTGGTCAGGTGACTGGGTGGGTGTTGCTTGCATGTAAATATTGTTAATATTTATGTAAATATTGAATTTTTTATTAAAAAAGAGCAACTATTACCCAAAATCAGGCAAAGCAGGCAGGCAGATTGAATTGCTTGCAGAATCTCAGATTCACTCATAGATCTACCTTTCTGCAATCTGCTGCTTGAGTCCGTCACATAAAATTTGCTAGCAAGCAAACTCACAAAATTAATTCAAAACACACCATATATATGCAAATATTGATTTTTTTTAAAGAGCAACTTTTACCCAAAATTAGGCAAAGCAGGCAGGCAGGCAGACTGAATTGCTTGCAGAATCACAGATTCACTCACAGATCTACCTTTCTGCAATCTGCTGCCTGAATCTGCACTGAAAAATAGAAGCTTCAGTCCTAAGGAAGGTTCAGCTCTGCTCCCAGGCCACTTCCACTGTCAGCTCCCTAAATACCACCCCTGACTGGGCCTCGGGGAAGCCTCCTGAGCAAAGGTGAAACAGTATAACAGTGATTTTGATTAGCTAGAAAGCAAGAAATCCTATGGTTTCCTGCTTTCTAGTTAATCTAAATCACATAGTACAGCTGATAGTCAGAAGAGATGATTGTCGCGGGGGGAGGAGGAAAAATAGCAACTTACCAAAATTTAGGCAAAGGCACAACGTAGGCAAGTTGGATGGCACACATGCGAGGTAAGGAATGACTGGGCGGGGAGGGGAGGGATAGGTGGAGCGGGCGGGGCCAGCCAGTGGAGCAATTTGCCAGTTCTCCAAACTGCGCAGAAACATAACAACCGTTTCTATAGAACTGGTCCGAAGAGGTAGAGTCCCATCCCTGGTATTAGCCCCCTCCGCTCACACCAGTGGAAGAGGTGTGCTGTAGATCCCATCTGCCAAGGAATTCTGGCATGTGGGACCAAGGAGGAGAGTCTTTTCTGCTATACCCTGACCTTGTGGAATACTCTGCCACTGTGGGTGAGAACTGCCCCGTCATTTTGGCCTTCCAGAAGAGCATTAAAATTTGGTTTTGCTGGTTGGTTTGGAGCCCTGGGGCACTTACAACTGTAGATGGTTGATGAGATAAGAAAACCTCATACCTGTACTGTTGGTATCTTGGTTCCTGTTTGTTTACACAGTTTTAAAAAAATTAAGCCCCCCAGTGTCATCGAGGATATGGGTGGCATATAATGTTAATAAATAAAAAGAATCAATTTTCTGGCTGGCTGAAAATATAAATAGGAATGTCATCGTTAGAAACATACAAATCCTCGTATCCATTACCTTTACCACCAGTTACTCTGTCAAGGTCAGTATTATACCCATATTGTAAAAGGGGAATTCACTTTAGGAACAAAGAGCTTGTCAAGATTTAAAATGAGTTTGATAGCTTTCAAGTGTGGTGGATTACAAGTCTACTCTTCTCTGGAGATCCTGAGTAGTAATACTTCTAAAAGGAGGCATATCAACAGGACTGTCATGATTATTATTTTGTAGCCACTTGGCTGCACTAACTGTAGATACTGCTCAGCAAGGTTTAGAAAAACTGAAGGTCTTATTTGCAATAAAGTCTGTTTTGATAATTTTTTAAAAAGGTTTGAATATTCAGTACCTGCGTTTCCTTTCTCACCCTTTTCTCCCTTTTTGCCTTCTCGGCCATCTCGGCCTGGGATCCCAATCCGGCCATGTGGTCCAGGTGAGCCATGGTTTCCAGGAGGGCCTGGGGGCCCAGGTAACCCAGGTATACTACAGACGTATTTTGTGGAGTAGTTTTCTCCTTTAAACTGACTTTGGAGAGGTTGGCCATTGATATAGAAGGCAAAACCTGTTATACAGAGCAGCACAAACATCTCTGGCACTGGAAAAAAGAAGAATGCTAATGTGAGAAAAGTAAAACCCATCTTATTTAAATTAAGTGTTAAGATTAATATACAGCATAATATTTCAGGAGCCTCCCACTAGACATGGTAAAACGTTAATATGGAAACTATGAGAGTATAATCAACGCTCCAATTGTTTTATAAATGTACCACATGTTGCAATAGGCATAACAAGAACAGAGCTTAATCAAACTCTCATGGCTGGCATCTTGGGTTTTTTAATTTTTTTTTTACTGCTCTGTGGCCACCCACAATCACTTGTCAAAAGTACAGTTTTTCATCTATATCTTAAATGTTGACATTACAATATATTCAAGATGTTTGTTTTTGTTTGTTAAAAGAAAGTATGATTGAATGGAGTAAATTAATCTCCAAATAATTTATTTTTTCTTACTAAATAAGATTTCACTGACACATCTTTCCCACAATTTCTACATAGCAAAGAAAATAATTCTCAAGCAATATACAGCATGTGTAGGGTAATATAACTGTATGAAATATTTTTAAAAACTAATTATATACACTTGTATGAAATTTGCCTAAAATACAATTTTAGCTATCAACTTGGGCAACACTTTTATAGTAGTCTAAAGGTTTTTTAAAAAGTACTTTTCACATAAATTATTTCTAAACTACATTAAACATCCATTCTTGAAACTGTTACACCCATCCACAATTTGTAGAAAAAAAGTAGCTGATGGCAGTCATTGCTGTTAGTTGTAATATTCTATAGATCCCATATGGAAACGATATGTAAAGAGCAATATAAAAGGAAATAAATATATTCAGGGCTGTAAATATTTAATACTTCACCAAATGATGTTAAACCTGAGTATTTCTCAACAATGTAATTTTGAAAGTAAATCTCAGGATGTAATACATTGGTGTAATTTAGAATTGTGAACCCAAAGTTATTAATTCCTAGGCTGAGTTAGGGACCTATTTTCCCCTGTCATACATCTTATAGTTTCCAGTTTAATGCCTTTTAATTGGTTCCCATACCCTTAGATATTTTTGTTTAATTTTTATTGCTGTAAATACTTAAAACTATGTAGGATTAGAACTTCATCTCTGGGGTCTTCTGAGATCTCATGTGAAAATCTTTTGGGTTTCATGGCTATCACTTACGGATGTTAAAAGCACAGAGCTGGTGTGATGGCTTTTGTGTGAATTATGCAAGGTGATAATGGTGCAAAGATCCCCTGGTGAAGACTTAGGAGACTGACAAACATGAAAGTTAGAAAGATCAGAAACCAAAAACGTTTGATCTATAAGCAAGGTATCTGCAGCATTGAAATTGGTCTTACTATACACTTAATGTTGTGTTTTATAAAGTTGTTCCATGAATCCAATTCAGTGAGACCTAATTTATGTGGAAAATGAATGAAATGCAACTGTCAGCAACCAAAGACTAGTTATTCCCTTCTTAGTTTTATTGTACAGGTAGTCCTTATTCAGCTACTAAAACTGGGATTGGCAACCTGATCATTAACTGCAGTGGTTACTAAGTGAAACTACAGTTATGCTGATGATCTTACTTCAGCTTTTCTTTGCTTTACGGACCTACAAAGGTTGTAAATATGATATTGGTCATAAAGATACTTCTTCATCTTATAGTAACTGTGAATAGTCACTAAATAAGGTAACTGCTAAATGAGTTGCTGTTGCTCTAAAAATTGAGAGAAATCTTCAAGCTGTGGAGTGGTTCAAGAGTAGAAGAATTAAGAATTTTGTTTCTGTAGCAACTAAACAAAATAGGATATTGGACAAGATGGCTCCATTGTCATCCGCTCTATTCCATTCTGATCTGAAATAATTTGCCTGCTGGAAATAAAGACAAAGGTCCCTCTTCCTGGAATATTGTTGCCTACTCTTAACTTGTACTGCGCTGCCGTGGAATACCACCCCCAACCCACGCTCTGGCCTCTGCTTGTCTTTTCCAAAGTCTCTTCTGTAATTGTGCAGTGCACATTCAGTTTTACTTGGCCTCAATGGGCAGAGCAATTTGTAAGTTTGCCAAAGCCTCGTTGGCTGTGTGCCTGGTTTTGTGGATGATGCTATTTGTTGGATTGTTTTCATTTGTTTTCATTCTATCAAATAGCATTAAAGTGATTATTCATCTCTGTGCCAAATGTTATACAAGGATACACATTAATTGAATCAACATAATCTGCCAACAATCCACTTGCAACAACTTCAAGCTTCATCTTAGATAGAAAGCCACAAGAGAAATAAACCAGACTTTCAGTGCGTCTGTGTTTGGACAAAGGCACAGGAAATGCAACCCTTTGCAATTGCCCTGTGAAGCCACCTCGAACACAGAACACAGAACTCTCACAATTACCGCTATGGATCCAAAATCCACCTATTTTAAACCTGTGCATTTGGCTTTTCTTGCCTAAATGTAAAACGTTACTTTTATCTATATTGATTTTCGTTTTGTTTAGATGGGGCCCAGTGTTCAAATCTGTCAAAATCCTTCTGAATCTTGAGACTATCTTCTGGGGTGTTGGCTATTCTTGCCAGCTTTGTGTCACCTCGTCTTTGATGAGTTCCTCTTTTATCCCTTCAACCAAATCATTTATGAAGATATTGAAGGGTACTGGGCTAAAATGGAGCCTTGGGGTACCCCACTGCTTATTTCCCTCCATGTAGATGTAGTTCCATTAGGGTCTACATGTTGAGTGAAGATTGTCAGCACTCAGTCGGTGGTAATGCTGTTTATCCCACATTTTTCTAACTTCTCAAGAAGTAGACTATGATTTATTTTGTCAAATGAAATCCAAGTATACTATGTCTACGAAGCATTTAGCTAGTCTGTTAATTTAGTCACTTTGTCATGATCTGTTACCGACAAACCCATGTCGGCTTCTGGTCATAACTTTGCTTGCTTCCAATGTTCATAGATCTGTTGTTTGATTTTGTTTTCCAAGATTTTCCCAAGTGTCAGGTTGATTTGGTCTGTAATTTCCTGGATCTACTTTTTCCCCTCTTTTCCTTTTTCCCTCTTTTCCTTTTTCAGTCTAAATCCACGACCTTCTCCTTGAAATCATAACATAGAGATTTGTATGCAGGAAGGCCAGTGGATATCATATGAGAAAGATTTTTTTCTTGTTACGAATTGTTCCAGGATTTAGCATCAAAAGTATAAAATATCACTATATTCATACTGAAACACTGAAATAAATAATACGAATAAATTCTTTCAGCAACAAACAACTCTGCACCTCGATGAAAGGTATCCACACACAGGATGTGGCAAAAATAAGTAAAGATGAAAGGCATAAAGCTCAAACTTTAATAAAGCTCTTTCCTTAATATAAAGGCAGAGCTTCTATCATCCCATCATGGCTACCATCTTGTTTTACTTGGGCACACCTCTGGACAACATCTGTCCTATAGGTTAAATTAAACAAATAAACAACAAAAAAGAATAGTCGACCTTCTCACCATTTATGTCAAAGATTTCAGATCACACTTGCCTTTTACTGTTCAATAAAAAAGAATGATAGTTGTTCATATTATTAAGTATAGTTGTAAGTCAACAGTTTGAAAGCATTATAATTTCATGTGGGAAATTTGTGAAGCTGGAGTTGCTCTTTCCATGTTGGGCTTTTCCCCCAGCAAATAGTTTGAAGACTATGATTTATAAGTTTGTATCTTACCAAAAGATAGATAGATTTTGGCCTTATTCTCAAATGAGTCAATGGGATAAAGGGGTTAGTATACTGTGGGAAAATATACTGAGAAAGGAATAAATTGGTCTGATTAAATAGACTCCAGTGATTTAGGTTTAGTCCAAAATAAAACCCAATGGTACCTGTATTTTCTGTTTGAAGTCTTTTTCCTTTAATATCGTATTATTTAAAGTCCATCTAGATCTCTTTTGTCCTTTCCATGTAACTGTCATTGGATTATGATCTTCCCAAGTACTTGTTTCTATTTCAATTTCTTGTATATTAGAGATCAGTTCTGTTGACATCCATTTCATATCTATTCTGGACCATGACGTATGTCTATTTGAGTGAAAAGTGTATTGTTTATTTTCCGCATTTCTCTCTCTCCATGCATCTTTTAAATTTATTTCCTTTATCATTCAGAAGAAGGATTTTGGCAATGTCTTTCTAATTTTCTTTGTTTTTTTCTTGTGTTTTATAATCCAATTTATCATTAATTATCCCATTAAAATCTCCCATCATACAAAATATTAACATAGTCCAGTTCAATTATTTTCATATGTAATTTCCTATAAAATTCTTCTTGATCCTCATTTGAAGCATAAATTGCTATTAAAAGTGTTTTTATGTTATTGTCCATTATCTCCACCATCAAAATCCTTCCATCATTGAAGTTATTAAAAAATTATGGACTGTGCTGAAATGAGTAAATTGACATTTGAAATTAGAGACAAGAAGATAAACAATATTATATGATATGGGATTTGTTTTATCAATGGTTGGACAAAAGGATATGGTAATGCAACAGAATAGATAATCTTGTTATAGAAGTTTAATAGATTGATATAAAATATAATGTATATATATGTAACCATTGGTTGAAAGTACAATATAAATTTTAAAATAAGATTTGGGATATCTCATATAAAATGATGGAATAAATAGTTTAGTCATGGATGATTAATAACTGATAAATATATAAGCATCTGTTAGTTTGACAACGTGAAATTTATATAAACTGTGAGTAACAACTATGAAAGGAGAGCACAAAAGTTTCATAACCAACTGACACACCGTATGTATAGAAAATGGAAGGTGGTTTTATGTTTTTATGTATTGTTTGTATATGTTTGTCTTAAAAAATAAAAAACTTTTTCAAAAAGAAATCCTTCCATCATCATCTGTATTAAATATGTTCCATAGGAATTGTATCTCTAAAATATAAAACCACTTCTCTCTTTTTACATCATGTCAATGCTGTAAATAATTTCCCTAATTTTGGTTGTTTCAATATTTATTCATGCTGTTTTTTAATATGTACTTCCTCTAGGCAGGTTATATCAAATTTTAGTTTCTCTAGTTTATGAAATATTTTCCTTCTTTTAGTAGCTAAATTAAGTCCATTTATATTGATTGTAATCAATTTTCTCTCATCTATTTTACACTTTATAAGAAGGATTTGTTGCTCTAGTAGATCTCGGTTCTCGTTGCTCTCTGGGTACACCGCTTACGGCTCCTTCTTCTTTTTCAATTGATGTTACACATTTCTCTTGGAATTCGATTAATGACTCTTCTTTTCTTGTATCCTCCTCTTTTCCTCTAAAATATTCTAGATAGAATAGCCCATTTTTTATCTGGCCGTTATGTTTTGGGGCTGTTTAGAGACTACTAACTATGAATGTTATATAAAGATGGGACTCTTGCGGCATTTACAAGAGGACCTCAACTTCTTCAAGAATAGGAGACGGTGGCCCAAAGGGGGCGTGTCTTCAGTTTTTTCTATTCAGTCTATATCCAAACAGAGCTGAATACATCTCATGCATGGATCCTGTCTACACCATCTGAGAAGGCGCATTCTTGGTAAATCTACCAACGCCCTGATAGTGCTGTATTTTTTATTTTTATTTTTTTGCAATAGGAGACACATTGAAACAACCTTCTTTTTTTTTCTTTCTAGCATTTTGTCCCACTTAGTCTTTTTTTTACTGCATTCATATTACTTCATACATACATATCTGCAGTGAAATTATCAATGAACCATGCAATCAGTTGGTTGTTGGAGAGCCTGGCATGGATTTAGACTGGGAGGAAGAGAGTGGGGTTTAGAATAAAATGTTTCAATCTTGTATGAACAACCTGCTGTGAAATGAACAACCATAAACCTCATTTAAATAAATGACGATAAAATAAAATTGCTACACAGGCAACAAGATTATACCCCAAATTCCAGTTGCAAGCTGTTCAGTTTGGAGGCTCACTATTTTCCTCTCAGTACAGTATAATTAGAGAATGAATTTCAGATTAACTCTGAATTTATACAGCTCTGACAAGCATTATTTTGCATTATCGTCTAGATGATACTATCTAGCACATTCTTCCACGCACAAAATATGCAGCCAAAGCATTTGGAGGATTAGGAAGAAATGAAAAGAAACCAGCATCTGCAGACCAAAGGACATCTGTTGAAGCAAAGAGATAAGGAGCATACCGAGGAGCTTTATTCTATAGAACGCGCATCTGTAACGGATCAATGAAACTTATTAGAAATAACTGTGAGCTGCATCGCCCCCTCCCCCGCCTCCCTCTCTCAAAATAAAAACACAGATTTTTGCCTGCTCAAATAGAGTGGAAATGTTGAAGCTTCAAAAAGTTTTCAGTTTATTCTTCACAAATTTATGCCTGGTGAAAAATCCATTTTGTAACCTTCCACAAATGGTGAGAAGGAAAATCGGACTGAACGAGATGCCCCATATAGCATAAGAACATTTTAAGTCCCATGACAAGGGACTAATTTTAGAACTATAACCTTCTGCACGTTCCAGGAAAGCAAGTTATGGTGAACAAAGAGCAAAATATATCTGCATAAAGCTGCAGATGATCACAATATTAATATTTGATCATTGTAGAAAAAGGTAAGTTGTCTAGCATAATATAGGAAATTGCTATAGAAATGACTGTAGATATTCTTTTAAATTATTAGAAAAGAGATTGAAAACAATGGCCCTAAGAATACCAGAATAAATGCTTGTCAGTTGAAATGTTGATTAAAGAGTAATGCATATTTATGAATAAATATTATTCATAAAAGATTATATAAAGTAGGTATAAAGTTAAGAAACAAATGAAAATAAATGGTTTAGCATCAATGCAGTGGTACTCAGTAGTTTAACACCCAAGGAACACCCAAAATTTTATGTTCCCAGGATGTTGTACATCTACATATCTTTTTTTCTTCTGTTTATAATCAAAGGAATTAACTCCCTGATAAAAAAAATCCAGGAACTGACCATACCAGTTCCAAATCAAGTGTCTACAGTAGAGTGCAACTCTTAAGTAGAGCCAGCAATTCTCAAGTAAAAGTCTCCTGCTTATGTAAGAGGCTTCTGGGAGCAAATAGGAAGAAAATGCCCAAGGGCTGTTGAAAGAGTCATCACACTGAACCTAACAAAACATGAAACTTTGAATTCCCTCACTGGGAATTCCTGACATCTGAAATAATATCATGGGCTCAATTTCTCTTATTAGTTTAGCCTCACATATTCAATAAATTCCATGTGGATTAGATCCTAACTGACTAGTTTAATTAAATTGTGAAAAAACTCTCTGTCATGAACAAAGAATATACCCTGACTGTCTAACAAATACATAACTTAACAGGGCAAATATGTCAGAATCTTTGGATTTTCTGAATTCCTCTCAGTAGAGTTATGTAAAAAAAGAAAAAAAAGGTGGTATTTTTTTAATCGTAGGAGCAATATTGTTATCAAGCTTCCTTCTCTATGTTAAATTCATTTTAAATCTAAAGTTACTGGAAAGAGAGTGAGAGAGAGACGAGATGGAGAGGAAAGGAAGGAAGGAAGGAAGGAAGGAAAGAAAGAAAAGAGAAAAGGAAAGGAAGTCTGATATATGCCATACTAATTTCCAGTCTCCTGATAGCATCATCATCTGCAAAGAAATGGTACATATGAGAAAACAAATAATCTTTTTTTTCTTGTAAGGTGAAATGTGGAGTGAAAAATTCAGTGCATTGCAGAGAAATGACTGGCTAAGAAACAGGATAGCAAATCACTAAATTCATATGGAAAACACTCTCCTATCTACCATAGCCAAACATTATCAAGAAAGCAAATGAATAATGTATTTGGAAAATGAAAGTTTTCGGGGTGTGGAAGAATAAAGGGAAAATAAGATTTAAATGAATAAAAGTTATTTTTTTACTTACATAGCTTGAAAGTGTTCTGAACAGCTGGAGCCTCGGGATTATAATGTCTGCAGATGTTGTGTTTGGTTGAGCCTGCCCCCTTCCCCACTCAAACTTTGGCACCAACATTTCCGTAATACTTAAACTTGATAATTTCCTGGTTCCCCTTTCTGAAATTCTCACATATTTGATCACTGGTCCACCCTAATGGCAGAAGAATGCGGACTAGATTAGGCAGCCTGTATTTCTTGCTTAAGAACACAGCCTTTCTAGCTGCCGTGATCCAAAGGAGAGATTATCTCAGCTACACTGCCTACTCCCCCCAAATATTATACCTTGGATCGGTGCTGAATGAATAGTTCTGCAAACACAAGAGAGACACAGTCCCAGAGGAAGATTGGGTGTCCCTAACAGAATGTGGAGCATTTAGGAATCACCTAACTTCATCTGGAATTCAGTTGAACAAAGTAGGTGAATTATGAGATCATATTGAATGTAAACATGGGCAAGTTCTATCTCTCTTCAATCTCTCTTCGATCTTCAAAATTGCAATTGTTTCTCAACAGAGATTTGAATATAGCGATGCATGCACACTTCTATAAGGTGAGCATGATTGCTAGAATGGTCTTATGGTTTTGGTGACCACAACTAGAAGTGCTCATCACTGCCACAAAAAGTTCTTTTTTTTACACTCCAGTATTCTACCTGCAGCATGTGTAGGTTTGAAACAATCTTTCCACACATTAAAGTTAAAAATTAATAGATATTTCCTACTCACCATTCTCTTTAATCACTACTAATCCAGAAGGTAAGCTGTCTGATTCTTCATCTGCATATTTACCAACCTGCCTGTTTTCTATTTGATTTTATAAACCAGTCTTATTATTTCAGTCATTTTCCATCACTTGTCAATTTCACACTTAAAAATTAGCCAGGCCCAATTTTCTCTGCTTTTATAGGTAGTATGAAATTTTCCCAACTACAAGCCCATAGCAGAAACTGGTAGGAAAGCAAGTCATGGTACTCAACTGCATACCAAAACTTTAATTACCTAAAAGAATAACCATCAACCATACGAAAGGGTTAACTACCGATTCGGGATTTACGAGCTTCCCTGCCTGTAAATCGTCATAAATTGTCATTAGCACATCATCAACATGCTGCGTGCTGAGAAACAGCCTTTGAAACAGCCCTCTTTTCTTGTTTTTTTAACTGCAGCTGTGCCTCGTTCGGCAACTGAAGTTGAAAAATCAGGAAATGAAGATCAGGTAAGAGCCCAGGTGGGCGGGTGGGCAAAAACATCAGCAGACATAGAAGAGGAGGAGGGAGGAGGGAGTGGAGGGCGAGGGGCGAGGGCAGCCAGTGGTGGGATCATCCAACAGGGAGCCACAGCGGGGGAACGAAGAAGCTTCATTTATCTGGGAACCTGAAATGACTCTGAATTTAAATCATATGGTAAAAAGCACCCAAAGAAGAAGGAGGAACAACATCAGCAAAAACAACAGCAACCTAACCCTCGCCTGTTTTTGGAAATGGTTCAAGAGGGAAAACATACAAGAGAGAGAGAGACAGAGAGACAGAGAGAATGAGAGAGAGAGACAGAGAGAGAGAGAGAGAGGGAGAGGGAGAGAGAATGGTGATGGGTGACTGTGGAGAAGTGAGTAGCTTGCATTTAAGGCCAGCAGTAGTTTGAATTGAGGTAATTTGGGGTGTGAGTGCCTAGTTTTGAGTGATGGTGGGTTGGATGAGGTAGGGTTGGATGTGGAGTTGTGCATTGTGTAACTTACTTTTGATACAATCAGCACAGTAATCAATGTACAGATCCTTCTCTCCATTGTCTAGATGTCTTTTGAGTTCATTGTGGAGTCCACGGGAGCGGATTCTTTGCGGTATGGATAAGTCTGGTCTTGAGCGAAGTTTTTTGTGGTTGGGATTGGTTTTTGCAACGGCGTTTATTGTATGAATGAATATGCATTTGCTGGACTCATTTTTGCATACAACTCTACACAATTTTGGGGCCATCGAGCCATCATTGTATTTGAACTCAGGGCCACCTCTGGTTATTTCAATGATATACCAAAGTGTCAGCTGAAAAGTGAGCGGTTACCTTCTTGAAGCTTGATCTCATATATTTCTCTTTGGGAATGAAAAATCTGAAGAAAGCTCCCAAACTTCCTTTCCAGTCCGCTCACTTTGCACCTGACATTTGGAGATGGAGATGTGGTATCGTTTTGCTCAGTGCTGCATGCATGTCCACCTTCTGTCACCTGACGTATTGTTAACAGCAGGAACAGCACTCTTTCATTTTTAGAGGTGGGGGAGAGAGATGAGAGGGAAAAAGAGAGAGAGATTAGAGAGAGAGAAAGAGAGACAAAGAGAGAGAGAGAGAGAGAGAGAGAGAGAGAGAGAGAGAGAGAGAGAGAGACACAGAGATACCAGTTTCCCAGAGAAAAGAAAATACTGGGAACCACAAAAGAAAATACTGGGAACCACAAAACCTGGGTAGGCATGGCTGGCGGGGGGGATGTCATGTGACTGGGTTGGAGTGAGTGACATCGAGTTGGACACACCCACCCAGGTTTTGTGGCTCCCAGTGTTTTCTGTGGGAAATGGATCCAAATGGCTCTTTGAGTGCTTACCCATGGTCTAGTCCCATGATGGCGAACCTGTGGAAGTGGCATGCAGAGCCACTTCTGCCGGCACATGAGCAGTTGCCTGGAAGAGCCCCACTGTGCATGCACATGTGCCGCCTGCCCACCAGCTGATTGTCGGGTATCTGGCACGCATGTGCGGGGTCAGGGGGCGGGAGATGGGAGATGCGTATGCACGAGCAGAGACCTGCAGGGCATGGGAGGATTGCACGTGCATGAGCAGAGAGGTGCAGTGCGCACAGGGGGATCCACGTGAGCACACATGTGTGAGTGCACATGCAGTTTTTGGCACGGGAGCCCAAAAAGCTTAGCCACCACTGGTCTAGTCTCTTCTTAAAAACCTCCAGTGATGGAGCGCCTACAAAAAGGCAAGTTATTCCCCTGGTTAATTGTCCTCACTGAAACTCCTAACAGACAGGAGGCAGCAGGTGAAGCTAGGCAGAATCACATCTGATACCTGTACAATCAGCACAGGGGCTCTGTGCTTTCTCTGAAATGACTGCATCTCAAAAGATCCATCTGTTAAAATACTGAAGTTTGCAGATGATACAACAGTGATAGGTCTCATTTGAGACAACAACAAATCTACATACAGATGGGAGGTTGTACAACTTACATCGTGATGTAATCGGAACAATATGGAACTGAACACACTCAAAACCATAGAAATGGTGGAAACCCTCCCATACTACCACCTCTTACAATCCTAGACAACACAGTATCAACAGTAGAGACCTTCACATTTCTAGGTTCTATCATATAACAAGACCTAAAATGGACACCTAACATCAAAAACGTCATCAAAAAAGCACAACAAAGGGAGGGCGTTGCTGGCGTCACGATGGTACGGCATGCGATCTCAGAGGTCTGAGATCGCTGCCAATATCTTTGCTCCTGGACAGTCCAATCAGTTCTAAACCGTCCCGAAGAGACGGTGAATGTAAAGAGCACATCCCGTCGATCCCAGGGATACCGCAAAGTCCCTGGTAGATCCAGGAGAAGCTCTTTTTGCCAGCGGCAAAGAGGCAGCCATTAAAGCTGCTGAAGTTGGGACAGCTCCGAAACGAAAGAGAACGGGAAAAGAAAGTGTGCCGGTTTGGTGAGAACTTTTTCTTTGCTTTAAGATTTGAAAGGACATCCTAAGGAAAAGAAAGAATCTGTAAAAGTTTTGCAAGAAGTGATTAAGCGGTGATTTTAAACAGGAAGTCAAAGTAATATTTTTATTTTTTTCTCTCATTGCTGGATTTTCTATACATGATTTTATATTTTGAAACTGGACTGTTTTTTTTCCTTCTTCCACCTATTCTTTCTCTCCTTTTTGACTTCATAATATTCTAGGTTAGAGACTCCCTTTTAGTCATCTTTTTAAATATCTTTTCCCCTTTTTAATTAATTTTTATTATATTTTGTTTGGAAAAGGAGGGGGAAAGTGAAAGCAAAAGAAACTTGGTAACGCTGCCAACTAGAGGCTTGGAAATATTTTTTTTTCTTGACCAGACAAAGCTGAGAAAGAACTGAGACTTCTTTTCAAGGACTTTGAGCCTGTTTGATAAGATAGAGGGAAGAGCATGGGAGAGTATTATTGCAGGTGCTCTTCTGGGTTTCTATCAGCAGCTGCAGTCTGGTGTTGAAGTTTATAGGAAAAAAAGGTGATAAGACTCTGGAGAAGAGAGTTATAAATTTTAACAAAAGCCTTGGATAACCAAACAAGGTGCAGTGTTTTGTTTTGTTTTTAAGCTGGGCTATTTCTTACTTTAACAAACCCCCTCCTTACTAGCTTACTTTTTGTAATAGCCATTTGGATTTTTGGCCTTTTGGAACTTGTTTTTCTCTTTCTCTTTGTCTTTTGAAGTCTGATTTTTACATTTGCATTTTATTTTAAAGGAAAAGCTTTAATATTAATGATTTCCTTCCTTTTTTTTCTTTTGAAGGGAGTAGTCTCTTTTCTTTTTTCTCTCTCTGTCCCTTGTATTTTTTTTTTCTATTTATCATCCATATTGGTCTAATTGGTCCAGTCGTTAAATTACCCACCACTCTCACTATCAGAGTGGATCCTGGGCATTGCACTGCAATGGAGAAACCGTTAACAGAGCAGTCGGCACGAGGAAAGGAGAAGGCCGCTTTCCCTCTTTCTTTACTCTGCTCCCTGCTTCCCTTGTGCCGGCCACTCTGTTTCCCATTTCTCCATTGTAGCGCAGCACCCAAGATCTACTTTGATAGTGGGGGGTGGGTGGGTGTGGGTAATTTAACAACTGGTTGACCCAGGGTCAGGTTGGCCATCACGGGAGGCTTGTCCTACATGTGCAGCGGAGCTGGGGGATTTGGGATTGGCCCATGCCTCCCACGATAGCCAACCTGACCCTGAGTGAACTGGTTGTTAATGTTTTTTTAATCCCACCACTGGATAAGACCCTACAACCAGAGACAATTTCCCTGTTCTCCTTTTCCTGTTTCTGCCAGGTCTGTGATGAGGGATGGTTTTTCAGAAGCTCTCAAGATCTAAGGAGCCTGCCTCAGATTGTCTGAGAAATCACGCTTTTAGATGATTCATCCCACTTGGGAAATCTGCTCCAGGACATCCTTCAAAATATTTTTATCCTTCCTCCTCATTTCAAACTGGATTCAGAAGAATTTGGCTGATTGTGCGGAAGAGTCATACAGCTGCCCGTGTCACTTGGCAGTCCGGAAAAAGTCCATCAGTTTCTGATTTGAAATTCTGATGAGCAACAGCAAATTAATAATCGGCTGTTCTATAACTTTACAGCCGAGAGGTAGGGTAGAAGTGCCTGTGAGATCCTCTGCATCTGCTACTGACATCCTCTACAATCTCCCCATAGAATTGTGGACTAGATGGGTCCTTGCTTATGTTTATCCAAGATTTTCACCTGCTTTTAGTGCAGGGTCTATGGGTCTCTAACGAAAGAAATGAAGCACCTGGAATATTCCAAATGCCCTTCTGTTCACACGTATTCCTTTTCTGCTGGGTGAAATGTAGAGATGCACAAGCCACAAAAAGAGCTTTGACCACTTGATTGGTATATCTTTAGTTGGATTTTCATTTTCAGTTATGATTTCCTCTCCCACTCCCCACAGCTGATTTATTGCTACTTCTTCCATAGCCAGAAACATGTTAATAAATAAAATACTTCTCAGAGTTGACATTTGAGACAGTTGAGCACAGCACTTTCTGTTACTATGCTGTTGGGTTTATGCTGCCTGTCTCATCCCAACTATTAGGCCTGGCAGCTCCAATTTGTTCTAGTAGTTAGAAAACCTAGGGCTGTGTGAAGGGAACAGTAATGCCCACTTTGGAATAATTTTGGCTAACCTGGAATGTGGCACAAAAACTTTATTTTGTATTGATAGAAAGGGTTAGGCAGACAAGTGCCAGAACACTGCAACAATGAAACCAAATGCTTGAATTTATATTCCCATTTTCACACCAACCCAAATCAATAAGAAGAGGTTGTGAAATCAGTCCAGAGAACAAGATTAAAAAAAATGTATTTGAAATACAAGAAAGGAGATTATGAGAGGCTTTGGGGGGAACTTTCTAACAGGAGAGAGGCCCAGTAGTGAAGCCCCCTCTTCAGTGTGGTGGTAGATTCTCCTTTCTTCGGATACATTCAAGCAGAGCAGTGGTGGGGTTCAAATTTTTTTTACCACCGGTTCTATGGGCGTGGCTTGGTGGGCATGGCAGGGGAAGGATACTGTAAAATCCCCCTTCCCTCCCCACCCACTAACCTGCTTTCCAGCTCCATTCTCCTGTGCAGGGCAACAAAAGAAGACCCAGCCAACCAGCAGGGACTCAATGGGAGGCAGATAATAAATGGGGGCAGGGCCAGTCAGAAGTGGTATTCTGAACTACTCAAAATTCCTCTACCAGATCTCTGAACTACTCAAAAGTTCTGCTACTGGTTCTCCAGAACTGGTCAGAACCTGCTGAACGCCACCTCTGAAGCAGGGGTGAAACAGCTGCTCTGATTCACATTCCTGTGCTGAGCAGGAGGACTGAGATTAATGGGTTCAAAACCTTTTCTAAGTCTTGGATTCCAGGAAATAAAATAAAACAGGCACAATCCAACCAAAATCATATTTAATCTTTAATGAAATAATCTTGATACAAACAATTCCCAAAAGCTCCAAGACTATTATATCATAAAAGTTGAACTAGATAACTGTGCCCATTTTCTCCTAATGTTCAAAAATAAAATATTTTCTTCCTGTATACTGTACTACTTACTTTTTTAAAACTTTTTAAAATAAACTTTAATAAACATTAAAAATATACACATAATACAAAACATTTCATAAAATATGAAAATAAAAAGCTATACATAACCAATAAACATAAAAACATAAACATTTCTAATTGCTTAGATGGTGTGTTCTTATCAAACAATTTTGCAATACTTATTTTCTATATCTGGTAAATACTCATATCATAACCTTTTATATTTTCCCTTTCCTATCTGTTTACTCACTGGTTTCTATCCTTTATCCAATTATACCAGTTTTCCCAAACTGTAAAATATTTTGAGTCTTCCTTATCTTTTAACTTTTGGGTGAGTATATCCATTTCTGCACAGTCGTAGATCTTCTGGATTATCAAGTTATGCGTTGTCATCTGATTACCCTTCCAACATTGAGCTAATGCTATCCTTATTGCAGTGATTATATGTAGAATTAAATATTTTATTTCTTTTGCAATATCACCTTTTATTATTCCCAACAAAAAAATTGCAACCTTGAGTTCTAATTGAATGTTTGTGATTTCTCTTATCCATATTCATATTTTTTCCCAATACTTTTTACTCTTTGGGCAAAGCCACCAAGGTGGGAAGAAGGTACCCCTTGTTT
This sequence comes from Pseudonaja textilis, assembly GCF_049901715.1. NCBI lineage: Eukaryota > Metazoa > Chordata > Lepidosauria > Squamata > Elapidae > Pseudonaja > Pseudonaja textilis. The sequence continues at coordinate 62,530,574 of NC_141995.1, read as the reverse complement.
GTTTAAATTTTCAACAGAGTGGGCTTAAATTTGGATACATAGTGGCCAATCTCAAAGGTGCCAGATACTACCGATAGCATATTTTATATTGGTTCTCTTTATTAACCACCAATTTCATTAATTTATAGTTTTGCTTCCAAATTCCTTCCCAGTCTTCCAAATTGATATTTTGTCCTACATTCCTTGCCCACACTATCATTGGACCCTTAACTATTTCCTCTGCCAATTCAAATTCTAATAAGTAGTTGTACATTTTTGAAATTGCTCTTTCATCTGTTCCCTCTAAGAGTTTATTTAATTGATTTGGTTTTGTATCTATTCTGTGTTCCTCTACATCTTTTTTATACCTTTTTTTAAGTTGTAAATATTGCCACCAATCCATCTGTATCCCTTAGTCCCTGAATTCTTGGTTTGTTTTTAACATTCCTTTGGAATCTAAAACATCATAATATTAGTCATAACCTAGGTTATGTAGACAGTAAACACAGTGTCAGACATAAAGATCTCAAGTGCCTATATACAAATGCACAAAGTCTGGGGAACAAACAGTGTGAACTCGAACTATGAATACATGAAGGTAGATATGATATAGTTGGGATAACAGAAACTTGATGGGATGAAACCCATGATTGGAACATACTGGTAGAAGGATACAAACTCTTCAAAAAAACCAGACCCCATAAAAGAGGAGCTGGAGTTGCACTGTATGTAAAGGACCACTATATTGGTGCCGAAATGCATGAAACCAGGGATGGGATTCTACCAGTTCGCACTATTCGCTAGAACTGGATGTTAACATTCTAAGCAGTTTGGAGAACCGGTTGTTAGAAGAAATTACTGGCCTAATCCTGTAAGGAAGACAGGAAGGAAACATTCTGGTGTTGCTTACAGAAACTGCCTCTCTGTTAACTCTTATTACATTCTTGGCAGGACTGGACTTCCTATCTCAAGAATTTCTCTAGAGGTTCCCCCCCCTTGCCCCCTTGCTGGTACTTTGCTTGTGTGATGTGACCATTTAAAGTTACAATGGCACTGAAAAAAGTGACTTATGACCATTTTTCACACTTACAACTATTGTAGCATCGCCACAGTCATGAGACACCAGGTGAGGAGATGTGTGCCTCAATGTGAATGACATTGAGTTGGCCACACCCAGCCAATAACGTGACCACCAAGTCATGTCCACCCAGTCACATGACCACCAAGCCACTCCCACCAACTAAGCCACGCCCATAGAACTGGTTGTTAAAAAATTTGAATCCCACCCCTGCATGAAACCAAAGATGAAAACTTCCTAGAATGCATATGGGTCAATATAAAAAAAAAATGACATGGCCATAGGTGTATATTATAGCTCACCCGATCAAGTAGAAAAAATAGATTCCCTTTTTGCCAACCAACTGGCAAACATGCAAGAAACACACAACAATAGTAATGGGGGCCTTCAATTATCCTGATATCAACTGGAAAACTAATTCTGCACCAAGTGAGAAATCAAATAAGTTCCTAACCAACCTCGCTGACAACTTTGTTGTCCAGAAAGGTAGAGGAGAGAACTAGAGGGACAGCCATACTGGACTTAATTCTTACAATTAGAGAAGACGTGATAGAGGGAGTTGGAACTGCAGGAACCTTGGGTGAGAGTGACCATGACATACTAGAATTCAACATAATGCAAACACAAGCAACAGAACATAATGACACCAGAGTCTTGGATTTTAAAAGAGCTGATTTTAATAAACTCAGAGAGAACTTGGGAAAGATTCCATGGATGAAAATCCTAAAGGAGAAAACAACTCAAGAATCTTGGGAATCTCTGAAAAGTGTGATCATAGAAGCCCAGACCAGCACAATACCACTGAGAAAGAAAAACAAGAAATCCAAGAATAAACCAGCATGGCTACACAAAGATCTCTTTGGCAAATTGAAAGGAAAAAAGAACAAGTACAAAAAATGGAAAGAAGGACATACAACTAAGGCAGAATATCAGCAGATTAAATTTTTGTCCACAAGATGGCACTTTCCGTTATGCAAACTCTTCACCTTTTTTCCCTGTTTTATTATTCAGGGCTTTTCGAGCCTTGATATTCCAGTATGATCAAAATCTCCAATTTGTAGATTCCCCCCCCCCCACTTTTTACACTCTTAAGTCCAGGGGGCTGTGCCCCATTTTGGCTGGCAGAGTGCTGCAGGAGGCCATCCAGGCCGAAAATGGGGTGTGCAAAAACGGGGTGCCCGTGGTCCGTTTTCGCTAGCAGAGGTACCATGGGCTGGTCTTTTGCTATTTCCAGGCCAGCTCCATGGTCCGGATCTAAGCACCCTGCAGGCCGGATCCAGCTCATAGTCCTTGAGTTTGACACCCCTGGCCTAGACAGTCACTTGTCTGAAATGGTATAGGTGCTCCTGCTTGATCAGGGGGCTGGTCCCTTCCAGTTCTATTCTATTCTATTCTATTCTATTCTATTCTATTCTAGCCCTAAGCAAACAGAAGCTACACAATGTTTACATCGCCCAGCATTAAATACATATTTCTACAACTTTTCTGCTAGTTATGTGCAGTTGTTTACATATTCCAAATAAGAAAATAATTAATATGGCAGGTACAGAAATTTGGTTACCCTTTCATTCTGTACTCTACAACACCGCCTTTGCCAGAATTAACAGCTTCCAAACTTCCATATTACTAAGAATTATTTTGTTCTTGATTTTGGAATCTTTTCCCACAAACAAGAAGAAGTTGAAGCTGAAAAAAAGGGAGCATATTTCAGCAAGACAATGAGCCCAAATATATATCCCGATTGGCCATGAAATACAGCCCTTCAGATGTGGGAGTTAACTATTTTGGAATGGCATTTGCCTTCCCAGATCTGGGGATTACTAAAACTCTAAGTTTAGTGCCTGCAAGAAGCAATAAAACTATTTTGAGCAAGAAGAATTCTGCAAGAAACTTTTGCTCACCAAAGTAGCAAGTTTTGAAAGTAATAATAATGAGGATAATGTGTGTAACTATGGAGCAACTAGAGGCCATGCCAGCTGTCCGTTTTGGAAGCCAAATTAGTACCAGAAGCTCCTACACTGCCACATTCCTGTGCCTGGGAAAGTCGGGGGGGGGATTTTTAGAACGTTGGTAGTTAGACATAATAGCATTCTTCTTTTTGGTCAAAGTCGTGTTATTCCTGCACCTGGAGGAGGAGCGGTTGAAGGGATGTCTCTAGCTGGGGTGGATAGTGATTGGACCATGCGATGGACTGATGGGTGCAGGGGTTGGTTTTGCACTTTTGAATTACTAAGGGAAAACCTGTAATTCTCAGATTCCGGGTTTTCCCAGATGTGCCAGTATAACTACTCTAATAAAAGGAAACTTTGAGAAAATGCCTGTCTCAGAGTTTTAAATTGGAGTTGGGTTTTTCTGGAACCCTGACACTAACAGTTCATTGAAACATTCAATTTGACCAATTTTGTATACCACTGCACACTTATTTGGGATTAAACTCACTAATGCAGCCTAAACTAACATATAGAATTGTGCTACAAGTAGAATGAGCCACTGTTCACGGCACAGTTACTTGGCAGGGGATCTGAACTTTTATTGCAACAACAACAACAAAAAAAGAACATGAAATCTCCAGTGTCCTAAAATGGATGCAATGCCAAACATTTTCCTCTTTTGGTATTAGTATTTCAACTAAGGACTGGCTGTTGATATTATTTATGGAAATCAAGATTAATAAATAGTCCAGCAAAGAAAGGAGAGAAACGTTTACATTCCACAGGAGGGGAGAAATCTAGAAAATTTTTAAAATTTGGCGCAGCTATTTTGGGGCTTGGATTCCCGATAACTTCTCTTTTCTGCAATCCAGAAGGTCCTAGGTTCATCTTGCTACCCACACCTTCTTGTCCACTGAAGCAGAAAATGGGTCAATTTTCTCCTTCACCTTCCATTTTTTTCTTTTGATATTTCCTATAAAAGAATATTTACTTAATAACCACCATTTTAGCTGGTTGTAAAGCCCTGTATCCAAGTAAAGAATTGGGTATAAAGTATCCTCTCCTAATTACTGCAGAAGTCAATATTCTTTGTAATTAATTTGAAAATGAGAAATTCCATGCTTGGGTAAGGATTGTAATCCTTGCGTCTGTTTGTAGGCTCCACCAATATTATATCCATACTTCGTTATCCTGTAGAACATGGCGGTTACACCATCTTGTTAATGAGACTCCTGACAATCCTGTCCAGGATAATCCAATATTGTGATATTCCATTTCAGGATATACTGGGAACTTATACACAGATGTCCTATAGCAAAAATCTGGATGAATACTAGGGGGCAGCCAAGAACAACGGTTTTCAATACTTCTTGCATTTGTCTAGATGCTTGCAATCCATGAAGGAAAATGCAGTCAGGTTGGGATTGATTGTACAACTAGACTAGATCCCAACTAGACGAGAATCCAATTCATTGGATTCCCATCCATTGGAAAATTGGACGCAAGGCCTGGAGACCAAACAAAGGCCTGTTTCTGAAGCCATCATTCAAAGCTACAGTTACATCTGTGCACTGTTGGAGCCTCAACATTTTTAATTATGGTGTTGAAATGCTACATTTTAAATGTGAAATGTATACATTATAAGTACCATTGCACTCTCACTGGGCATTTTTCTTCCTCTACTGTCTGATTTGTTTTTCTAATCTTAAATAAAGTAATCACAGAAAACTGGGCGTGGGGTTACCAATCAGACCCTACTTACCAGCTCTTCTTTCCTTTCCCATCACTCCTAAGTCCAATCTCAGTGCACACACACACACACACACACACACACACAAATCAACTCTCTCCCAGTTGTGTTAGCCCCTTTCCTAAATCGGCACTGAGGCAGCATGACAAAGGTGTTTATGAACTTTTCAGAAGTCATTTAACTAATTTTAAAAACAATACAGCAGTATCTGAGTCAACTCATCATGAAAATGTCTACAGACACCACCAACCCCTTCCCCCATCCAGTTAGACCGAGAAGAATCAGGAAAGAATATCCCTGCTTTGCACCCTCTTAAGTGAAAATACTGGAAATACTGGATTCAATTAATAACACAACACTAATTTATTTCCAGAAAAGCGAAACAATTAATAGCTTCTAAATCTGTAAAGATTGCACCAGTCAGGATTGCATATCTACTTTCTAATGAAGTAAGCTAAGTTGCCTTAAATTTCATTTAGTCTTTGTCTAAAATTTCATTATTTTGTATCCTAGCTGGAAAACAAGTTGGAATTTGAAAGGGAAATCAATAGGACTATTTAACCCTTCTCTTCTCACTTCATCATTTGCATAATTAGCAAAATATTTGCAAGCATTGCAGATTTGATGAACTGGAACATAGTCATAAATTTGAAAGAAACAGACAATTACAAATGTTCTGTTCATACAACCAAATAATTAACCAGCCTCCGCACTGTTAAATTTTGGACACTTAGCAGACAGATCTCCACGGGATCCACGGGGTTGCTAAAGCAGCTCTTCTTTTGTGCAAACCTCCATTTCATTTTGCATTTCCCATTAACTGATTTTCAAAGCGCTTCACGAGAAAGTCACCAGCCTCTTACCTTGCTTTGGAGCCATTGAACTCAAATTTTCCAGCAAAGCCATATGTTTCCTTTGGAGTTGCAACATACTTTAAAAAGGCTTAGCAAATAAAGATGTGCCAAACTTATGCAAATCCTTCCAAAAATAAGAAGTATCTTATGAATAATGCAGGCTCAGTGTCCAAGTTGTGCAACGGTCTTTTTTAGCTAAACGAACTCCCACTCGTCTCGTCTTGAACTGCAGCCAAAGACTCTAATTTAAAGCAACTGTCAACTTTGCTATAAAGCTTTCAGAAGAAGTCCACACACACACACACACACACACACACACACACACACACAGCAAAACGGGCAGAAAATCCTCTTGGCTTCCAAACTAAGGAAATGGTTAAATACACTTTAAAATTGTAGCATACTGGGAAGTAAATCTCCCTGAAGTCCATGAGCCCAATTTTTTTCTGAGCACATAAATCTTAAATTATATTGCAAATCTAAGAGGAGAGATTTGCCTCTCCTCTTCCGGGCAATAACGTAGAACAATAATTGTGCATATTAATTGTTTAAATCAGGGAATTCCCCAGCCTCCAGGCTGCAACCCAGTACCGGGCCATGGCACACCCAGAACCAGGTTGTGGAAGTAATGCACAAGCGCAGGTGCGCACGTGCAGTTCTATTTGCATGAGTAGTGGGTGAGTGCCGCACACAGCTTCATTTGTATGATAGGCATGCGTACATGCCTGCTGCTTGCACAAATAGAGCTCTGCACACCACACACAAAACCATCCCCTCCCCCCTCCCCTGCTGACCCCAAAAGCCAGAAAGCTGGTTTAAATTATCTTATGTTAAAAAAAAATACACAAAAGAAGAGAATCTCTTCCACTTCTGGTGGAAGTGAACTGGGGGGACCAGAACAGAACCTGTGAGTGCAGCTCAGCTAAGGGCACTACCATGTTTCCCTGAAAATAAGACCCACCCAAAAACAAGCCCTAGCCTGATTTTTGGGGTGGGCCTAATATAAGCCCTACCCCAAAAATAAACCTGGGGGGTGGACATGGCCAACATGAGAGGCAGCAACTGCGCAGGAGTCAACAGTTTCTGGCTGCAGCCACTGCCCAGTGGCCCCTTGGCCCTGTGCAAATACGGTTAATTCCAAGGGTGCAGGTAGGAGGGGAGGAGACAGGCCACCTGGATGTGCTGTGCAGCTGCCTGACTCACGGGAGGTTTGTACAACAACACCGGCAGCAGGCAGAGGCCTGGGGGGTGGGGGAGGCAGGTGACTCTGAACGATCGGCACAGCTGCGGGCAAGCCAAGAGATGGTGGAACCGAGTGGGTGATACCTTGGGGTCGCCTCTGGTTCCGTCTGGCTCTGCTGCTCACTTTTCGCCCAGAGGGAAGTGAAGCTTCGTGTGCTTGCAAAGGGAATGCTTTGAAATGAACCTAATTACCTTGTTTCAAACTCTCCTCTTTGCAAGCACACAAAGCGTTGAATTTCTGTCATTTCTTCATCCGGGCAAAAAGTATTTGGTCCTCTATTAGGTGTTTGGGAATGGAACAAATCCCTGCTCTGACAGGCACCTGCACAGTGTTGGGATCACCTGCCCCGTCCATCCCCCCTGCTTCTGCCTGCTGCTGGTGTCACCACGAAAGTCTCCCCTGAGTCTCCCCTGAGTTAGGCAGCTGCACAGCACATCCAGATCTCCTGTCCCCTCCCCCCGCCTGTGCCCCCACACTCAGAATTAGGAGTGTTTGCACTGCATCAAGGAGAACAAGGCAAGCCGAGAGCTTGGCCCGTTGCAGCTGCGGCCAAGCAGACAGCGGGGATGGAGAGAACAGAGCCAGCAGTAGCTGTGCTCCTGCTCCCCTTGGCCCCCGTGCTCGCTGCCTCCCGCACTTAAAAAAAACAAGACCTTCCCAAAATAAGCTCAAGTGCTTATTTTCAAGCCCAAAAGAAAATAAGATAGAGTCTTATTTTGGGGGAAACATGGTAATTCATGACTGTCCAAGGTTTGTGGCTTTAAATTTTAATAGTGAAGTAGTAATCCCTTCCATTGGGTCGTTTCAATTGAGAACAGAGTAACTAATGGGACGGGAGAGTTAATTTCACTCCTTCTGGATCATAGCATTGCTGGTTGAATCAGTTGGACAGGACTTCTCAAATCCATCTACAGATTTTTTTACAAAACTTCCCTGCACTTCCATATTGTATGTGACCAAACTGAGATATGCAGCTTTTAATACAAAGAGGGTCCTCTTCGTCCCAAGGAAATTCTTTTTCAAGAGGTCCAGTTATGAAATAGCATAAGAAATTCAGATGGTCGGCAGCCAGGAAGTCAAAACCCGATAGAACAACAGAATAACAGAGTTGGAAGGGATTTAGAAGACTTAGAATAACTTTATTGTCACTTTCAATGTACACTAATCAACATACGTTAAAATGAAATTTCCTTGCATACAGCTCACAAAAAGTCACCCCCTCCAATATACACTACATAAACATGATGAAATAAATAAATAGATAATATTATGCATATGCATAATATTATATGACATATAATATTACATAGTCTAATCCAGAAGTATACATGTAGATGGCAAGAAAAACAAATCTTGTGAGTTTACCAGATGGATGGCATAGGGGAAAAAGTTGTTACAGAATCTGATAATCCTGCTAGAAATACTTCAAAACCTCCTTCCAGAGGAGAGCAACAGAAGCAGACCATGTGTGGGGTCTCTGACAATGCTTTGAGCTCTAAGCACATAACACTTATAAGCAGTATCCTGTGGCAGCTGAATTTCAAAGCTGACAGGCTTTGTGGATGCCTTACATCCTGAATAACAGAAAGCGAGCTTCCTATTATTTTCTCGACTGTCCTTATTACTTTTTGTATGGATTTTGTATCTGAGGCACTGCTGCCACCAAACCAAACAGTGATGCAGTTTGTCAAAATGCTCTCAGTCGTGCCTCTGTAGAAAGTGGCCAGGTGTTCTGACCCACGCCCTTTTCCAACAAATCAAACACAATCCAAAAGGAAAAAAACCTTGTAATGCTTTTGCAAAATAATTAGCTGTGATAAGCCACAAGCCTTGCCACACTGTGCAAGACTTGCCAAAAGATAACAGACAAGAAGTAATTTGCAATACAAGAATCTTCAAATACAAACTCAGGATACTGGAATGTCCACGAGGCTGGAGTTTCAAAACGACTTTGCCTTCTGCAAAGTACATTCGTTTCACAGCTGGCTTTTATCTTCTTGAAGATATTACCTTGCAGTCTTACTCCTGAGTCACCCGTGCTGTTGTAGCTGCTGTTTCCTATGAGCAATCCTGCGTGCGCGCACACTTGGAACAGGCTCCTTGGGAATCTCCTCATCACTGCTGCCAGCCCCCATAATCTCTGAAGGCAGCAGTCCACTCCCTAGGTCCTGGCCCCTCATCTGAGTCCTCACTCTCCTCAGCCGTCCGCACCTGCTGCTGGCTAACCACAACACTAGGACAGAAGGAGAAAGATATGTTCTCCTTATCCAACGCAGGAAATGTAGATGCTAGTTTGTACTGTTACTAAGAATGACATGTGGAGAGACCAGATCGTTAGTTATCTGTACCCCCAGATATTTAATACTGTTGACCACCTCTACAGCTGCATCCTTGAAACTGAGTGGAATATGACTATGCTAAAATCTACAATGATCTCCTTTGTTTTATTAACATTTAGAACCAGGTTACTTTTATTGCACCAATCCACCAGAGCTCTCACTTCTTCCCTATAAGCATTTTCACTATCATCCCAGATAAGACCCAGCACTGCCATGTCATTCACATACTTCACAATATGATTCATAGCAGATTTGGCACAACAGTCATGGGTCATCAGTGTAAACAGTAGTGGACTCAAGAAACAGCCCTGTGGGGAACTTGTACTCATGAGTATTCTACTGCTCCAGGTGTCCCAAGCTAAGATGAAGCATACAGGAAAGTGCAACATCTATGGAGTGGTTCTTCTGATAGGCAAACTGCAATGAGTCAAATGTAGGGGAAAGGCATGAAACCACGCAGTCCTTTACCAATCTCTCAAAACACTTCATCATAATGTAAGTGAGTGTAACTGGATAGTAATCATTAAGGTATGTTAATATAGTTTTGGGGGGGCACTGGTACAATTATTGCAGTCTTAAAACCTGATGAAACCATGGGCTGATGCAATGAGAGATTGAAGAAAATATCTGTGAGAACAGTGGCCAGCTGTTCAGCACGGTCCTTAAGTATTCAGGGATATTATCAGGACCCACAGCTTTTTGAGTATTGGCTTTCTGCGGGACCTTATGAACAGTTGTATCGAACCCGAGCACCTGCTTACCAGGAAGGAGAACAGCCTTCCTTGTTGGAATATTGTTTGTGACCTTGAACCATCCACAAACATACTGTGTTTCCCCAAAATATGACCTACTCAGAAAATAAGTCCTAGCTTGATTTTTACATGTGTGCCCAATATAAGCCCTATCCCCCCAAAATAAGCCCTAATTAAGATCGCCACCCACTCCAGGGTGCACAGATAAAAATTAAGCTAGGCTGGGGGTGGGGGAGGTGGGGCTGCCCTACTACTTACCTTTGGATAGTTGCAGCTAGGCCTCGCACACCTTGGCCCGTTTCTTCTGCAGCCAGCAAAGCTTTCCTGAAGGCCTTTCTAGTCGATAACAGAGCTCTGAATCGATCCGGAACTCTGTTATTGGCTGCAGACAAAGAAGTTGGACAAAGAAGTTTCTGAAGGCCTCTGATAGTGAAAAAGAGGCCAGGGGCAACACACACAAGTGAGGTGCATCAGTGGATGATATTCTGCCCCCAAAATAAGACCTGGTGCCTTTTTTGGTGGCAAAAAAAATAAATAAGACAGGGTCTTATTTTGGGGGAAAACATAGGTATTTAGCTTGGGTAGAGAATCCATGTTACCCTTACGTGTCAGGGAAGCTGCTTTATAGTCCATAATAACTCAAATACCTTGCCACATATCTCAGGTCCATAGGATCTTGAAAGAAATGCTGTACTTTCTGACAGCCCACTTTGCTGTTTTTATAGCATGTCTCAAATCAGCGTTTGCTTTTCTAAGTGCTGCCACATCACTTGATTTGAAAGCAGTGTTTCTCACCTTTAATATTGCACAGACCTCCTGAGACATCTAAGGTTTGCTCGCATAACAATAGTCTTAAGAACACTGACATCCTCCGTACACTTCTGAATATAAGCAGATCCAGTAGAAGCATACTGTTTCACATCAGTATGTTGCCCATTTGTTGCAGCCTGTTTAAGTATGTTCCAATTTGTGAACCCAAAGCAATCCTGTAGAGAAGTGGTTCCCAAAGTGGGCTGTACTGCCTCCTGCGGGGTGGGTGGGATGCCTTAAGGGGGCACTAAGAGGTAAGGGGGCCAGCAGGGGGCACTAAGAGGCAGTCTGCAGGGCCGGCACCTCAAACACCCCCCCCCTGCCGCCTCTTAGCGCCCTCAATTGGGCTGGCAGAGGGGTGCTAAGAAGCGGCGAGGGGCGTTGTTGGATCCCATACATGGTTTTGGGCCTGATTTAAAAAGGACTTCTTGTCACTTGAGATCTCAACTTGCTTCTGGGCTTTTGTCAGAGTAGAGTAAAAGAAACTTCATTGAGCTGAGAAAGTATATACTAATATCTGGTTTTATAGAGCTGAGAGAATGGATTTCCCACCTTCTCCAGCCTTAGTTCAAGTAACTATTTGGCAGGTTTCCACCATTTTCTTTTAACTTCTAAAAAGATCCAATTATCCTGTTTCTGTAGTTCATCCTTCCTTCGTAGCTTAATTATAAGTGAAGACATCTTCCCTGTCCAAATTGAGAATTCCAGATTGCTTTTGAGAACCTCTGCCAAGTATTTGTAGTTTCTGCTTTCTGTTGCAGCCATGCACTCAAAATTCCTGAGATGGTGTAGTCCTGCCTACTACAGTCTCAAGCCTATCCTCACTTCTCCCTTTATACGGATAGTCTGTGTACCTTTTCCACAGCCTCAGACTCAACAATTCTTTTTCAAATCTCATTTTTGACCGAGCAGGGAAATTGTAACAGTGGAATTCTGCGTTCACTAAAAGAGGATTCATACGTATTGCAATCTATAAATTTAAATCTGTCTTGGGCCAAAGAGAGAATTATGAAAGCAGATGGTTTTCCTGATTCTCTTTGCTAGAACAATACGATTCAACATCTCTTTCTCAAATGTAATATTTGACTGAGTTGGGAAATGTAATTCTAATAGTGAAATTCCGCTTTCATTATTAAGGCCGGTTTGAATCGAGCGTAGTCACCTTCATGCTCCTGAGGCAGCAGTAGACAGAGAACCATAACCCTCTTAGAGCAACGTGGTGATGCTCAGAATAAGAGTGTGTTTATAATAAAGTCATGCTTTCAAAATACACACATTTGGGTTCTTTTTATTTCAGTTCCCACTGATATAGAGGCATGCGACCAATTAATTGGCACACTTACCACCTTTGTTTTGAAAGTCTCAAGATATCTGAGGTAGAAATCCTAGGTGGGGGAGACTGACCACTTTTTGTCAACTTGTGCCCAGAAAGGATCCATATCCTTCAACAAATGGCATCACAATCACTGGATCCCGTATGTTAAGGTGAAACATCTTCAACATTTGCTTTTATAGTCACACTGTGAAGGGATTCTGGATCATTCCAGAAGCTGACAGAGTGAGTACCTGTATCTCAGGAGGTGTCCTATCCAAACGTGGTCCTGTGAGAAGTTCCTTGAGTATAAGCATAGGGTGTGTGTGTGGGGGGGGTGCTGAAATCTTAATTTTCAGAAGGTCTCTTCTGTTGGCAGACGCTCAACAGCGTGAGGTTCAAAATAATAGCTGTGATTGTCATGTAGGGTATACTGTTTGGCAGTACTCCATCTTTTACAGTTCACCTTCTGGGAAGTTCATAAGAATTCATTGTCAGCTTTCAAACTAACCAACTCCAAAACAATAACCCCCGAGACAAGCATTTCTTCAAAGTTCCATTTTATTAGAGTTGTCATATTGACACCATCTGGGAAAACCTAATCTGAGAGTCCCAGGTTTTCCCTTCCCAAAAGAAAATCAAAGATCCCTCCCCTGCACCCACCAGTCTATCACATGGCCCAATCGAATTACCATCCCAACTGGAGACATTCCTCCATACACTCCTCTCCCGGTTCAGGGTAACATGTCCTTGACTCTCTGAGAAAGAATGTTGTTGAGTCTAATCTTCTCCCTCACTATGAAGTCCCCCCTCCCAAATTCCCAGGCACTGAATGTGGCAGCCTCAAAGCTTCCAAGTAAACACAGGGCTTCCAAGGCTGACATTCTTGTTCTTCCAAGTGCCAAAGAAATAACTACTCAGTAGTATCAAGAGATATCCGGGTCTTGTTCCTAACAGAGGTTAGAATGGTTGGGACCACAGAATGGAGGAGAAGAGGGAGGCCAATGCCAGCCAGAAACACTCTGGAGAAACGGGGAACAGGGAAGGGAGAGAGGGAGATGATGAAATGCATGTGAAACATCCTGCAAATGCTATGACTTGCACCTGGATGGCTACAATATTATAACAGTGTTTGCAGGGGAGACATTATTATTCTGGGATGCAGTTTGGCACTGATGTGGGGCGAAGGGATAAGAGCATGGAAAAATATTTCAGAAAGTTATGTTGGAACCTAGTGTGAGATTAGTGGGTTTTAATCTTGTCAGAATGAGAGTATTTGTGGGGGAGAGGAGAAGGGGAAGAATAAAGTAAAAATACTTTCCCCCTCATTTTGTCAAAGAAGGCAGATGAATGAAATGACATGAATGAAAGGTTTTACAAGGGATCCCAACAAGATTTGTAGGATCAGCTTGAGAAATTGGTGGAGAGAAGCTATGAAGTTATATGCCTACAACTACAAATATTAGAAGAATCATTTTAGGGAAATGGGGAAAGAACTCACCTGCTTAGGAACCAGTCAGAAGGAATAGAATTAAATGAAAAGAGTATCTGGAGATGGGTAATACAATTATTCTGAATTAAGGAGGTGATCACTTCTTCCCAGGAGTTGGTGTGAGAAGATCAGGACAGTTGCCTTTATTGACTCCAAAGTCAGTATGATTGATTCAGAGACATTTCATGAATAAAATAAAATAAATTGATGGGAGCAACTTCAGTCACGCCAGGAGGAATTTTTCTAATGTGTCTTTTGAGACAAAGTATGGCATTATTTTCAAATTTAATCGAACATAATTTAGAGGTTTGTGTTAAATTAAATTAGAGGCTTGAACATTGAACAAGCAAATAAATAAACCTGGACTGTAAATTTACCAAATGTATTTAACTTTTGATAAATTTTTACCAAATTAAATTAGGTTTAAATCAATTTAAAAACCATCTACAAATCTTGCAGAGTTGATGTTTATAGTCACTGGGCCTGGAGTTCTCAAAAGTTATAAAGGGAGGGGAACCAGGGGTGGGATTCCAATTTTTTAAGAACCGGTTCTGTGGGCATGGCTAGGTGGGCGTGGCCATGTGCCTGAGTGGGCGTGGCTTCTTTTTGAGCAGCAGCGCCCCCCCACTTTTTTTTTGCCTCTGGAGCCTCAGGGGAGCCTCGGGTGCTGGGGGAGCGGGGGCGTGTTTGCTCCCAGAAGGCTTCCCTGTGGCTCAGGAAGGCAAAGAACAGAGCCGGGGGTGGGGGGCGGGGGGACTCTCCTTCCTCTGCCTTCCATTTGGATCCTGCTTTACCGGTAGCATGTCGTCCGAAGTGCAGGAGGCAGCAGCTCTTTCCCAGAGAGCAAAGACAGCGGAGCTTGGAATGTCTGGTGGGCAGAAAGGGAGCAAGGCTGGACTCTCCTTAGCAATTCACAGAGTCTATTTATAGTTATTGCAGAGAATTGCTTAAGTCTGGTAAGAAGTTTGTTTGTAAGTGAATTACTCAGAAGTAACTCCACAGGTCATTCTTGGTTCTTCAAGCCTGACATTTTTTTCATCCATTGTTCAGTCAAACAATCCTTATTAGGGAAAAGGACACTAATTTTATTATAATTGCAGCGCCAAACAATTCCACGATTTTCAGTCCAGTTCTAGGAATATAAAAAGAAAGGTAGGTTGAATTCTTCTGCTCAAAATCTGGAAGTGCAATCTTGACCCAATCTTGAAAGGTAGCTGTGCAACTACAGTCTTTCACATGGGAATGTTTTAATGAAGAATTCCCTTATTAAATAATTGAAGCCAAAGCTCTCTCTATAAAATGGAATATACAGGGGAAAGAGACATAGAAAACCACATAAAATTGGTTTAGCACGAAGGCTCATCACACAAACTTCTAAATAATCAGTAAAACCAGTCTAGCAAAATTCGTCATTGCCTCATTGAATAAATTCATTGATAGATTATAAATACACAAGCCCTTGTTACTCTTCTTTCTTCGTTGCTATCCTCAGGTTTACGGAATACAAAAATAACTAAAAGCCAGTCTCTTCACTAGAAACTGACTATTGCTTTGCCCAATAAAGGAAAACGCTCGGTCTCACTGTGGCCAATGCTGAACTGGTGCAAATCAGCTGAATCCCACCACTGCAATCCCACTGGCTCTGCAATCCACCTGTCAATATGGCTCAACTGCATCTATACTTCTGTTACTTTTTTGCTGAGGGTTTGTCTGGTTTTCCAGAACCAAGTCTGTTGGTGACCTAATTGATGATTGCATCCTGAATAGTTTCATTAAAGCTGTGTATTTAAGTGACATTTAGCCAAGAAGCCAGTCAGATGATCTTAAACTGGTCAGTGTTGAGCTAAACTCTAAACTCTTCCAGTCAGAGTCTGGTGGGGCAACTGTCTGCTCCAGCTGCGTCCGCCATCCCCGGCTCTTCTGCCAGTGTGGCAGCAGCCAGAGGGCACAGGCTGCACAATAGGATTCAGTGGTGTTGGTACCACCATGGTCACATCAGAGGCACCAGGGCAGGCAAGGGGCACTCTGGGCATCGCCCTGCCAACTTGGGCAGGAGCATGGCTGCAGCTACGGTGTGGCAGGATGCATTCTATGTTTCCAGCTGCTGCTGCTATTGCTGGTGGTGGTGTGGTCATTCTCTTGCCAGACCCCACACACCCGCTTGCTCACTGTCTGCCCGGCTCTCCCTCCAGCTGTGGCACGTTGCTATTGTCACTCGGCGCAGAGTGTTTCCATGGCAAGTTGGCCACATGGAGCTGCCCTGCAACAAGTTGGCAGTGGTGAATCAGCAGAGGTGAGTTGAGAGCAGCGAGCTACCCATGGCAAGTTGTCCCATTCCATACTATAGAATATTCCCAGCTTCTTGTATCTGATTATAATAGGGTCATTATATGTGTTCTGTAAAAATCCAGGCAACCTATAAATGGGAGCAAAGAGATATATAAAAAAAATACGAACTCTGATATACATTGTTTTTATTTATTTGTGGTCAATGACTAGTGATGTAACTACAGTATTAAAGCAACTTATAAAAGCAATACCAGCAGAACAATAACCTATCATTTAAAGTTTACAGATATAAAAAGTAAATAAGTATTTTCAAGAATTGCCTGCAATTGTATTTTTAATCTTTCCTTAAGAATAATTTCCCACCCTTATGGGGTACATTGGCATATTGTATCTCCTACCATAAAATCCTGTTTACACTGCTTTAAATTGAACAAAAACTGGTTTTGATTCTTTTTTTTTTTAAGTCCAAGGGATGTGTTTGCCTACACTCCACTTTGGTTTCCTTTAAAATGAAAAAACTGCAAATTATGGAATAATACTCCCCATCTTCTTTCATTTCTACTTCTCTGTTAAATCTGCCGTGTTGGTCATTATCTGGTCGAGAATAACCGATGCTATGTGCCTTCCTCTACCCTGCAGAAGAGAGTTGTCAGCAAGCCAGATTCGGGAATGCCTTGAGTATCCTGTTTGGCAAAGTTTATTTCTTAGCAGATGTTGGGGTAATTAGCCTCCTATGATTGCCCCCAGTTAATTGTTGTTTTTAGGGCAATTTGGATTGAGTCCATAGTGAGAGGATGCAAACCATAGTGGTTCTGTTTTTTATAATGGGAAAAAAAACTGTTAGACGATTCAGTTACAAATTTCCCATAGCATGATTGGTTGGATGCCAAGTTGTGAGCAACAGCTGGAAGAACTTGTTCAAATCTTTCTTCTCAAATCTTTGCCCAGGAGACAAAGCAAAGGAAGGAGACCTATGAGATGGTTTCATTGATCTCCCTTCAAAATGGACTTTGGGATTCTGGACCCTTTGGTAAGTAACTTTAACTTTAGTTAAAGTTACTTAACTAAATTTTAGTTGAGCATCATTACTCCAATGTTTTTCAATAGCGCGCATCAAAAATATCTGGGATCCATAATGCAAAGTAATGCTCCTCCCAATACAAATGGTTATGTCATTACATAATGATGGAATTTATGTTATAAATCATTTTCTAGCAGTTGCTTCTTGATTAGCAAGAAAAGTGACCTTTGGAATAAAGGGAAAAAAATTCAATAGTCATAATTTCTACTAATAATTGTTCCTAGCAAATGCATGCTTTGGGATAGATAGACCTGTTCCTCAGACACCCACGCTACTGAATTGAGGAGTTTTCAATTTTCATTCCTGTATTTTTATAGTGCAATGTAGTTATTTGTTGTGTGGAGGAAGACAATGAATTACATTGCTGCAAAGAGTGAAATGAATTTATTTCTAGACAATCATGCTGATAAAGGCAAATGATATAGTGAGATAGCCAGGAAGAACTTCGTTAAATCTGGGCTTGGAATTGTTCTCATAATTTGGAAGAAACAACATGGGTGGGCCTTGATTTGAATTTGGAATACAGCGCAAGAATCTAATCTTTTCTCACTGCTATTAATCTTCCCATCTGCTATTTGCATCCCATCAGACATCTGAAAACATCGTGTACGAAATGTTTCAAAAGTTTGCACTAAGATACTGTTTGTCTTATGACCTAGCAACAGGCAGGATTAATTTGATTTAGAAATGTTTAAATTACCCAGTCCACATTGGTTATGATCATTAACAAGCTAGAGGTCATGAATCTCATCAGAGAGAGGGTAAGATTTGCAAAGTGTATCTTTAAGCTTTCAAAGAACTCAGAAGATCGTATTACTATTAGACAGCTGGATTAGTACAGTATTAGATAGCTGGATCAGCCTAGGAAGAAAATTTACAGAATTACAGAATAACAAAGTTGGAAGGGGAGGTCTTCTAGTCCAATCCCCTGCTCAGGCAGGAGACCCTATACCAGTGGTCCCCAACCACCGGGCCCCAGACTGGTTCCGGTCCGTGGATCATTTTCTACCGGGCCGCCGGTACTTGGGTGCTGCCATCTTGTTTCGATGGTGCTTGAGAAAGTGCTTCCGGGTGAGCTTGTCGGTCGTCGGTTGGAAAGCGGCGTTTGGGTGTTGAAGGAATCTTCACGCCTTAGTTTCATAACAATTACTGTTTTGAACAATATGCAGGTTGTATTACAAAAAATGGCTATTTTATCTGTGAAATTATGAAATAAATTTGAGTAGAGGTCCTGGGAAAGGTGTCAGAATAACAGAATAACCCTTAGAGGGACCTTGGGGGGACCCTATACCATTTCAGAGAAATGGCTGTCCAGTCTTTTCTGAAAAACTTCCAGTGATTGAGCTCCTAGAACTTCTGGAGACAGGCAGTTCCACTGGTGAATTGTTCTCGCTGTCAGAAAGTTTCTCCTTAGTTTTAAGTTGCTTCTCTCTGTGTTCAGTTTCCATCCATCGCTTCTTGTTTGCTTTCTGATTCTTTGGAAAATACATTGCCCCCCCCCTTCTTTGTGGCAGCCCGTTAAAAGCCTGTTGCTGATCACCCTTTTGGGCAAAGCACGTGAGCCATTTCCTCCTTTCAGTGGTCCATGAAAGGACATCTATAGTACGTAGATAATAAAGTCAAAGAAAGGTGGACAACATTTTTACAGAACTACAGATACCTTGAGGCTGGGTGACAAGGAATGGCTGGGAGGGGAGGGGCCAGGCGAACACCCCTTGACGTGAATGACATTGAGTTGGCCACGCCCACCCAGTCACATGCCCACCAAGCCACACCCACCAAATAAGCCATGCCCACAGAACTGGTAGTAAAAAAAATTGAATCCCACCACTGGCAGTCTCCCTGTAGCAACAAAATTACTTATATTCTTTTCTTTGATCAAAACGATCAAAATCTAGCCATTTCTGCCAAATCCATCAGTTTCCGTAGCCATTTGTCCACGGTGGGAATCGAAGTATCCTTCCATTTTAGTGGGTACAGTAGTCTTGCTGCTGTCCACATATATAAGATCAAAGTTCCAATTTTTCCCCCAAGTCTTTTTTCCATTAAACCCAAAAGAAAAGTTTCTGGTTTCATTATCTTCATTTTAAGAAGGTTCTGTATTACACTATGAATAACTCCAAAATTTCTTTGCTTTATCATAAAGTAAAGAAAGCACCATAAATGATAAAAAAGTCCCTTCTTTACTTTTACATTTCCAACATTCATTTGAAATACCTCTATACATTCTAGATAACTTACCCAGTGTTAAATACCAGTGATATATCATTTTATAGACATTTTCTTTTAAATTATAGTTTAGTGTGAATTTTAAACCTTTCGTCTACAGATTTTCCCACTGTTCAAGCATCACATTATATCCAAAGTTCCTTGCCCACTGAATCATACAATGTTTTACATGTTCTCTTTCCTAATTCAATTCAGTAACATTTTATAAATTTTAGCAATAATATGTTCATCACTACCACACAGTAAGATTCCCAATTCATTTTTATCAAAATCAAACCCATAACTCTTTTTATTTAGTTTAAATAAAACTCTATAAAGTAAGACCTTGCAGAACGGTCTACGATGTCCCGTGGTAGCTTTCTCATAAGTGGCAAATCTGGAGTTTACTCTATAGCAGTGGTCACCAGGTTGTGGGCCGTGAGAAAATTTGGGTGGGCCGCAGCATGCTGAGGCGGGGAGGCGGGGCAAACCTGCAGTCTCCCATGTCATGGCTGCTGCCTCCTGCCTCAGCGCATCGAGGAGACCAAGCAGCAGCGGGAAGAACATGGACCTCCTGAGTCGCAGGAAGCAGCTGCCCTCAGGTGAAGATGTTGTGAGGGGGAGGGTCGACCCCCTCTTCCTCCTTGCCAGAAGCCCTCACATGCTCAGCGGGAAGGAGGCGGCTTGTCGGGGGCCAGAGGGGCAGTGAGCGCTTTGCACGTGAGCACTTCTGGTGAGGAGGAAAAGAAGCTTCAGGGGGGTGTTGAGCCTCCCCCTTACAACATCTTCCCTTGAGGGCATCGCTGGCAGCCGCTCAACCTCCTCAGTGTGTGGAGGAGAGAGGCAGGAGGTGACACCAATTCAGAGGATCCTTTCCCCTCACCCCACCCCCTCCAGGCCGGGCCTATGCGTCTATGTCAGCTTCCTCGGCCCTCTCGGCGCTCTGCTCTTCTGCCCCCCCAGCCCCAGCCATCGCTGCCCGGGGAAAGCACAGGAAAAGCTGGCAGAAACATAGCTCTTGCTGGTGCAGAGAGCTCAGATCGAGGAAGGCACAGGCAAGAGAAGACGGAAGCTGCCACCTTTGAAAAGTGCCACTTTCTCTTGCCTGTGCCTTCTGATCTCTGCTCTTTCACCCCAGCAAGAGCTGTTTCTGATCACTTTCTTTTCCTGGGGGTGGGGGCAGCAGAGACATCAGGGCTGCTCTCCCCCCCTCAGCAAGCCAGTCCTGGAGGAACACGAAGAATTGCGGGCAAGCGCCGGAGAAAGGTGTGTTGGAAATGCCAGCACACGTTTCCAGCATGCTCTCCTCTGTCCGGAAGTAGGATTGAGTGGCGGGAAGGGAAGGAGAAGCCCGGCTGGCTTTCTTTTGGCACGGGGAGGGGGAAGACCAAATGCACAGACCAAAAGAGCCGAGGAAAATGGCACCTAATAGCCAGTCTGTTTGTGCAGGCGAGAGCTCGAGCTTTTCTGGGCTCGACACCCCGACCCTTCGGCCTCCACACAGGGAGGGATCCTTCTCTGCTTGGAAGCAGCGGGAGAAACCTGGAGCTTAGCCTCAGAGGGTCCTCTCCTTATGTGGAGGCCGAAGCGGGGGGTTGTTCCCCGGTTAATAGGAGCCCATCTTCATCGGCCCTTCCAGCCTGGCCCTCCACCCCTCCCCCAACTCCAACGTGGGGAGATACGAGATGGCTCTGCTTCTCTTCCATTTGAGAGGGAGCTGGTTCCTCCCCGTCCAGACCTTCCCAGCCTCCAGGCACCACGTAGCTTCTTAAATCCTCCCTCTTCCCCCCCACAAAGGATGAGAAAGGCCCCTCCTTTCCCTTCACCCTGTCCCACAGTTATGACTAAGCATTTACGATTTTGTTATAATTAAGCATTTTTATATTGTATATATATGTGTGTGTGTGTGTGTGTGTGTGTGTGTATACATAAATCGAATTTTTAATATTAAATTTATATTTAATATAGAAAATATTTTTTTACATTAAATATATTATCTTTTTTAAAAAAAATCGTATTTGTGGTCCTCGGGATTTAAAAGTATGAGTTTGGTGGTCCCTGAGGTCGAAAAGGTTGGCAACCCCTGCTCTATAGACCTTATCCAGGTCTTTATCAATATTTTTTCTTCTTTATTAATCATGGATTGAATCAACTCAACTTTAGCCGTATATTCATCCACAAAAGGGCCTTAGAAGTTCTATATCTCCTGATAATCTTTCAAATTTTTCTGTCGTTTTATAGGTGGCCAGTTGGGTAGAGTATAGCTAAAATTTAAATTTAAAAATTTGAAATTTTAAAATTTAATTTTTAAAGTTAAAAGTTTTAGCGTTATAGATTGGTACCATAAAATCCACATAATGCTAGTAAAATATTTAAAAGAATTAGCAGCAGCATAGTCTTCGGGTTCCCTCTTGTGGTGAATCAACGCAATTATTCGAAAAGCTTAGGCTTGGCATCTTTGTTGAGGAGCCCACACAGCCGGCCCAGTCAAAAGGAGTCAAAATTGAAACCGTTTCACTTCCTCCTCACAGCCCAACTCTTCCCCCCCCCCCCCAGCCATCTTGAAGTCACAAAGCCTCAAAGATGATGATAGTTCCACCAAAAGGAAACAGCAAGCAAGCAAAGAAAGCCTCTTTCATCATGAAAGGCAAATCACGCAGAACAAACGAGTGACTAAGCAGCGGTGGCATCCTTTATTGTCCCTTAAGAATAGCTGATTCTCCCACAGTGAACTTGCACGGTTGCCCTGCCCCGGCCAGGGACTCGCCCAATTGCTTCTATTTCTTCAAGAAGCAGAGCCCCCAGAGCCTGGAGCTGCTCTTTCAACATTTACTCCAGCTGCTCTTACCTTAAGAGTTGACATTTCCAAACAACTTGATGGCCTTCAGCTCTTCACAAAGATAAAAGAAACTTGCCAAGAGATCTTTGGAGAAACCTAACGATGCAGAGAGCCTTGCAGAGAGCCTTTCTGAACATGAATTTGGGGCTCTGAATATGGCTGCCCTACTGTGAAAGAAAGAGTGAGCCGGACTGCTGTACAACCTAAGTCCTTGCTGTAAATTTCCTGGCTTTTGGGGAGATTCTGCAATCCGCAAACAGTTTGTGAAAAATGAAAAGGGCACAACAACACAAACTGATGAGTTGCGGGTCCCAGTGCCGGGATGAGGAGTCAGCTGGTAGCCCACGCCCGGACCGACTGCCCGGACGGGCTTCTCTCGCAGAGGCAATGAAGACAAGGACACAAAGGCATGTTCTTGGGGGAGGAAGCCCAGAGCAAACTTTGCCCCTCTCTTTTATTGTGCAAGTTTAGGGTGGGGTTTAGGGTGTATGAGGAAACATTCCTTTTGGGTACATTTGACCATATAAGGCTATGTATTTGCATATTTGACCATATAAGGAAACTGACCATATAAGGCATACTGACCATATAAGGCATACTGACCATATAAGGTAATACCTATGTTGACCAATCATAGCTTTACACGTGTTGTTGGTTGTTTTGTTACCTGCCTCACTATGTTGACCAATCATAGCTTTACACGTGTTACCTGGCAGGTATGGTATCATTGGATCATTGGGTGATATTGCAACAACAAACCTACACAAATCCTCCAGTGGTGGACAATGAGTTGTTATGGCTAAGCCTACAATTGTTTAAACCCAAGACGGTGCAGCAAAGGTCTGGACCAGGTAAGACAGAGGACACAACTTCCACAACCGTATGTTCCAGAAATCTGCCTGTCCTGAGTCAGCATCTCCTGGCTCTGAGATTGTTTTGTTTCACTGTTCGATAATATTGGTGTTTTCAGTCTTATTTCCTTTAAGTGTGATGTTACCACAAGAACGAAAATACTCAAAGAGTATGCGTGTGGATTCTGAGACAGAATAACAAGGAAAAGTATTTAGTAGAAAAAAATGTCTGCTTTTCCTGCATGTTTTACAACAGAGTTCTAACCATGGATTTTATTTAAAAAGTCGCTTGTGTTTCAGTGTATAAAAACGTCCATTTTGGGATATCTGTTTTATCATCTATTAAATTTTTAAGGGAAAAAAAAAGAAGCAGTCAGAGAACACCTAGCTACTATACAAGGGAGCAAAATGGTTAATTTCCAAAGCATTCCCCACTTTCCCAGGGAGGTTTCTTCTGGGTTAAAAAAAACATTCTAAACCTGTAACTGTGGAGAGTCCGTAGACAGAGGTCAAAAACTGCACTACGTCAAGAATGGGCATTTCCACTGGATGTGGCATCTTGTTGCATAATGCCCAGTGTTCGAATTTGTTAAGATTCTTCTGAATCCTGAGCCTGAATCTTCTAAGGTATTGGCTATTTCCCGTAGCAGGGTGTCATCTCTAAGTTTGATAAATTTCCCACCTATCCCTTCATCTAAATCCTAATCTCAGAACCCCTGAACCCCTGAATCTTTCACAGATTCTGGAGCACCGTGGAAGTACCAGAGGATTGGAAAAGAGCCAATATCCATCTTCAAAAAAGGAAAAAAATGGACCCAGGAAACTACAGACCTATCAGCCTGATATCAATACCTGGGAAGATTCTGGAAAAGATAAGTAAAGAATCTGTGAACACCTACAGGCAAAGAAAGTCATAACCAAAAGCCAATATGGGTTTGTCAAAAACAGATCATGCCAGAGAAAATTTATTGAATTCTTTGACAAAGTAACAAAATTAGTAGACCAGAAAAATACTGTGGATATAATTTACTTCGGTAAGGCATTTGATAAGATAGACCATAACCTACAACTTGATAGGATAGAAAAATGCGGGTTAGACAGCATCACCACCAGATGGATTTGTAACTGACTGGTCAGCTGTACTCAGCATGTAGTCCACAATGGAGTTGCATCTACACGGAGGGGAGTTTGCAGTGGGATACCCCAAGGCTCTGTCTTAGCTCCAGTATTCTTCAATATGTTCAAGCTGTGACAGCCCCGGAACAGAAAAAGTCTGTCGGTTTGGGTGAGAAAATTTTTTTTTCTAAGTAAAGATAGAAGAGTACCCTGTGGAAAAAGAATTATTAAAGAAAGAAGACAGAAAAGTAGAGGGCAGCATTGAAGTAAAACACATGGCTAGCTGTCAAACTTTATTTGGATTTTTTATTTTTAAAGAGAATTTGGTTTGTTTTTTTTTTGACTGACTGGACTGGACTTTAAAATAATAATTTACAGAAGAACCTGAACTTTTGCTTTTATTCTAAAAGCCTTTGGATTATTTTGTCTTTATTTTTACTTTCTAAACTACATGGATACAGTATAACTAGAATATGTGAAAGAAAAAGCTAAGCAATACTGCCATCTAGAGGTCACAGAGATTAAAAATTGAGGACTTTAACAGATTAAATTGTTTTTTTTAAATATAAATTTTATTTGGGTTTTCACAAAAACATAATACAAATAAAACATCTTTTTTGAGAATAGCATGATCCCGGGTTATCACTTCTCCCTACAGACACAAACTCAATTTCATATTCATCTTTGTGTTCTATTCCATATCTTATTACTATTTTAACATTTTCTCCATAATTTTTCCCCTCCCTTGGTCTTCTCAACTTTATTTTTAATTATCTCATGTCTAAATTCAATTATGTATCTTTTTCTAAGTTTCTGTGTCTTTCCAATCATTATATTTATATTTTTGTCTATCCTGTTTCAATTTCATATTATCTTTTCTCATTAAACAAATTTCCCCCTGTAGTTACTAATTGGAGGAGGACACCTTTATATCTTTTAATTTTATCCATTCAACTCTTATTTAAACTTCAATTTATGCCTTTAGAATTATAACATTCAATATAGTACATAACTTCCAATCAAATTCTGTTTGGTACATTCTTAAAATACACACTATGTTCTTTAGATATATGTGTGTGTGTGTGTGTGTGTATGTATATATATATATACACATACATACATAAAGATATATAGATATATATATACACACATACACACACACATATATAAATAGTAAATAGAACACTCATTCCATTCCAATTCAATCATTAATATGTTACAATCTTAACGTCTTTAACATTTCTTTTCAATTGAATATCATACTTTCCATAATTAATTCTTTTTTTCCATATTTCTCTTCACTTATATTTTTATAAATCATTAATAGTAATTAAAATGTTCCCATCCTTTCCTAATTTCATTCTCTTATTTTCTTTATTTCATTTATTTATTAACAAACATTCCATTGCATTACAACAAGTATTTTATCCATCATTTTAATCATACATTGTTTCATATTTTCCAAAATTTCTATTTCTAATATAACAATACTATCTATGTACCTTTGCAGAATCCCTTTTTCAATTAAATTTTCACCCATTATCTCTAAATAGGCTTATACTTTCAATCCTTATACATTTTCACTGTTTCTCTATATCTTATTTCTGTCTTTTATAACTTCTTTTCCTTTCCTTCTTCCCCCTCTTCTTCTCCCTCCCTTTTTTGCCCCCTTGTCTCTCTACTTCTAATTCTCTCTTCTGTAATCCTCTCTTCTGTTGCTTCCTAATGTTGTAATTATTTTTCAAACTATTTTTTTTTCAAATCTTAAACTTTCCACTCTCTTTCCCCGCTTTCCTTTTTTCCCCCACATAAAATTACTTGACCATTAAAGATGGCTTCTTTTTTGTCCCGACCTTCTTGTTCTACAAGCGTTTCTTGTTGTTTCTCATAGTTCCAGATCTCCATTTCTAAAAATTGAAATACAAAGACAAAATAACCTCTTCCTTCTTGTGCATCTTCTTTCTGTTTTTTAAGTCCCATTTTCAATTCTTCCAAAAGTGATGCCATTTTAAACACTTTTAAATAACCACCCAATTGATTTTAAGTCATTTAAGTCCAATAGCCAAAAATCCAAAAATCAGCAAGTAATCCAAATAATCCAAAGCTGTTTCTTCTTACTTCTTTTTTCCACTATCTCTTCCTGGGGTTCTGTTATTTTTTTTCAAGGTTTCAGTTAGAATGTATCTTTTAGGAATCTTGTTAAAGTGTCACTGTAAGTTCCTTTTAGTTCCAGGCAGTCTCCTCCATTTTTCCAGATCCCGCCCTTTTATTCTTTCCTTTTCTCTCCTTTCCTGCTTTTAAAGGTTTTTGAGTATCCCAAAGTCTTTATTATCCCTTTGACATTTTAATTTCAGCTTAAATGCCTGTTGATGTCAAAGTGGATTTTTGTCGATTTCTTACTTAAATCTCTTAACTGTCAGTATAAGGAAGGGAAGAAAAGAAAGCCAAATCCTTTCCCTTTTGTCTCTCCTTCGCTGTTTCAAAATCTTATTTGGGAACAATGTTCAAATTCCAGGGTACCTTATGTTGTTGTTTTTTCAGTTCAACCCAGTCAACCTTCTTATCTTCCTCCTGCACATTCTTTTCCAGTTGATGAATTTTATAAGAAATTACAATAATAAAATAAGTGAATATGCATCCTTGGAGATCTTGATTGTAGATGCAGAACTGGAATGTGTGGAAATGAGTAGATTGACAATGGCAGGTAGAGAATAGGAAGAAAAAGATTATTATAAGATTTGGAATTTGTCCATGAATTGTTAGATAGAAGAGTAAGAAATTTAAACATGCGATAATAGTAATAACATATCATAACTGATTGATTTGGATTGAGTAAGAGAATGAATATAAATTAGGTAAGGATGGAATATATTTTTGAAAGATAATTACAATGATAATGATAATATAACAATTGACTAATGTGACATAAAATATTGATTAGAATGGTTATAAATATAAACAAGAAATGTATGATCATTTTATTATGTGCACAAGAAATATGTACTCAACTGACACACTGTAGAACTGAAAGATGGTTTTATTGGTTGTTTTTATTATAAAATTATTTTTTTAAAAAAAAGAGTCCATGGAGAGGCGTTCCGTTGTTCCACCCAAGTGTTCTGCCACTGCGTTTCCCATATCTGAGCCCATAAGTCCACTGGCTCCTGAACCGTGAAAACAGGCTCTATGGGCAGAAGCGGGAGCTAGTCTTTGGTGTGGTAATACTCTGGTTTCTGTGAGTTGCGACCACTCAGGATGTAAGTGACATGGAAATTAAATCGGGCAAAGAAGAGGGACCACCGAATCTCATGTTGGTTCAGTTTCTGGGCAGTCTGTAGGAACTCCAGGTTTTTGTGGTCCATCCGGACTTCAATTTGATGTCACACCCCCTCCAAATGACGTCTCCAGGCCTCACACACCACCGTCTCCCAGATGGTATAATTGCGCTTGGAAGAATTGAGCTTCTGCGAATAGTATGCGCAAGGGAAGAGGGTACCGCTGGACATGTAAGCCTGGAGTAATACCGCTCCAACTGCAACATCGGACGCATCTGCTTCCACTACAAATGGATGGTGTTGGTTGGGATGCTTCAAGATAGGCTCTTTCATGAAGGCCTGTTTCAAGGCCTGGAATGCCTGTTGCTCGGGAGTAATCCACCGAAATGGGACCTTTTTCTGAAGGAACCTAGGATGAAGGTCTGATAATAGTTGGCAAACCCAAGGAGTCGCTGGATATCCTTCATTCACCGAATAGGCTACCAACTGCACAACAACTTGACCTTGCTTGGCTCTATCACAATGACCTCAGGAGAGATGCGATGCCCCAGGAACTCAATGGTGGACTGGAATAAAGTGGCATTTCTCCAGTTCCGCATACAAGTGGTTCTCCCAGAGCTGTTGCAGAACCAAGCATAGGTGTTGGTGACTTTCCCTCGAGCTAGAGTAGATCAAAATGTCATCGAGGTAAATCATGACAAATTGATCCAAAAGGTCCCAGAAGATGTCATTCATAAAATGTTGGAAGACAATAGGAGCATTGGTCAATCCAAACAGCGTGACAGTGTATTCAAAATGTCCATACTTGGTACCAAACACCATCTTTCACTCATTTCCGGGCCAAAGCCGAACCAAATTATATGCTCCAAGCAGGTCTAACTTGGTGAAAATGGTAGCCCCTCGGAGCCATTCCAACAGTTCAGGAATCAATAGCAAAGGATACTAATTGTGTGCTGTGGTGGCATTTAACTTACGGAAAATGCAACGAAGCCTCAAGACACTGATCTTCTTTTTTACAAATAGGACCAGGGCAGGCAAGGGCGACAATGTGGGTCGGATAAAATCCTGAGCGAGATTCTTGTCCAGAAAGTCCCACAATACGGCCAACTCAGGGTCCAACATCGAGTACAAATGGCCCACAGGGAGTAGCACATCCGGCAGCAAATCAATGGGTCATAGGGCCACTGCAGGGGCAATTGGTCTGCCTCCTGCTCGCTGAAGACATCCGCAAAGTCTGCTAGTTCGGAAGGCAAGGACACTCCGGGTGGACTCAGCAACCGGCCTGGGCATAGCTGGTGGGTGTGGAAGCCACGTGTTACTTAAACACTTCCACACTGGCGGGAAATTCGGAATCCCCTGTGACGTCGTCGCAAGGGGCGTGGCTTAAGGAAGGTCGCCTCCTCCTCCTCCTCCTCCTCCTCCGTGTCGTCAGAGTCTCTTCCGGCTTTTTCCCCCTTCTGCTTCCGGGGTCGCTGACTGTGCGGGAGAGGGTGGAGCCTCACCGCGATCCCGGCTCGGAACCAGCCGCTGAGGGTGACGCCGCCGCCGCCGCCATTGCCATTATGTCCGGCAGTGGTGGCACCCTCGCCGCTCCTGCCGGGGTCCCCGCCGCCGCCGCCGCTTCTCCTCCCGAACAGCCACCTCCTCCACCCCCGCCGCCTCCCCCGCTACCTCCCCCACAACCGCCGCCGCCGCCGCCGCCGGGGAGCTCCGCGGCCACCGCCGCCGCCGCCGCCGAGCCGGAGCTGGTGTCGCTCATCCTGAATCGCCTCAAGAGCCAAGGCCTTTTCGACCAGTTCCGCCGCGATTGCCTGGCGGACGTGGATACCAAGGTGGGAAGCTGCCGTCCGTCCCCCGTCCCCCCCGATGCCGCGGCCCCACATTGCTCGCCTTCCCCGTTGGGCCCCCGTCCGCCAAGCGACCGTCGGGTGTGGGCGGGGGGGGATCGGAGGGGAGCTGGCGATTTTCTGGGGCATGCTTTTCCCCCGCCGTTGGGCCCGAAGAGCCCCTGGCTGAATGAGCCCCGCGCGCCTCGATTCAGCCCCCCCCCCCGCTTCCCCTTCTCCCCAAGCCAGCCCGGTCCTCTCCCCCGTGGGGGCAGCTCTGATCCCGCCGGCCTCCCGGGCCTGATTCCGGGCTGCTCGGTGGGCAGGTGGGCTCCGTTGCCTGACTGACCTAGAAGCCTTTTGCAAGCCTGGATAACTGGTTGCAGATGCGTTTTCTTTCTTTATAAAAAAAAAAGACAGGAAAAAAACCCCCGTTTAACCTGGCTGGGATTTACCTACTCCGAGTCTTCCCTATCAAGGGCAACGGGATGCCTCTGGAAGTTCAAAGGGAGCCTCTTCCCGACCAGGACATCTCAGAACAGGGACCTTGGATGGCTCTGGCTTAGCAACCGAAGTGCCTTGAATTGTGCTTTAAATCGGCTAAAAGCAGAGACGAGCGTTTCTCTTGCACTGTTGCTGGCAGACATAGTTATTATATTCAACTGTCTTTTCAAGAGCCCGGCTGGTTTATATTTGGGTCCTTAGAATTGGAGTTGTATGCAAAGTAGATAATTTCTGGACTCTTTTTACAACAGAAAATATTACAAAAGAGAATAAGTAAAAAATAATTTTATGAATTTTCTCACTCTTTCCTAGATATATTTGAACAACTTGTCTACTGCTCCAATTCTACCTTCAGTACGATGCTGCCTTATTTTACACACTAAATTTTAGAATTAGTGAAAAATACCAGTATTTTTATGCATTCAGAGTATATATAAGTATAGTGTTGTTCCAATGTGTCATGAAAACTATTTTGGATATTGTCGTGTAGTACTTGTGCTATTCTGATTCTAGGACCCAATTGAGGCTGGTCTTGGAAGTTCAAGTTTAGTTACTGAGATTGAAAAATAGTAAATTTCAACAGAACTAGTGTTTCATGTGGCATGAAGTAATTAACTGTTGTTGAATTATAAAAATACAGACATCTCAGTCAGCCTTGACAAAAATAGGACAATTGATATTACTCTTCATTTAAGAGTAAAATTAAGTTTTTCTTAATTTAAATATTTTTACATCAAATTATAAACTGTCTTGTGAATCACTTCGTACACTGATTGGATAAAAATACCTTACTTATGATTTAAGATCATTACCTATTGGACAGAATTTATTGTTGGACTTATTGTCCCAAAGGTACTTTTCAAAAGGCAACTGGACTTTCTTGGGGGTTTATTCCCTGAGTTCCTGAGGTAAAATGAAAAAGTTTGTTGGATGAGAAGCAAAACATTTTCAAGGGGAAAAAATCCAGGAAAGTCCTGTTTCCTTTTGGAAAGCATTTTTGTGACAATCATGACCTGGGTAATAATCCTTAGATATGTTGCAATTACTATAATCGTGCAACATGACTATCATAAAGGAATAAAGAGAGCAACAAATTGGAGCCTCCTTTAACAGAATTGATCTTTCTCAATATAATGGATTATAAAGGATGCCATGTCTTTGTAAAAATAAGACTTTGGAGAAAAGTTCTGGCTTGCTTTTTAGGTAAATAGCATTGGGCTTCTAATTACATTTTACCTCTAGGGAGCATTCAGATGTCAGAGTGTTTGGTAATTGAAATATTTTTCAGAACTTTGGGCAATGAAGGTTTTTTTAAGTCTGTTTTCTTAATCAGTAGTGTTTTTTTCCCTAGTAGATAAGCCTGGAATTATTATAGTGTATACTCCCTCTACTGTTTCTGTATTATTTTAAGCTAAGGTTCTTAAGTGTTTGTGTCCACTGATGAGAATGTGAAGAAATGTCATTCAAGGAGGCTTCACAAGGTATCTGTCTCTTTTTTAGCCTGCATATCAGAATTTAAGGCAGCGGGTGGACAATTTTGTCTCCAACCATCTCGCAACTCACACATGGAGTCCTCATTTGAACAAGAACCAATTAAGAAATAATATCAGGCAGCAGGTCCTTAAGTAAGTTTTACAAACTGTCCTTCTCTATGGCTCTGATCAACTGATTTGATTGGAAATATGCAGGATAAAATGTTATTTGATACATATGTAAATATTTGGAAGATCTTAGACACTGGTTAGGGTTCAAAAATGGCTACATTTCTTATTTTGAAATTCAGTGCGAATGTATGAGGCTGCTATTCAAAATAGCCGAAAATGTTTGGTAAGGAATGATAAGAGTAAAAATTCACCATAGCAAATATATTTCATGTAGCAATTCATGCACTGTACTTAATGAGAATATGGGAAATTCTGTTCTTACTGAAGCATCTTGTGTTTTATATATGAATGTCAGCTTTAAAAGATCATGTCTAGATGTTAACATGCTTAAAAGAAATTAATATTGCCCTTCATGTTTTTAATGATGTGGAGGTTTTTTTTCTCCTAAATGGTTTTTTTCCCCATTTTAACTTGCATTTAAGCAATTTGCAAGATTGTGGTATAGCTGCAGTCCCCAATCTTTACAGCTCCATGGACTTGCAGCAGTGGAAGGGGGTGGAGAGGATGGTTTTGTGCACATGCCCGCCACTTGCACAAATGGAGCTTTGCGTGCTCGCCCACCGCTTGCATGGCCCAGTTCTCAACAGACTGCAACCCTGTCCTGGGCCATGAACCAAAGGTTGCAGCCTCCTACGGTATAATACTGCTGGTGAATGAAAACGTAACTTATTTATAGATTTTGACGATTGAACATTCATTTGTATCAACCTACCAGTATAGCATTAAACTGATTTTTCTGAAGTAATTGAGGTTATTATAGTATGATTTTTATGATCTTAATTGATTTGTGTTTTTACTTGAATAGTTGTAATATATGGTCAGTGATCTCTAATCCACTGCCCAGAGCCTCTCTCTTAAGGGAAATGGGCAGTTTAGAAATAGGAAATATACATAAATTAAATTAAAAAATCTCATTTTCTGGGATGATATAAGGACTCTTCCTTGAGTGGGGGATTGGACTTTGAAGATTTCCAAGCTCCCTTCCGGCACCCTGATTTCAATGATGCTGAAACAGTACTTTAAGGATACATTAAATGAGACAGTGAAAATTTTAGAAAAGCAACAGTAATGCCTTAGGTGGACCCGAAGGACCATGAAAATTAATTATTGAGTCTTACTTTTTTATTATTTCTGAATACAATTTGCATAAATATTTGTTAGAATTATTCAACTATCAGTAATGTGTGATAAAAAAATAGATAGCCTTGTCAGCTGCTACAAAAAGAAAATCATTTTATTTGTGGTGTCTCATGGTGATTTAAGGAAATGCAAGTTATAATAAGCTTATTTTTTAGAAAAAGTTCATGTGAAAGAAAATATGCAGAAAATGAAGAAAATATTATTATACTTTCTTCATGAAGAAAAAGGAAACATGTAAAAATGCCGTGAGAGGAGTCAGTTCTCTTCAAGGAAAGCAAATCTGTATTAATTTTAAGTTTTGCATTTTGAACTACATTATATTGAGGGGTTTTTATATCTTCTTTTGATGGTTTTTATACCTCCCGGGCCCTGTTTTAGCTGGCAGAGGGTAGCAAAACAAACTAAAAACAAAACAGAAGGAGAAACATTTCCCCTTTTGTGTTTGAGATGCAAGAAGGGACAGGAAAGGGAAAGAGGAAGGACAAAGAAAAGATGGGAAAAGAGCAAGCAAGGAAAAATAAGGAAAGGAAGGAAGGCAGAAGAAAGAAGAATGAAGAGGAAAGGAAAAAGAAGGGAAGGAAAGAATGAAGGAAGGAAGGAGAATATAATGAGAGTGAGGGAGGGTCCGAGGGAAGTCCTGCCTTGGCCACAGGTGCCCCCGACACGAGAGATGGTGAGCTGGCCAGCCCCCCCCCCCCAGGTCAGTCACAACTCTGATGTGGCCCTCAATGGAGTTTGAAGCCCCTGATCTATGTGAATGAATTGAACCCCTTCCTTCCCCAATATTTTGCATTGTTTTTCCTAGGATATCTGGGAGTTCTC
Source organism: Pseudonaja textilis (assembly GCF_049901715.1). Taxonomy (NCBI): domain Eukaryota; kingdom Metazoa; phylum Chordata; class Lepidosauria; order Squamata; family Elapidae; genus Pseudonaja; species Pseudonaja textilis. Next base: position 62,497,419 of record NC_141995.1, on the reverse strand, counting down.
TTGAATTCTTCATTATATTATCTCGTGATATATGCAAATAATGATTCTTATCCACCTTGTAATCTTGTTAAGATTACCAAGAATGTCCGTAGACGAGACTCGCTATAAAATAGCATTAGTATATCCCTCCTCTTGCATAAATTATTATATTGATTGTGTCAACGTAATTGTGTTAGCTGTGATAGATAAGAAGTTACATTGTCATTTCATTTCAGATCTGGAATGTTAGAATCTGGTATTGACAGAATCATTTCTCAAGTTGTGGATCCAAAGATCAACCACATATTCAGACCACAGGTAGAAAAAGCTGTCCATGAATTTTTGGCGACAATGAATCACCAAGAAGAGACCAATCCCAGCTTTGCCCTGCCTGAAGAAAAATTAGAACCTTCTATTTTGCTGCAAGGTATTTCTTCTTTCTTCCCTTGGCAAAATAAATATGCTTTTAATTTTGGGGTTTTAAAGAGGTGAGTCTAAGGAATCAAAGAATTGAACCAACCAATTTCCAAATTAACGTGCTAAAGGGAAAAAACTTCTTATCCACAGAGGCTTTGATATTATGATATCTCTTTGGAGGCATCCCAACAAGCTGGGTTTATTTTCTAGAGATAGCCTTCCTTGGAAAACTGGTTTATGGAACGCTATTCCTGCTGCTGCCATTGTCTCAATTTTCAGAGTCAAACTACACATTTAGGAATGTGTATTGTCCCTAGAATCCTCTCTTTTTCACCAGATTGCTGTATCTCAAGCATTTCTCTTTTTTTTAACTAAATTCCAGTGCATCCACCCCAAAATTTCCTCAGTAACTTATTCTTGAATTCATGGGGATTAGGATATAGAAGATTCAAATAAAGCTGTATATCAGTCATTGACTGTTGATATTGCAGTTGAAGCGAATGAGGACTATATTTAGGCTATCAAAGTTACTGAGGGTCCATATCAGTCAGCGTGATTGGGCAGAGTGGAAGATAGAGTACAGGCAAAAAAAAAATGTGTTATTGCCTTATTCTTCCACCATCATCACTGTTGCATCATTCAAGTGATACGTTAATCGCTCATTTCTGAATGACCTTTTCTTCGGCCTATTCATACTCATTCCCAAAAAGATATTTAAGGTTTGCACCTGATGTTGCTCCCCTCTAACCAGCCTTCTCTCCAAGGTAGCCGTCATGGTTTCTGATGTAGTGTTGGAGAATTCGAAAATGATGTTCCTTAGCAACTTCTACTTGTCAGGGCTAACTCTTAACTTCCGGGTCTCTATGACAGTCATAAGACTTGAATATGTTGCAGAGCTAACGCATTAAGAAGGCATATTCTTGTTTTGAAAGTGATAATAGTTTTTGCTCTTTAATAAAATTTGGAGGTGAGATCTCACCTGCGTCGAAGATATTGTTAGGAGGATCTGCCTCAAGAGTTGTAGATTCTTGAATGCTGTAGGAATTTTCAAAGTCATAAGACTTGTGGTTTTGTTGAAGCTCTAGTCTAGCTATGGGGATGAGATGAGCACTGATAAATTCCTTGGATCTCAAGAGAAACAGTTTAAAGGTTAGGTGGTTAGTGTGATAGAAGTGACAGAAATCTTGGTACAAAGTTGATCAAATGTAGGTTAGAGCATATTATCTCATATTAATGAGGGGTTTAGGACATCTTAAGTGCCGACCCTTGGCACAGTTGTACTTTCCTCCTCCAGTGACCTTCTGCCAGCAATTGTCCATCGCCGGTGGCCCCCTGGCACCAGGGGAATGGTCCCCTTCATCCCAGCCCGTTCCCTGAGGCATGATTTTACCTGGGTGTTTTGCTGCACCAGACAAGTAGCTGCCAGCCAATTGGGGTGGGCAGCAAGGATGGTACTGAGGGGTAGTGCCCAATTGGCAGTGGGTGGGGTGAGCGAGGGGACTGTGGGGGCAAATGAGGTGCTATGGGAGCAGCACACAATCGCAGGGTGATCGTGGGGGCTATGTGGGTGCATTACATGATTGGCGATGGGCGGGGCAATCACAGGGACATGGGGGCAGCCCGCCATTGATGGCTGGAGGAATGATTGTGGGGCTGTGGTGGGGACAGGCGGGGGGCATGCAAGCCATTGCAAACTAAGACAACCTGGTCCAACTCCACCTCTCATGCAAGTCATAATAGACCTTGCAAGCCATATTGACCTGCATACCCAAATCCCATTCTGGAATGTCTTTGCACGACCGGGAGCCAGAGGGACCTGAGAACATATGAAGCCAGCTAGCTTGGGTGTTTGGCTCGGTCCATCAGCAGTTTAAGCTAAAAGCAGAAAGGCCTCTTGAGCCAGAGGAAGCTGTTGGCTGCCAGGAATTTAATCCTCTTGATTAGCCCGGACCAACTGCAGGAATTGGGAAGTAGTGCCAGCTTACAGGTTTCACGAAACCATAAAAAGGAGAGAAGGTGAAGCCCGACAGCCCCGAGTTTGTCGCAAGTGTGGAGTTCCAGATTAAAGCCAGGCAGCTGGCTTGAAGTCCCCTTGTTTCCCCCCCCCCCAGCACCCGTCCTGCCCATCGCCAAGCGCACGCTGCCCCTCCACAGTCCCTGCAATTACCCTGCCTGCCCCCAATTGCCCATCACCTCTCTATAGCCCCTGTGATCGCCCCATCCACTCCCAATCATGCACCGCCCCATAAGCCCCTGCAATCACCCCACCCGCTGCCAATCACATGACACCCCCCCATAACTCCCACAATTGCCCCGCCTGCTGCCAATCGCCTGCTGCCCCCCATAGCCCCACAATTGCCCTGCCTACTACCAAACACATGCTGCCCCCACAGCCCTCGTGATTGCCCCACCCGCCGCCAATCGCATGCTGGCTCTCCAGCACCGTTACTGCCACCCGCCACCCGACTGGATGTCAGCTACTTGTTTAGAGCAAAAAAACGCACAGGTAAAATGGCGCCTTGGGGAATGGGCTGGGACCCTGGGGCTGGCGGGCCAGAAGGTCACTGACAGTGGACAATGGATGGCAGACAGCAGCGGAGGAAGAAAGCTGGTGCTGCCAAGGGTCGGCACCTAAATGTCCCATTCCAATAATGAGAGTGACAAAAAAAGTTTCCTTGACAGCGTATTGCCATCACTGCTTCCTAGCAGAGTTATTCCACGTGGCTTACTGTCGCAAATGAAATGTTAGTATCTAAGGATGTACCAGAGTGCAGAGTTTGGCTCACACTGAGTATTCTGAACCAAGAGATTCTTTTTTGTTTGGCTTCTTCCGTACATATGCAGTATCTCATACTAATGGTTGTACTTAACCTTATTCCTATTTGAAGGTGTTCCTGCTGTCACTCCCCTTGTAAATATGGCTAATGATGCGCTGTCTATTTTGGAGACCATAACCTCCCTCAACCAAGAAGCCAGTGCCACCAGGGCCTCTACAGAAGCCACCAACACCAAGGCAAATGATCGCTTCTCAAGGAAACTCCTGCACAGTTTGGATGGCAGCCTAGAGAGAGATCGGAATGCGGAAGACGTTGCTGATGGAGAAAATTCTACCGAAGAAAGTTTTGAACCAGCAGTAAACTGTGAAGATACAAGTAACTCCTTTTCTTCAAGTGAGGAAGGAAAAGCTGCATCAAAAGAGGCTAGTAGCCTGCTTAATCCAAGCAAGGACATTGTTCAGGAAAGTGATGAACAGAGAAGCAAAGTGGATAAATATGATAGAAAACTGGAAAGCTTGGAGAAAGGAGAAAAGAAGAAAGAGAAATCTGACAGAAAAGTAGACTTCTCGAAGAGAAACGGGGATGACGTAAAAGCAAAAGAAGAAAAGACGATCAAAGACAAAGAGGCAGAAGCGGCAAAACATTTAACCCTGGAAAAGAACGCTAGTAAAAACAAAAACGAAAGCACGAAAGAAGGTATAATATCACAGGTGTCTATTCATTATGAACAGGTTGAAACAAATGGGAAGATTTTTAATTTATTTGGAAAGTTTTGATATAGGTGAAAAGACACTGGCATTACAGTTTATTGGTTGACTTTAGATATATTTTTATCTGCAGCATGGTAATTTTCTAAAGATTTTAGCTTACTGGACTTGGAGAATATTTCAGAAGGTAACTTGTTTTATAGACAAGAGATAACGTGTTGGCAAGATAATACTAAATATTGTGATGAATGTTTTTATCTAAAACTATACCTGTTCATTGTTTGTAGTTAGTATCTTTGCATTATTTCTTGGTTTTTAATTGCCCTTTTTTTCAGATTGTTACACCAGGATGGTTTCTTTTTACTCTTCTCTACCACCCTGTGCACTACTTATCAAAGGAGACATTACTGCATTTATGTTTTCAGCCAATTTTTCATCAGACTTTTTTTACAATGTCTCATTTTTATGTTGCATTTTGAGATTGTTATCCTTTGCTTTCCCTTTCAGGATCCTTTATATCTCATTTTATGGTGTTTTGCATTTTAATTTCTTTATGTGCCATAAATATTTTCTATAGGATGGTTTTTATACTTGCATGTTTTGACAGTTTCATCAGTTAACAATCTTCCTGAAATACATTAATTCTCACAGAAGATATGCTTAAACTCTTTCATATGTTTTATTCAGTTTACTCTTAGATTACTGTTACTGTCAGGTTCTCTTTCTTTATAGTCTTATCTCGTCTAAAGCAATCGATATCTTTTCTATCTTTTTTGCCAATTTTTTGTCCTCTTTTATAGGTATTATGTTAAAACTTTCTTGCATTATTTTGATTTCTTGTTTTATGTGTTTTATTAAGCTAGTTGTCTCTTCCTACGGCCTTTTTCAGCTTGGTGCCCTCCTGGTTGATGGCACGTCAGACACAGCAACTCCAAGCTGGTTTAACTAATGGCTGTGCTGAGGATTGTGGGAAATTGGGATCCCAGAGTGCCTGGAGGCTACTGGACTAGAGAATGGAAGCCTGAGGGTTGGCATTTCACTGAGGAGGAAGACTTTCATGACCATTCTTAGGACAAAATATTTTCATACCTGTCTTACCTTACAGTGATGCTCAGTTTCTGCACTAAGACCTTTTTATATGCATGCATACTTTTTGCAAACTAAGAGAGAGAGAAACTTTTAAAGGTCATTTTCTTCAATAGCACTATGGAAGGTTGATAGTACCAGGCATGCGTGGAGCTGTTTCCACTTGTGGGATGTTTTGGATTCTGGATCAGATTTTAAGTTGTCTCTGTCTGTTTTTCTCAACTAGTGTTGGAAGATTCTGATCTGGACATACTGAGTGATATTACTGTTAGTTCTGTGCACACCAGTGACCTTTCTTCCTTTGAAGAAGATAGTGAAGATGTGCTTTCTGATAGCACAGAAGAAGGAGAAATAGTTTCTGATGGTAAAGTAATCTTGACCTTCGGCTAGCGAGAAGAATTAAAGAATGAACTTGTTTTTCCTTAAATGCAACTCCCTTATTTACTTAGGATATTATAATTGGAGTGGTTGAATATTACGTACATTCAATGCAGCGTATCACAAAAACCCAAATAAATACATTTCTTCACTTCACAAGACTGTCCCTAAAGTGGATTTAAATGAGCTTGGGTGTGATTTTAAATGCTTGCATGGGCAGAGAATCCAAGCAAAGATTGGTGAGAAAACTCTTCCCGGCAAGACAAGATATAAACATCCCTCTTGCCTTAACAAGTAGCCTCGATTTGTCTATTCTGATATATTTAGATATCACATAAATTAAAATAATGTTACTCCTAAATAGATTTGTTCTTTAATATTATGTTATATTATATTTAGTATAAGTACAAACCATAAGTGAACTCTCATTTACCCAGTTCATTTTATGTTCAATAGCATGAGAGCTACTTTGGTCTAATGGGCTAGAAATCAGGAGGATGTGAGTTCTAGTCGTGCCATAGGTTGGAAAGCCAGTTGGGTGGACTTTGGGCCAGTCATTTTCTCTCAGCCCTCAGTATCAGTTCCTATGGCAACCAATCAATCAACTTTCAGTTCATCTTAAAGCAGAACCTGCACTTGCAGGAAAAAAAATGCTGGGAAGAAAAAAAGTATTTAACAGATAATCAGTCAGGCAAACTATAGGCATAGTGTCTTTGTCTTCATAAGAACAAAGTTACTTGTTAACTTATATGGAAAAGTCATTTGAAAGATTTCGGTATTTTGTTGTTTTTAGGGTTGAATGTTAGTTTCATCTTGATTGATTTGTATTTTATTTTCTATGATAAAACAATATTAAAAAGATTTCAGTATTCTACGTTCAGAAAGCTGCATTCAAATGCTTAGCTGGTTGCTTGCCTTGATCCTCACCATCTATGCTAAAAGGATAATTCTGTGCTTTTACTGGCTGGAATATCTGGAATCATTTCGTAGTTTTCCTAAGATAATTGTAGCTGAGGCTGTCAGATAATAGATAATATGCAATAGAGCAATAGCATTTAGACCGCTTCACTTTACAGCCCCTCTCTAAGCGGTTTGCAGAGTCAGCCTATTGCCCCCAACAATCTGGGTCCTCAATTTACCAATCTCAGAAAGATGGAAGGCTGAGTCAACCTTGAACCTGGTGAGACTCGAACTGCCAAATTGCAGGCAACCGGCAGTCAGCAGAAGTAGCCTGCAGTACTGGATTCTAACTACTGGCTTGTATAGCAATATAGCAATATTACAATTTGAGAATCTTATGGTAAAAATGAAAGCTAAATTTACTCTGATCTGTAGTTCTGGATTTACCATAATATATGGGATAAAAAAATACTGTGGGGCTTTAACATTATTTCTAACAATATATATTAATAAATTGTTATTTTGAACAGATGGAGGATAGCTAAGGCTAGGATCCTGAAATGCAAAAATATTTTTTGCTTTCAGATAGGGTGATGAATTTTCATTTCCAGCTATAGTCCCTTCTCTACAGCATCAGCTTTGAGAAAGGGTTTGGTTGGGAAGGGTGTTTCATCTACCTTGGGGCTAATATCTGGTTCTCTGGATCTCGGCCTATATCTACATTATCAAATGAGCATTTCCTCAGCTTTTGTTCTCAACTTTTATCTAGACGAGGATGATGCAAGCAGCCAGATTAAAGCGAAATCAGAAGCAGAAGGGACAAACGGTCAAAGAGCAAAATCTGGACGACATGCCTACATCCACAAGCCTTACCTTTACTCCAAGTATTACAGTGATTCAGACGATGAAAGAACAGTGGAGCAACGTCGCCAGTCGGTTGTAAGCTGAACTGCTCTTTTATCTCTCTCCTTAACGAGTGGCAGTTTCCCTGGATGAAGGGCACTCTGAAAAACTTCTTCCAACATCACGCGCATCATTTAAAATGCGGCAATTTGTTCTGTGCTCGGAGCTGAGGGTTCTGGGTCACATAAGTTTTCTTATGAATGTCAGTGTGTCAATTTGTCAAAAGGCAGGGGAAGTTTTGTACACATGCGGTCCCCAAGGTGCTTTTTCAAGAGACAACTGGATTTTCTAGTTTTTCTTTGAAGATGTTTCACTTCTCATCCAAGAAGCTTCTTCAGCTCTGACTAGATGGTGGGGGAATGGAAGGATTATACTCTTTGTAGACAAGGGATTATTTGCATTCTTTTAGAGAGTTGTTGAGGCTACAGTTTTATCTGTGTTGTCAGGGTCACCTGAGTGGTGCAAATGGGAGTGGAGCCTCCTTGGAACTGTTGAAAGGACTGTGTTGTAGACTGGAGAGAGATGATACGGTATCCCTCCCCTTCTGTTCAGAGAGGGCCGTTCAGTTTTGACATAGACGGCCTCTTTGACCCCTCTTCCAAACCCCTCTGTCCAAACTGTGGACTTTGCCGTCTTCAAAAGAGTGGCACAAACACAGAACAAATCCATCTGGACAAGATTCAGCAGTTCATCTGCATTTAAAAGACAAAGGCCACACAGTCCTTTCAACCGTTTCAAGAAGGCTCCACGCCCTTTTGCGCTGCTCAGGTGACCCTGATGACACATAAGCCTCCATGTGGCCTCAACAACTTAGTTTGTCAAACTGGATTTCTTCGAGGGCCAGATCAGCCTCGTAGTTCTCTGCAGGCTGGCTGAGGGGATGGAGAGGCAGGTGGGTGTTTCCTGCAGCACCCTGCCAGCCAAAACGGGGCACAGGGGCTGTACTGAATGAAGCTGCCAGGAACGATATTTGGACAACACCTGGAGAGCCACAGGAAGGAAATGTATGGTCTGCGTTGTTTTCCGACACACCAGAATCCAGCTAATAGTGATAGTTCCTGGGGGCTCATGAACTTAGATAATAAAGGGAAACTTGGATGAGGGAACTGAAAGCTTATCCATGTTTTACTCTGGATCACACACTTTCCTACCCTCTTTGTATCTTCAGGCTAGAGAGAAAGAAGAGAGATTTCTGAGGAGACAGCTTAACAGAGAAAAACTTGAAGAAAAGAGGAAGCAGAAGGCTACGGAAAGAACAAAGTCTCTGAAAACCAGCCATCAAGGTACTGAGTTTTACTTTATGCCAATCTTTTTGCACTGCTTCGCTACTGGGTGTATTTTTGGTAAACCGGTGGAAGCCTCCTTTATTCTGAAAACATGGAAATACGAGATACAGCAGCTTGAGATGTTCTGGTATTATTATTTTAGGTAAAAGCATTCAAAACGTGGAAGACCTTTCTGGAAGAAGCTGTGATCTAAAAACTGGTGGTTCCAGCATGAAGGACGTGCTTAAAGAACAAAGATTTTTGGAAAAGAAAGTAGCACTAAGCAGGAAAAGAAAAAGAGAGTCGAGGTATGCCTTCGTTTCCTTTTACGTTAAAGTGGAATTACATTCATGTTGGCATATTACAAAATTGTCTTGTGGTTTTCAGGTAGTAATCACTGAAGACGTGCTTTCTTGTGTGATTTTTAAAAAATCAGTAAATTAGTTATAGGTAGTTCTTGACCTACAACTGTTTTAGTGACCATTTAAAGTTACAGTGGCACTGAAAAAATGATGCATCACACTTACAACCCTTGGCAGCATTTCCATGGTCATGGATCAAAATCCAGCTGACTCATGGCAACTGACTCATATTTATGATAGCTGCAGTGTCCCGGGGTCGTATGATCACCATTTGCAGCCACCTGATCAGCAAAATCAATAGGGGAAGCCAGATTCACATAACAACCGTGTTGCTAACTCAGCTGCAGTGATTCACTTAACAACTGGAACAAGAAAGGTTGCAAAATGAGTCAAAATTCACTTAACAAATGTCTGGCTTAGCAACAGAAATTTGAGCTCAATTATGGTTGTAAGTCAAGGACTAACTCTACTTTGTTGTAGGTAACAGACAGAATATGCATATAAAAAAAAAATTAAATATAATGAAATAAAGAGTGTCAGGCTTGCCCCAGCTAGGCCCTAGGAAAGAAAGACCCTCAACTCCATTTGGTTGAATGGTAGGTTCTATTATTAACGGTTGCAGCAAAAGCAGGCTAGAACTAAAGTTCCCGTGCAAAAGACTACACATGTTCTCTTTCTCCCTAGTCCTCCCCACCCTTGACCGGTTCATCTTGGACCAGTGGTGTGCCAAATAGGTGTTTTGGGAACTGCTCAAATGTTTGGCGTCTGATGGTTCAATTTGCATTCCTTTCTCAGGCTCCATGGGCTTGAAGACTGGAAAAAGCTGGTTCTTACACTTCTGGTTTCTGTCAAACCTGTCACACACACACCCCTCTTTTAGTCATTTCTACCCTCTTCATGCCAATTGCCTAGCTCCTCTTCCCCCCCTTTTAACAATTGATGGCAGGATGCCAGCAAGGCACCAAGCAGAAGATGGCAGACCTGACGATCTGTCCCTCTTTTCAAACACATTAGTCCTGCAAGGAAAACACAAGCAGCAGGGGAAAGAGAGCGACAAATACAAATACAAGATTAATTGATAGGCAATGAGGCTTGTCCAGGTATTGTTCATGGAATTTCTTAAGTCATTTGGAAACTCTTAAAGTAGGGGTGTCAAGCCTGCAGGCACTGGCCACCCCCACCCCCAGTTTAGCAAAGGGGGAAAATGTTGTGATACATTACGTAATGACGCCGTGTCATCGCGGGTTTGACGCTCCTGCTCTAAGGTGTTGTTCTGTTTCGGAAGGTGGAAACTCTTTCCATGCCATTAAGTATCGGGTTTTCACCTAGTGTGTGTGTGAATTCAAAATGTCTTTGATGTTCTACATGAGGGGTAACGGGTAAACATTTTCCACACAAATACCATTAAGGCCACGGGAGTCGATCCATAGATGTAGGGGATCATCTTTGCTCCGAAAAGGATTGGAGTGGCCACCGTGGGGTCTGATTGGTTGTATGAAGCCATGGTTTAGGTTCTTATCTGTGAATCGATTGGAGTTCTTCAAGCTCCCTGGGCCCATCGAATACAGCTTGGGCTTGGGAAGCTAGCCCCCCCCCGTAGGATTTCTATGGCACAGTCTATGAGGTGATGAGGGGTAGCACATCCAAGCCCTTTTCCCTAAACACGGCTTGTAGATCCCAGTACTCCTTGGGTATCCAGGGGTTCCCCTTAGGGCATTCTCACATGGCTGCTTCCATCTCTTTCTTTGTTTTCTCTCCCCAGTGGTGCTCCGCAGCCTCTGCCTGAGTTCATCCCTGGGTGCTTTTTACCAAATCTTTAATAGCCTCCGCCTCCAGTTCACATTAGAGTTCAGTAGCCACAGTAGACCCCGGAATAGGGGCCTCTCCATGTCTGGTGCCACAATGAAGCTTAGCTGGATGTTTCTATGTGGGCCCTATCCTCATCTTTATGGGCTTAGTGACAAACATTGCACACACCTACACACCCCGCCACCAACCCATCCAACTGGCAAAATGGCACGGGCACTTTTAAGTTCTTGAAGCTGTAGGCCCAGCTTCTTAACTAATGTGGAGTTGACCAAGTGTCTCACGCAGCCCAAGTCCAAGAGGGCAACCAAGCTTCTCTTACGCCCCAAGAAGCGCATTATCAGTTCTATGGGAATGGTCACCGGAATTACAGGGAGACTTACCAGGGGGTTGTCTGTTCCTGTCTCGCTCCCCAGTGATTCTCAAGTCAGAGTGGCCAGAAGTCTCACACCATAGTTGGGGGATGGAGTGAACTCAATGATTTCCACTCCTTCCAGGGCCATTTCTCTGATTTTGGGGGCCAGATTCACTGGTTTCTTGGCTGGCCCTGAAAGCAGCTTTTTTGAGCCGGGCCTACAGCTCAGCAATTGGCGGTCCAGCATCATGTCTTCACAATCCGATTCCCCTGGAATCGCTTCCTCCTCTACTTCCGCACATGGCTCCCACTGGCAGCTCACTCAGCTCCCACGTGTGAAAGTCATGTTGGAGGGCTTCTCATTCCATTCTTCTTTCTTCCTGACCTCCAGTGGCCATCGCGGTCTTGGCCGGCAGATATTCTACAAAGAGAATTTCTTTCTAGGGAACTACAGTATTTTCTATCCCAGAGCTTTATTCACCTCCCAGAATCCTCTCATTTATCACTTTCTTTGGCATTCTAAATGCTTACCACCGAGCTGGAAGTTTAGTTCCTAAGAAAATGTGAAGGGAATGGTTGCCTAATTTGACATCACATAATCAAATAGAATTTGTTTTGGTTTTTTATTGTAAATAAATATATATATAAAAGTTATTAAAAGTTGTTAAATTTGTACGCTGCCCAGAGTTGTTGATAGAGTGATGGGCAGCATATAAATTTAATGACTACATGAATTAAAAACAGCTAGGAAATCCTGAGATAGTTTAGTTTAGTTTAATTTAGTTTAGCTTATTGTCATTGCACCTCGTGCAACGAAATCAAACACCATCTTCAGTGCACTTCATGACCGTGAAAATAAACACAAACACACAACCTTCACCCTTCACACATTGAACCGGAAACCCCTGGCACCACACCAACACTGCATTATACAGCAGAATTCAAAAGAGCTACTGCCCTGGGATAGAAGCTGTTTTTCAGCCTATTTGTCCTCATTTTTTAAAAAAAACAAATTTTATTAATTTTAAAAAACAATATACAGACAAACAAAGCATAGGATATAATAACATAAGAGATCTTTTTCTGAAAAAACCAATAAGACATCTTATTTAAAGACAGAATAATTCCAAATTATCACATTTCCATATGAACACAATATATATATTTACCTTATCTGTTCAACTTCATATTTTATCCCAGCTTCTCTTTATTACTCCCTTTCCTTCTATTTATTCAAATTATATCTCTTTTACTTTAGATTGTATACATTTTTTATATCCATCTGTCTTATTTACAATTTCATTGTTCTCTTCCAACATTCTTCTTACATTCTTCTAAAAATTTTATTAATTCAAACGTAAACGTACAAAACATAAATACCTAAAACTTCTTTTGGAAAGCGGCTTACCCCGGGTTACCTCTTTTTATACAGACATAAATCAAATTCATACTCACTTAATATACTGTTTCATGTTTTAATTAACATTCTGTATTTTGTATATATTTTCTCTCTTCTATTCACTCTCATAATTCTATTATATTTATTCCATCTCATTTTGAATAATTACACTTGTATCTTTTGTCTGTTCTCTTCAATTATCTATTTATCTTTTCTTTCTAATACAATATTTCTCCTGTAGTCACTGGTTGAAGTATGACAACTTTTATCTTTCCCCTAAATTTGACACTCGAAATAATACGTACTTTCCATACTGATTCTGCTTAGCACAAAGTACTACATTTTAAAATAATGAAACAACAATAAAAAAGGGATTGAATTTATAGTATAATCAAAACAATATTCCATAGAGAAATAAACTCTTACTTTTAAACAGTTTGTATATTCCCTTTAATACATTATTAACTCATAATATTTCAATTTTCTAACTCAATTTCAAGTACTAACATCTACAATACAATCTTATATACTTTTGCAGAATCATATATTAAATTATAATTTACCCTTTGTCTCTGAAAAAAAAAACATTTTTTTAATATCTTGTTTTAAACCTTTATGGCTTCTCTTCCCTTTTTCCCTCCCTTTCTTATCAATTCTAGTCTTTTTACCCCGCCACCTCTCAAATTCCACTTTTTTGATTTTCCCTCTCTGTAGTGTTTCTCTTTTCTGTTGCTTTCTGGCATTGTATGGATTTTTCATCTTATTTTCCCCTTTCTTGGTTTCTTTTTTAGGTTCTGAATTCTGCATTTTCTTCCCCCCCTTATTCTTTTCAGCTATGATTTTTGTCCATTAAATACTTCCTCTTGAATGTATTGTCCATTAAAGATGGCTTCTCCTTCTTCATCCCAATCCTCTTGTTCTTGTATTTCTTGGTAAGTAGAAATCGCCATTTCCAAAAAACAAAAGATAGATCCAAGAGAGTCCTTGCCTTCTTGTTTATCTTGTTGTAGCTTTTGAAATTCCATTTGTAATTCTTGCACAGATAATGCCATTTTTTATTGTTATTATTGTTATTATTTTTTAAAAGAGCAACCCAAATGTTTCTAGTTTTTCAAGAAATAGTTCCCCAAAAGTCACAAAGTCACAAAGCAATCCAAAACAAAGCAGACTGTTCCATTAACACTTTCTTCTTCTTCTTCTTTTTTCCCCCCCTTTCTCCTGGGGTGAAATTCAATTAGACCGTTTCAAAATAATTTTTTAGAAGCCTTATTGTCATTAATTTCTAATCTTATAAACTTCAAGCACTCTTCTTCAATAAAGTCTTAAGATAATTTTTTTTTACCTCTTCCTTCCCACTTTTAGCAATAAACTTTTAATTTTTAATTTTATCCCCTTGGCTTTAATTTTTAGGTTTATTTACCTTCTTAGCCCAAGCAGGTTTTCCAGATTTCCATCAGCTACTTCCGTAGGGAAGGAGAGTGAAAAGAAATAACTTTCACCTTCTTCAGCTGCTTACACAATCCTTCTGGGAACAATGTAGCAATAGAAAGGCAAATTCCAGGTTTTAAGGGCTCCTCTTTGTCCCGGCTCAGCCAAAGAAAAAACTTTCACTTTCTTCCTCCTGCACTTTCTTATCCAGCTGCAGATTTCTTTGTGACATCCATTGCTGACCGCCGCTGCACCGCCTTGGGAAAAGGGGGTTTTGCCGGCTGGGGAGGGGGTCTGCAACACCTCCAAAACCCTGTCCGGATCCCCCCTGTCTTCAGCTGCCTCTACGGGGCAGCTATATCCCCCAAATCCACCCGGATCAGGGGCACCTCAGCAATAATTATTTGGATGTAGCCTATCATTCCTCTCCTTCTGGTCCCAAAGGCAGCATCTAGCTCTTGGTTCAGGTGGAAAAGAAACTATGGATGCTGTGAATTTGACCTAATTATGAATGCGGTGACCATTTTAACAGAAGGGACAAGTCAACAGATTGTCAGCTGGTTAATTTGCTTAAACATTTAATTAATTAAAAAGCAGGCTATATTTCTATCAAAATAGTTATTTCCAATAACTTTATCCTTATGCTTCTAGGCACGATGAAGAGGGCTGGAAGAAAAAATGTGAACAGCCTGACGAATATTTTGGAGAATTTGAAAAGATAAATGAAGTAAGTCTTAATTTTTAGAAACGGTTTTAAAATTCTTGCTGGCTAAAATTGTTCATTTGATAAATGTCTTCTAAAGTGAATTCTGTTTCTGGTTATTAAAACGCCTGTTTGTATGTGAGCCTTTGCACACGGCATTTGTGAGTCAGTGGGAGACCTGTGTTCTTAGATCAAGAGAATAGAAAAGGGATTCATCTGAATCTACAGCCTTCTTCAGGGAGACGCGCAAGAAATCTTGAAATGAAATGAGCTCTGTTGACTCCACCCAGAAATGACATCCTGAACTAGCCATGAATTTCTTTGTTCTGCTAGATAAATGTCTGGTTTGATTGCTAAGAGTTAGTCTCTGTAGCCAGTTTGCTTCTGGATTGGAAAAGGAGTGACATGAAATTACCCTGAAGTTCCTTGGATGGTTGCCCTTGTGGGAAGAGGGGGGCACTTTCAGTAGATTTCATCTCCCTGGTAAGTTCAGCGGAAGGAGGAGGGTTAACCCTGTCCTTCCAGCCTTCGTTTTCAAAGGACGCCTCTGCTTTGAATTGCTTTGAAAAGGGTTTTTTTCTCCCTGTGTATGAATTGCTGACTGCTGGAAACTCAATACTCTCCCCATATGGAAAATAGACAAACAATAATAAGTTCTCTTAGATTACTGAGAAAATTATTTAACTGCATTGAATTTTCACCAAAAACACTATCTATCTATCTATCTATCTATCTATCTATCTATCTATCTATCTATTTTCTGAGGTTCTCGCGGGTATTTGTATGTGGATCTTTGGTTGTTCGGGTTTTCTCCCGCGTAAGATTCGAAGTATCTAGGCAACGTTTCGATGAAGTCTCATTCATCATCTTCAGGCTTTTGTCTCCGGCTCTGTGCTTCTCAGAGTAATGGAGATTGCAGCTGCTTCCTCCTTTTAACTGCCAGTGGGGTGGGCCTTGATTGGGTGGGGGCTTGGCTGTGTTCTGATTGGGTGGGGTGTGTTCTCATTGGTAGGGGTTTGGCTGTGTTCTGATTGGTTGGGGGGTTAGCCGTGTTCTGATTGGTTGGAGGCGTGTTCTGTTCAGGTGGGGGCTTGGTTGTGCTCAGGTTAGTCTTAGTAGCTGGGGGATTTGAGCTGGAGAGTTGTGATCTTGCTGTTTGGCTTCTAGTTCGTGGTCCTGCTGCATCTTCATAGTGGGTGTCGGTTTGCTTCATGTATGGCTCAGAGGGGTTTGAAGTGGGTAGTGATGCAGCTGCAGTGCAGCTTCTGGTCCATGGTCGTTTCTCATTTTCTGAATGGGTGGGAGTCTGTTTCCTACATGGAAGTGTGGTGGTGGCATCTTGTGTGGCTCTCATGGGTGTGGGTCCGGTGTCCTTCTTCATGTTAGGTACTCGTCGTTAGGTACTCGTCTGTTCATGAGGGCGGGTTTCCAAATGGCTGGAAGGCGGGAGGTGTCATCTCGTTTGTTCATGCTGTGTGGGCGTTTTTCTATCTCTATGGCTTCTCTGATTATTCTGCTGTTGAAGTGTTCGGTTTTGGCGATAGTTCTATACAAAAGATCCAATGGCTCCCTAGGACACACCATCTACCAGAAGAAAACACATACTAACCGCTATCTACATGCACTCTCACACCACCTCCCAGCACAGATCAATTCCGTAGCCAAGACACTCATCTCCAGAACAAAATGCTTAGCCGATGAACAACACCAAAAAACCGAACTACACACTCTCACCAACGTACTTACAGCCAATGGATTCCAAAGAAAGAAGATTACCCACCTAATCCAAAAAGAAACCCCAACCAAAATCCAAGACAGAGAACAAGAAAACGGCAAAGCCCTCCTCCCATATATAAAAGGCACTACAGACAAAATTAGCAAGATCCTCCAAAAACACAACATCAAAACAGCATTCTGCACAAACAGAAAAATATCCACCATCCTAAGAAACCCCAAAGACAAAATCGAATTAGAAAACCAAGGAGTATACGAAATCCCCTGCACTGCCTGCCCTACCACATACATTGGACAAACTAACAGAAGAATAAGTGCACGCATTGAAGAACATAAGAACTCAATCAAAAAAGAAGAAACGACCTCTTCCCTGGTCCAACACCTCAAAGCCACAGGACATGAAATTGATTTTAAAAATACCAGAACTATCGCCAAAACCGAACACTTCAACAGCAGAATAATCAGAGAAGCCATAGAGATAGAAAAACGCCCACACAGCATGAACAAACGAGATGACACCTCCCGCCTTCCAGCCATTTGGAAACCCGCCCTCATGAACAGACGAGTACCTAACATGAAGAAGGACACCGGACCCACACCCATGAGAGCCACACAAGATGCCACCACCACACTTCCATGTAGAAAACAGACTCCCACCCATTCAGAAAATGAGAAACGACCATGGACCAGAAGCTGCACTGCAGCTGCATCACTACCCACTTCAAACCCCTCTGAGCCATACATGAAGCAAACCGACACCCACTATGAAGATGCAGCAGGACCACGAACTAGAAGCCAAACAGCAAGATCACAACTCTCCAGCTCAAATCCCCCAGCTACTAAGACTAACCTGAGCACAACCAAGCCCCCACCTGAACAGAACACGCCTCCAACCAATCAGAACACAGCTAACCCCCCAACCAATCAGAACACAGCCAAACCCCCTACCAATGAGAACACACCCCCACCCAATCAGAACACAGCCAAGCCCCCACCCAATCAAGGCCCACCCCCACTGGCAGTTAAAAGGAGGAAGCAGCTGCAATCTCCATTACTCTGAGAAGCACAGAGCCGGAGACAAAAGCCTGAAGATGATGAATGAGACTTCATCGAAGCGTTGCCTAGATACTTCGAATCTTACGCGGGAGAAAACCCGAACAACCAAAGATCCACATACAAATACCATGAGAACCTCAGAAAACATATATATATATATATATATATATATATATATATATATATATATATATATATATATATATATATATATATATATATATATATATATATTGATTATATATATAAGTTATCAACTTGAAAAGAACACTTATTGTATTTTACTGTATTTTTCTGCATAACTACTGTGTAGTGAACTTTCTATGCTAAAAGTTCAGAAATCCCTTTTTTCCCCTTCACCCTGAGAGCTTGCATATTAACATTACTTTCCCTGGTAGCTGTTTTGTTTTGGGAATTCTCCCTCCGACTTTGAAAAAAGAACTGTGTATCTTTTTCCTTTTTTCTGCTGCCAGCAATTGGCTATAAGAGGGAAATTGCATATGCAGGTAGTTTTCAACTTACAACAGTTCATTTAGTGACCGTTCAAAGTTACAGCGGCATTGAAAAAAGCGACTCATGACCATTTTTCACACTTACAACCATTGCAGCATCCTCATGACTCCGTGATCCAAATTCAGTTGCTTGGCAACTGGTTCATATTTATGATGTTACAGTGTCCCTGGGTCATGTGATCACCTTTTGTGACCTTCTGACCAGCAAAGGGGAAGCCAGATTCACTTAACTATGCTTCTAATTCAATACCTACAGTGAAAGTTTTGGACTCAGTTGTGGATGTAAGTTGATGACTACTTGTATTTACAAAATGCCTCCTAAGAGATAAAGGAGCCAAGACAAGAGTCAAGAGAAATTCAATGCCAAGCTTCTTATGGAAGTATTTGAAAAAAATGTTTTGTACGTGATATGCTACAAGAGATAAATGAAAGATCTGGTAAAAAGTTTGAATTATTACTAACAAGTTAAAACAAACAAAAGAAGATGTTAAAAATATACGCATCAGATTGGATAGGACAGATACAGGGATGTATTTTTTTCATTCACATTTACTATTATTGGATTTGAAACAGAGGGAAATTATTTTGAGACTCAGAGATTTTCCAAGAACATCAAGAGGGGCACAAATTTAAGAGATGTAATTGTAACAGAAATTTCCAAATGGTTTAATGATGTTAGACATCTCTAAAGAAATGGATAATATTTACAGAATAAACTCAGCATATGCAATCAGAATTGCCAAAGATGTCATGATCCAGTTTCTAAGAAAATCTATTAAAGAGCAAGTAATTCAGAAGCATTATCATCAGAGATTTAACAACTTTGGGAAAAAAAACAAATATTTAGAGAAATCCCAATTATAATATTAAAGAAATGCAAAGAATATTCCTTCCTGACAGATCTCTTAAAGCAAAACAGTGTTCCCTTCCGTTGGCATAAACTGGAACAAGTTATCTTTACCTTTAGAAGTCAATGTTTTAGACTAAACTCAATCTCTAAAGCACAAGACTTTTTGGAAAGATGTGGATTGGAATTACATATTTTTCAAAAGACAAAGAACTTCCTCTTAATAATTGCAAGATTCTGACTTGGAATGTCAATGGGGCAAATTCCTTACAAAAGAGAAAAGTTATTTCATTATTTGTTGATTGTTTCCGACTGAAAAGAGACTGAAATACACGAAACAACACTTTTTTAAACATGCAAATAAACCAGGGAGATGGTTGGCATATAAATTAAGAAAACAGATGATAACAATAATAATCACTGGGTACCAGTTTGTTTCTGAGTCCAATTCAAAATGTTAGACATCACCTATACATTTGTACATGGCATAGGACCAGGTTACCTACAAAACTGCCCAATCTCATCAGCCTGCCTCACTTGATCAGGTAGGGAAGAAATGGCACAGACCCTGTTTTGATTGCCAAGGTTTAGAACAAGAACCTGCTCTGCTGCTGTCCCCACTTGGTAAAATACCGTGCCCCAGAGGTGAAGAAAGCTCCCAATCGCTTGGCCTTCCATGAAAGGGTCAAAACGTGGCTCTCTGGCCTTGGATTTTGGGTGTGTGTGTGTACAGAGCACTGCACAATTGTGGGGTGGCTAGTCCCTCGAGAGCCCGCCCGTCTAATAATTCTTTTAACTATTTTTTAATTTTTCTACATTGTTTACTTTTCAGTTACATTACATTGTATACTTCCCAGAACCCCTCTTTGAGGGAGATGGGTGGTTTAGAAATATGAAATATAAATAAATTACCATTTTGAATAGATACATCATTAATTATTCTTCCAATTAAAATGAAGAATTGCAGTTATAAAAGGAACACAAATTGGAGTCAGATTTAATTCAACCATATGTTACATGAGGTTGACAGTAGCAGTTTCTCTGTTTTCCTAAGGACTGCTGTATCTCCCTTATGCACTAACCCTGATCCAGGACTACTTGGGAGAAGTTCCCTCTTTCTAAGAATGGCATAAGCAATTGTATTGGGATGCAGGAACAATTGTGTTGGGGGAAATTGTTTCTAACAATAGCAAAATTCCACTAAGCAGAGCACTGGATGCAATCCATTTTATAAATAATTATAAATTATAAATGAAGTTATCAGTATTTGAACTACAGATGACTTAACAACTTATCCCTTTTTTGTCTTGCAGGGTATTGAAAAGTTGTCTTCAAAAGAAATGAAAGTCAGTCAAGGCAAAAATGGAAATAAAGTTGTCAGAAAAATTGCAGAATTGGGACTTCCACCAGAGGAAAATAAAAGTGAAATCAAAATTGAAAAGGAACACAAGAGAAGAACGTCTGCCTCTTTCCAATTGGAGATTATCCAGCCAGATGTTGAAGGAAAATCTCAGTTTGAGAGGGCAGAGACCAGTCCAGAAGAACCTCAAAAGCAAAGGAATGTACTTAAAAATGAGAAACATATTAAAAAGGATGAGTCAGAAACACCAGGTGTTAAGAATGTACTTAAGAAAGAGGCCAGACCATCAAAAGAGAAAAATGAAAAAGAAAGAAGCCTTTCTGAAGACAAATCATTAATGAAGTATAAATGTAAAGGAGATAATATTCAAAAAACAAATGAAAATGTTGAAAATGTACCATCTGAGAAGAACATGAGAAATGAAGAAACTGTTGTGAAAAATAATCAGCAAGCAAAAGTTTTGCCTGATGATAAAGCTGAAAAGAAAAACAAGCATAGAAGTGAAAGAAAGGCTTCCATGAACAGCAAAGAGATGAAAAACATTTCAGAAAAAAGTGAGATTATACGTAAAGAGAACCGAAAAGAGAGGCAGCTTTCCACAGAGAAATTGAAAGCAGAATACAAATCCAGAAAGTTTCCGAATGATTCTCGGCCACCAAAAGAGTCACAGAGTGTCTCAAAGATTCATGTTTCTTCCATAACATCAAAGCGAAGTGAAGAAGAGAAGCATGATGCAGAATCATCCAATTTGGATCATATTTTGCGGCAAGGTGATAATCTACACAAAGTCCGGCGAAGATCAAAGAGTGGCTTAGAAGAAAGGATCGTATTAAAACCTGTGTCCAAGAGTTCTAACAAATCAGCCAAAGTACCTGAAAGTGAATTACAAGAAAGTTTATCTAAGCAGGAATCTGTGCAGAAATTGGACAAAGATAAACATTCAGAAGAGAGTGATCCAGATAAACAATCTAAGTTCAAACAGGAAATGAAATCTTTTGAAGAAAATTCCACTGAGTTGGAAATTGAAAGTGAAGCACATTCACTTAGTAGCTTCCAAAAAGATTCTAATCATAAACTTAAGGGGCAATTGGGAGAAAAAATGAGAGAGAGAAGTAAAAGTGAGAAATATTTGAGTACTTCCAGATTGGAAAGGAGATTGTCAGCAGGTAATCACAAAAGCAAAAATTTTAAGAGTAATAACAAGGATATGAAAAAGAAAGAAGATGAGGGCAAATCAGAAGACAAAAGCATTAAAGAAATAGAAAATAATGCAAAGATGCCAGAAAATCTGCACACCGAGAAGAAGCCTGTTAAAAGATTAAGTAGTGATCATCGAAAGGTGAATACATTAATCCAAGAAATAGATACGAGAGAGGAAAAAACACCAGCGGTCACAAGTCCTTTCATTTCTTTTCAAAAGACTGCTGGGCACTTACTGTATTCTGATCAAGCCCAGGAGCCAATGGAGGAATCTTGCAATGTTATAGATAATCAACAAAGCCAAATTGAGGAAGAAAGCAGTAATAATTTACAGAGAAAAGCTGGACTGAAAAATATTGTCAAAGACCAAATACATCATGATTTAAGCTCTGAATTCAGTAAAACATTGTATTCAAATTTCAGTAACTTTGAAGAAAAAGTGGAAGATTTTTCTACTAAGGAAATAAATGTATCAAGTGGTAATTTTAAGCAAATTCCAAAGAATTTAAGTTGTTTTGAAAAAGAACATCATGTAAATGCTGCTTATGAAGAAACTGATCGTGTTTTACCTGATGCTGCTCATGAAAATGAAAAATTAAAGTTTCATGGAATGACTGAGGATGGTCATAGTCCAAAGAACCTTACAAGTAGAGGTCATCGAAGTTGGAAAAGTAGTTCTTCAATAAAGAGTTTAACAAGGGAATGTGCACATCAGAAATCTATAGATGCAGATCTTCCAGAAATCACAGAACCTTCAAATAATGGATCTAAAGAGGGATCTTTGAAAAGCTCTTGTGTGAAATATACCATTTCAGATAGTCAAACCCTTCCTGTTAAAATGGAATCTTATGATAACGTTTTACTCAATGAAAACATGAAAGATGATACTGCCAATATAAGAATTAAAAATTCAGAAGACACAATACATTTACCTTCTAAACTAATACCTAGAACAAGAATAAGTGCTGTAGCAGGCATTCAGGAAGTTACTAGACAAAGAAGAACTGGAAGTGCATCAACTAGTATTTTAGAGAGTGATAATCTCATAGGCTCAGCATCTACAAATAGAAGTGCAAACAACTTGGAGAAAATAGAAAAGGATCGTTTCAGTGAGGATATTGCAGAATACAAACTGAAAACAGACAAAGGTCAGAGTACCAGTAATTTAGTAGAATTATCTTCAGGTTCAGTGCCCAAGAATGCTCCAGAAAAAGAAATCAAAGTATCTACTCTTATCAAAGGAGGAGATGATATGAAAGAAGTTGCTGAGGATAATAATGAAAGCAGTATAGTGGGCAGCAGTGTAGAAGGTAGCCATTGCATTGTTAGTCACAGTAGCATGGAAACTGATGCAAATGTTATAGGAACTAGCACAGAAAGACCTACTGGGAACCCTGCCATAGCTGGTCATATTAGAGAAATCCAAGGAGATGAAGACATATCAAATTTGCTGACCGAGGGTGAAGCCATCATTACTTGCTCAGAAGAACAAAGAAACGCTTATTTAACTTGTGCAAGTATAGAGGCAGATGAAGGTTTCACTTTGGGCCCTTGGATCGAAAGTAAAGAAAATACCCATTCTATAACAGAAAAAGCAATTGGTGAGTGGACCGTCACAACAGCTGAAGAAAGTGTTGCTGTTATGGAAGAGCTTGCAGTATGTGAGAGTTCTTCAACCACTACAAAGGAAAAAGAAAGTGGTGAATGCACTGTGAATTACGTAGAAGAAAGTACAAAGAAGGCAGTAAATGGAAGAAGAGAGGAACTTGATCAAAGTGTGAATAGCTGTGTAACAGAAGAGAAAGACGATGCTGTAACCAGTGCAAGCTCTGAACAGAAATGTGTGGCTTCCAACTATGTTGATCTGAACAAATTTGATGGTGATGCTACGTGCACAGGTGAAATAGAAAGTGATGGTGCTGTAACCAGTGCAGGTACTGAAGCTCAGAATCAGTCTATGATTGGTGAAAATCCAGATACATTTCAGAGTAACCCAGTTCGATCTGAGCAATCTAAAGCAGCCGAGGGCACTGTGACTTGTACAGCTATAGACACTGAGCACATTGGTTCTGTTATCTGTTCAGTGACTGGAACAGATTCCCAAGAGAATGCTGTAAGGGGGCTGTGCCCTGAAATGGTAAATAACATAGCAACAATATCCCATGCTGACAAAAGTGAAGACATTGTAAATGGTGAGAGTACTGTCACTAGCACAGGAATAATAGCAGAAGATGATCCTGCTTGTACTCTGGAGGAAAACCAGAAAGGGTTTGTAGGAGTCTCAAACCCAAAAGAAAAGTATCAACTTGCCACAGACAGCACAGAAGTTAGAACTGAAACAAATGCTGTTGAAGTCAGTCAAGGTTCATATATTGATGATGAAGGTTGTGTCACCAGCACAGGTGAAAAAGAAGAGGATGAAGAAAGTGAAAATTGTGTAACTAGTACAGGAAGAGGCAATGAAGAAGCAGAACATGTGTTGGCTTGTACAGGAACAGAAGAAAGTGGAATGTTGCTTATTAACCTGGGAACTACAGAACATGAAAGTTCTGCCTGTCTATCTACAGATCATCTTGGAACGGGGTTGGATGAATATTCTTTAAATGCAAGTAAAAGTTCTATTGATGTTATGGCATGCTTATCAAAAGAAATGAAGGTTGATAGTGTTCACAATAATATAAAGGGGACAGTTGCAAGTAGCACCACTAGCATTGGCATAAGTAATGAAAATATGGCATTTGTCTCCCCAAAAAAGGATTCTCTATTTACCGAGACATGCAAGAGTAACAATGAACTCTTAAATAAACAAAGTATAAATCAGCCATTGGTTAGTGAAGAGAAGAATGAGAACACTGAATCTTCCTTGGACAACAGGAAATGTGGAGGTCTGATTAAGATGGTATCTAAGGAAATAAATATAGTTTCAGCATCTGCTAGTGAAAATGATAAACGTAAAGGTGAGATCATCTCTACAAGTGGGGCCAAGTTGTGGTCTATTTCAGCACATTCTGCCAAGCTCAATGAGCCAACATTACCACTTGTTGCAAGAACAGTTGAAAACTTAGAGAAGGTTAAAGGTCTGCTAATTGAAGATTTCAGTGTTCCTGCACCAAGTACAACTGTCAAATATACGAATCAAGATGGAGATGTTATGAAATCTAATAAAGTTTCTACTAGCATTTTAGAAGAATTTGAAACTCCAAAGCCAATCGTAACAGTGGAAGATACTGACACCGTACTTGCTACTAATAGAATTATAGAGAAAACCAACAGCATGGAGATAAACGCCATTGACATGCCCAGTGTATTCACTGGAGGAAGTGATGAAATCCAGGTGGTTGGTGATAAAGAGGGAAGGGATGAATGTGCGACAATTTCCACAAGTATAATTGAAGATACAGAAACTCCTGTTTCTGAGAAAGGCAATGAAGACATTGCTCAGTGCTTTGATCCAAGACTGGAGCAAACTACTGATACTGCCACAATCTCAACAAGTTCAGTAGAACATTTTGAATTTTCTGCTGAGAAACAAATTAATCAGATCTCTGTAACAGAAGGAAAATTGAATTTTGCTCAGCTTTCAACTGAGATATGTAACAGAGTTATACATAGTGTAGTTGTGCCAATAGAAACAAAACACAGAAATGAAAATACAGTAGAAGTAGAAAAGTACAAGACTGTTCAAGAAGCTACAAGCCAAGAATCTGAACTGGATGAAAGTAACATGCATTTACCTACAAAAGTAGGAATATTTCATGGCCTTGAGTTCAGTATTGCCAATAGCAAATCTGATCAGATGCTTATTGCATCAACTACAGAGGATCTTGCGAAGAATCCTGACAAATCGGGGGCTGCTGCCTCAGAAGAAACTCCGTGTACATTGGCAAGCACAGAAGCGGAAGAGAAAATCAGTAAGTGCCCTGAAGAATTAGATCCCACTATGTCGACAGGTTTAAAAAACAGTAAGAATTTACTGGAGTTGCCTATTGATGGGCAAGGGATCCAGGACAGGGAAGAAAGTAGAGAACCTTCCGTTATATCCAGGACTGATAGCAATTGTGAAAGCATAGAAATTTCCACAAATACAATGGAACTTGTTAACGTAGTTGAACTTCCCTGTGCAGAAATAAGTTTTGATTCCTCTGTCTGTCGTGGCCTATCTGCTGGAAACAGATCCAAAGAAGATGTGAAATATATTGAGGCTCTGTCAAAACCTGCTGGTTTACTAGGGGAAAAAGCGTGGAATGAGAAGATAGACTTTATTATTCACCAACCATTAAAAGCTGAAGTTACTGGGGAAAAGGATGTCTATAACTCCAGTTCATTACCTTCTGAATTAGGAGAAATTTCTGAGAATGCTCAACATAGCAAGGCTGATGTAAATGCCAAAGTACCAGATGCTCTTGGAAATACAGAAAACAATAATGGTAAGAATTAAATAGAAAAATTATCTGTAGCACAACAGTTTTGTTGTGTCTTTGGTGTTCTCTGAGCTTGGTTGCTTGTTTGCAGGTGTTTCATTGTCCAATTAGTTAATATTATCACTGCAAATTAGTTTGGAATTTTCTCCCTGGTTATATTCAGTACATGCCCGGTATATAATGTCCCTTGGATTAGAGTATTGTTTTCTGCGTGATCGTTTGCTCCTGCTTATCTGGCTGCTAGAAAGGATGCGTTTCAGTCTTTTGAATGGTGTGTGAGTATGGTTTATTTCTATGGGTCTCATCTTCCAGAAATTCCCTAGTGGTTTAGCTTGGCCTAAGATGCTCACGGGGGTTTTCCATTTGAAGCTATTATTGATTTTGTCCATGTGCTGTGAATTTTCAACATGTCTTCTGATTGCAAGTTTGTGTTCATTTATGTGCTCTGCCTATCTTCTACCTGTCTGTCCTACATAGTTGTAAGCCCTTAAACTGCACGTTGTAGATGATTCCTGTTTTTTTCTTCTTCTATGGTAGCACTTATCCTTGTTGGTTCTGTACTGGGTTGAGTTATTTTCTGAGTAGCATAATAGATTTGATCACTGTAATGGGTTGATAACTTCTTGATCCTTGATAAAAAGGGTAACACTGCT
Source organism: Pseudonaja textilis (assembly GCF_049901715.1). Taxonomy (NCBI): domain Eukaryota; kingdom Metazoa; phylum Chordata; class Lepidosauria; order Squamata; family Elapidae; genus Pseudonaja; species Pseudonaja textilis. Next base: position 62,471,171 of record NC_141995.1, on the reverse strand, counting down.
GTACGTTTCAGAACAGCCAAAAGACTACTACAACCATACAGCACTATTGTAGCATTATTGCAGCATATAAACCAACTAAATACTTCCGAAACATCTTTTTTTTTTTACTAAGGATTAGTGCTTGCAGCAAAAGTGAATCTAGAACTGAGTATTCCCACGCAAACATTAAAAGTTTTCTCTTTCCATGGACCTCCCCCCCTTGACCAGTGTCCAATAGCATCCCAGTGTGATGTTTTGGGAACCACCTTGTTTAAGTATATATTTTGATTTTTACATATATAAATAACGATCGCAATGTGACCATCCTGGCGTTTCTTCTGCCATACATACTGAAGCAAAAAACAGATAACATACATGCTATTTATACAGTATTAGTTTTGTATAGTTATTTTTGACCAATGTATTCATTTTGGTATATATACACTATCACATTCTGGGTCATCTTATCCTCATTATTTTATGTTCTGATTCCTACCTCTCAATTCCAACCATTTGTAAAATCTATTCCATATCATCGTATTCTGTCTCCCTTTTATTTTTTAGTTCTAGTTTTAATCTACCCAATTCTGTGCAAACCAATATTTTCTTTATTATCTCCCTTTCTGAAGGTATATTTTCATTTTTCCATTGCTGGGTGTATACCATTCTCGCTGCTGTCAGAATATGTATTATTAAATATATAGCCCCTTTACTATAGCCCTTGGTTGTAATTCCTGTTGTACTATCCCAGAAATAGTTCTGGCTTAAATTCCAAGTGTTGTCCCACCATTTTTTCAAACCATATCTGAATCCATTGCCAAAATTCCCCTGCTCTATTACACGTCCACCACATGTGGTAATATGTGCCTGGTAGTTGCTTGCATTTCCAACATATTGGGTAACATATTTCTAAACATTTTAGCCAATCTTGCTAGAGGTAGTACCTCCTGTAAAACATTTTACACAAATTCTCTTTATAAGATGTGGCCAGTGTTAGTTTCCTTTCACCTATCCAATTCAATGTTGTATCCAAAATGTTTAACCCATGCCACTATTGTGTCCTTCACTTGTTTTTCCTCCATTTTGTAATCTAATAAGTATTTGTCACTTTTATCAGTTTGTCATCTATGCCCCTAATACTTTATGTAGTATCGTTAGTTCTCTATTCTCCCCACATTTTCATATCTTGCACATATTGTGACTGTATTTGTAGGTATGACCACCATTCCACCCTTGTTCTTTTAATTCCAACCTGATTTTCAGTTCACACTTTTCATTTAGTATATTCATTTAGTAAGAGACAATTTCTCCCATATTTATTAGATTTGGGTGCACCTTTTGATTGTGGCTATTCTGTCCATTAAGGAAAGTTGCAAATTCTTCCAAATCTGACTTTATTTGATTTGTTAGTTTAGTATAGTTGTCCTCTTTAATTGTTATACACCTTGCAGTTAGATATATTCCTAAGTACTGTGTTTCTCAAAAAAATAAGGCTGGGCCTTATTTTCTTTTGACCCCCGAAAGACAGCTAGGCCATCTTTTCGGGGGTGACTTAATTTCTACCCACCCACCCCCCGCACCCTCACCTAGAGCGCCCCGTGGGCAGCCACACCTCACCACCAGCCGCTCCTAACGGCCAATCACGGCGGAGTCTTAAAAGATGGGGAGTGGTTACTTCTTCCATTTAAGGGAATAAATGAACCTTCCAATCCAAACATGAGAAAGGGAATCATCCTACAGATACTTAGCACCCCCTTAAATGCATTTTAGGGTAGAATTGCCAGATAACTGTAAGATTATAACCTACTGTAATCATTGTATTATAATTGCTTAAATTGTTTTCATTAGACAGTAAAGTGATGCTTCCATTAGAGACTGACAATCTGGAACCAAAGATGGAGACAGCAACTGACAAGGTACAGTGGTGTTTTGAAATGTTTAGTTGTTTAAAGTTGTTTGCACTTAATTTAGAAGAAAACAAATATTTGAAATTAAGACTATTCTTAAACATTGATTAAATTGGACTGTAACGTGACAAAACCTTCCATGAGCAGATTCTTACTGGGGGAGTCTGCCCATGCCTATATGCCCCTTATTTGAAATACAGACTCCATACCTATTTGCTTGCCAACATATCGAAAGTAGCACAAAACAGCTGCAATCCAGCAACAGCTTTATAGAACGTAGATTCAGAAGCTTGTAAATAAATAAAAATCTTAAACAACTTATGACCCCTTGAGCTATCATTTTAGAGATATTTCCTTACCTGAACAGAAATTGAATGACCAAGAGCAAAAAAGCAATGGGAGTGGGAATAATTTCATACCAGCTAAACCAGGGCTGACTGATCTACTCAGCCTCCAGAGAACTATGATTGGACCAGTCTAGATGATCTCCAGTGGCCAAAGGAAAGACTGGTCTGCCTAGCCTCCAGAAGACTAGGGCAGAACCAGTCTACTGAACCTCTGGGAAGTGGCACAGTGGCACTTAAGTGACCACAAATTTGGCAGATTTCAATCCTATCGGTTTCTTTGGTCCCCAGTTTTTTACTCATTCCATAAATTAGCTCATTTGAGATATCTCAGTTCACAGTGTGTTGTCTTTTGGTGCACTGTTTTGCCAGTTAAAGGTTACGGACAACCTTTAGTAGTACACCATATAGATGTATATGCTGCATGTATGTAGCTGCACTTTGTTTGAAGTATTCCAGCTGCTAATTCATTTGTTTAATTGAAATATACTTCTTGTGCAGCATAGTCACAATCACCTCATTTCCCTTCCGTTCACTCTGTTGGAAGCGCTCTCTCCCTCTCGCTCTCTTTTTCTATATATATATATATATAAATATATGTTTTCTTATGTTTTTGCGGGTATTTATATGTATGGTATTTAGGTTTCTTTGGGTATTTTCCAAAGAAAATATATATATAAATGTTACATACACATACATACATACATACATACATACATACACACACACAAACACACACACACACATATATATATATATATATATATACACACATATATATATATATACACACACCTCAGAAAACAAATACACACACACATATATATATTTGTTTTCGTAGATTTTCATGGGTGCAGGTATGCAGGTTTTAGTGTGTTCGGGTCTTTTCCCATATAAGATTGAGAGTATCTTGGCGATGTTTCGATGAGGTCCCACTCGCCATCTTCAGGCTGGTACTTTCGGCTTCTAAAGCACAAAGCCGAAAGCACCAGCCTGAAGATGGCGAGTGGGACCTCGTTGAAATGTCACCAAGATACTCTCAATCTTACACAGGAAAAGACCTGAACATGCCAAAACACACATATGGTGGTGGTGGGATTGGGCGCTGAGGAAGTGGTTGCTGTGTGTTTTCTTCTGGTATATGTGGTGACCAGAAGAAAACACACACCAACCGATACCTCAACGCCCAATCCCACCATCACCCAGCACAGATAAACTCTGTGGCCAAAACACTAATCGCCAGAATCAAACGCCTGGCAGACAAGACACACATAAAGACTGAACTATGCACCCTGACTAAAGTACTGACGGCTAATGGCTTCCACAAAAGCAAAATCACCGGCTTGATCCATAAAAACACACTGAGACATAATGGAGACCTAGAAGATGAACAGACCTATGGAACAGCTGTCCTGCCCTACATAAGAGGTACTACAGACAAAATCAGTAAGATACTACATAGGCATCACATCAAGACTGCCTTCAAAACAGACAGAAAAATAGCAGCCATCCTAAGAAACCCCAAAGATAAAATTGACCTGGAAGCCATCCTAAGAAACCCCAAAGATAAAATTGACCTGGAAAACCAAGGCATATACGAAGTCCCCTGTGCATTATGCCCGGCCACATACATTGGTCAGACCAATAGAAGAATAAGTACCCGCCTGGATGAACACAAAAATGCAGTAAAAAAGCTGGAACACACTTCCTCACTAGTCCAACACATGAAAGCCACAGGTCATAGCATGGACTTCAATGGCACCAAAACCCTAGCCACTATAGAAAACCCCAGCCACAGATTTATCAGAGAAGCCATAGAGATTGAAAAAAGACCTGAAAGCATGAATAGAAGAGACGATTCCACCAGACTGTCAATTATCTGGAAGCCTGCACTCTCAAACAAAAAAATCTCCACACCACAAGCCAGGCAAACTCCTGGGCACAAACAGATCCCCCCGATACCTCCAGCTCAAACACACCCCAACCAGGCACCCAGATGAAACCTAGCTTCCTAATAAATGATAGGCGTCCATTTACTCTGAGCCAAGCTGCACTAAAAGCCTCCAATACAGGAACACAATGTTGCCAGCCAATCAAGACAAAAAAAAGCCACAAAACAGACAGAAGATATTAGAAACACCAATCAAGTAGAACACAGCAAACTCCAAGACCAATAAACACAGACCAAAACTCCCAACCAATCAACATGAAGAAAAAAACATTCTGGCATAGCATTGGCTAGCCCCAAATTTAAAACTGAAACGGCTGTGAAAGTCTGACTTACAGACGAACACAATACAGAAGCCGGATGATGGCAGATGAGATTCTGCCGAAATGTTGCTACAACTTTAAAAGCACAACTATAATGACGTGGGAAAATACCCCAACAAAGCTGAATGCCATACATATAAGTACCCGCGAAAACTTAAGAAAAATATATACATATATATATATTTGTTTTTCTAAGTTTTTGCGGGTATCTGTATGTAATGGCTGTGAAAGCCTGACTCTCAGACGAACACAATACAGAAGCCTGATGATAGCAGGTGAGATTCTGCCGAAACGTCACTACAAATACACAAGCCTGAGGATGGCAGGTGAGATTCTGCCGAAACATCGCTATAATAAAAGCACAAATATTAAGACATGGGAAAATACCCGAAGAAACCTAAATACCATACATATAAATACCCGCAAAAACATAAGAAAACTATATTATATTATATTATATTATATTATATTATATTATATTATATTATATATAAATGTTATATATGTGTGTATGTGTGATGTATGTATACGTATGTGTGTGTATATATACATATATACACACACATACATATGTACACATACATACATACATGTGAGAGTGTCTGTCACTCTTGTTTTTCCCCAAGTTGATTTTTTAAAAGGTTTGAAAACTCCCTTAGGATTTAAGCAAAAATGCATTTTCCACGGTCACCATGCTTCCCGCCTTTGCTTTAGAGACAAGACAAGAGTATATTATTGTTGTTATTCTTCTGCCGTTTACCCTGCAGCACGCTTGCTTTCACATAGAGGTGTATTAGGCTTTGATACTATTTAAGCTGAAAGAGATTTCTTCACTTTTCTTCACAGCAGCTGCTGTGTACAAATCCAGAAAAGGAACTTCCCTATGAAGAGAAACACCCCGAAGAGGTTCTCAAAAGTAAATTCACATTTTCATGACAGTAATTTTAATGACAAGTCATAATTTGGTGTCCCAATCAATGAAACTACATTATCTACATTTAACATAGGACTGTATATCCAATGACCTGCAGTGTCTTGAGGTATTAAAAAAGAAGCCTTAAAACTTAGTCCCTCCATTGCATTTCTAGCAGATTTCAGTTGAACTGAAGTGTCAGGGACTTGAGACTAGTGGATCTCTTCCTCCCTGGAAGCTTCAAGCAGAGCAGGATGGCCATTGGCTGACAGTGATATAATTGATTCTTTCCTAAGCAAGAGCTGAACTAATTGAGATCAACAGTCTTTTGTAACTCACATATTCTGGGATTCTAGTTGTAAAAGGTAATCTAAGGGATTTTAATCTATTCGTTTACAACGTATGCCAGTGTGTGAGTGATCATAGAGAAGTGAAAGTTGCCTTCTCGTTGATCTCTTATTAACAATGCAACATTTCACTCAAAGGGCCTGACATAGTTTCCTGCCTAGTTTCAAACTTTTTTCAGGTCATGGAATCTACTGATGAAAAAAATACATTCCCAGAACACCTGACCAGGAGGAGCAACTCTAGTGAATAAAACATTTTTAAAAACCCTCTTCCAGAAATTCTGCATACTCCTATTTGCCCTGTGTTGTGGGTAGAATTGTAGTTCAGATAAATGATGCCTGGACACTTGTTGCTTGTCCTCCACAAAGAATAGCTATAATACATTTTCACATGTAAGTTTCTTACATGGGAATCTATGTATCTATTATTTTACGTGACGCTAAGTGTTACAATTGTATTATTTCCCCCCCCTACAGACATTTTTAGGAAGCTCCTTCTTCATTTGATAAAATTCAGCCTAAGTGAAAGGAAGTTGTTTAAAGGAGAGTCCTGTCTTCCGTCAAAGATGCGTCTGCAGAGCAGACCAAGAGCTTCATAATCCAAAATTGCAAAGAATGTAAACACCCGGTTACTGTTTAACGAACAAAGATCTAACTCTGTATTTGGTGATATATTTTTAAAACTGAAAGATGACTTCCTTTGCATCCTAATGTAATAATAATAAAAGAAACCATGTGCACATTTAAAATGATTTTAAATGAGCACTCACAATGAATAATTAGAATAGCAGAAGTTAGCTGTATTCTAAGTTTATAATAGGACGTTCCAGTAAACTGGAATTTTAAACAACTGGGAGTTATAAGCTTCCTGTCAGTGGCTCACCTTGACCTTTCTATCTCCTGGGCCTCTTTCTGCCTTGGAGTGAACCATTAGGGAGTATCAGAATTGGACCTTTCCAATTCTTTTGTTGCTGCTTTGCTTTCTTAGGCTTTGTGCAATCTGGTTAATAAGAATATGGGAGCCAAGTTAAAGTTCTCTCTTAATCCCAAAATCTCTTCTGCTGCACTTAAACATGGTCGCTCTGTTATCTTTTCAGACAAATGATGAAAGGAGAGAATTGTAATTATTACCTTAGGATACTTTAATGAAAGTAGCTCATTAAATAGAGAACATAACATTTTTCCTTCCCATCCAGGTAGAATTTTTCCAACAAATTACATAAATACAATATGTATGTATGTATGTGTAAGGCCCAGGCTCTCTCCCCTTCAAATGATAAGAATGAACTTCTGAAATCTGGGTGTTTAAAAAGGAATTCTTTATATTGTTGGAAGTTACGATTCACCCCTCTCCAAGGAAAAGAAAAGAAATTTAAAAATATCAAAAGGGGAAGGAAAATTCCCCTAAAAGAAAGGAGAAGTGGAAAACACAAGGAGGAATCCAGCTCCCAGCCCCCACCCTTTGGCCCCCACCTTTGTCAAGTAGGGCCATTGAAATAATTGGAGCTAGCTACTTTCCGCAAAGAAAGGCTAAAATTACACCATGGGATCCAGATAAAAAGCCTACAAATTAGCTAAGATCCTTTCCCATAGAAATCAAATAGATGGCAAGCTATAAAACTTGTAAAAAATAGCAAAAGCAAACTCTCGAAGCAAAAGGAAATTTAAAAACCTTAGACAGGCGAGAAAAGGAGATATTCACCAAAACACAGTCATAAAAAAAGCATGTCGGGAAGGAAAAGATTTACCAAAAGGCATATATGGCAACCAAATGATCGCTACAGAGGATCAAGGAAAAACAGATTGGACTATAAAACAATGACTTCTACCAAGATCCCAGGAAAAGATCCCAATCTCCAGAGACAGGATTCAAAACGCAAAAAAACCTCATCACAAATCAAAGACTTTAAGGGTTCCCACACAAATAAAAAACGTTAACAGATCAAAGACTTCACATTCCAATCAAAAGACCTGAAGGGTATAAGAAAAGAGTTTTTCTACTTACAAAATTAGTCTCAGGAACGCTGTCTTTCTGCCTTCCTATTAATGAAACTGATTCTGGCTTCCAATGCAGCTGACCAATCATTTTGTAGTGAATTTCCCAGCCGGGAAAATTTGAATTCACAAAGGAGAGAGCTCTGCCTTTTTTCTTAAAGGGCAAGGCTCCCTTTTCCTTTCAACAATTGAAAAGGAAGTTATCCAGGTACTAGTCAAAGCAGGGTCTAATATGCCTCCAGGCATACAGCATAGATAAAGGGAGTTAGGACCCCTCCCCCTAGTCCGATGTGGATTTCGTCAATACAAAGAAGCAACAGGTTATTTCCCCCCCCCCTTTTTTTTTTCTGGGAACTAGTTGAGAAAAGTTTCCCAGGAAGTTACTTTTGGAGCTGGAATTTTTATGCCCCCTTCTCTTGCTATCTCCAAGAAGTGACAAGTTTCCAGGCATCTGGGCTCCAATCTCCCAGTTGTATTTCATGTGCAAGTTATATAAATTCAGTACAAGACTTAAGATATTCAGGTTACATCAAAAAGGATTACTTGTACCAACTCCCCCCCCCCCTTCTTCTTTCATTGGAGAATGGCAGATACACAGATCTATGTGATTTATTTATTTATTTATTTGTCAATTGCTTATAAGATAATAGGTATAAGTAAAAAACATAGTTATGAATACATGGATACATATAAGAAAAATAAAAAATATAAAAGAAACAATAGGACAGGGACGGTAGGCACGTTGGTGCGCTTATGCACGCCCCCTACAGACCTCTTAGGGAAGGGGTGAGGTCAATAGTAGACAGTCTTAAGGTTAAAGTTTTTGGGGTTTGGGGAAGAAACCACAGAGTCAGGTAGAGTATTCCAGACATTGACCACTCTGTTGCTGAAGTCGTATTTCCTGCAATCAAGTTTGGTGCGATTAACCTTGAGTTTGTATCTATTGTTTGCTCTTGTATTGTTATGGTTGAAACTGAAGTATTCATTGACAGGTAGGACATTGCAATGTATGATTTTATATACTAAGATCGGATCAAAGGCGGTGTAGTTCTAGGTTTTCTAGGTCTAGAATTTCAAGTCTTCTGGCATAAGGTATTCTGCAACGAGTAGAGGAGTGGAGAACTCTTGTGAAATATTTCTGGACTATTTCAACTGTGTTAATATCAGATATGTAATGTGGGTTCCAGACTGATGAGCTGTATTCGAGTATTGGTCTAGCAAATGTTTTCCTCTAGTTATTAGTGTAATATTATCAGAGAAAAAGCTATGTAAGATTAGGTTAACAACTCTTAATGCCTTTTTCTCATTTTAACTCCTCAGTGCAATATCACTGGGCTCATGGACACAAGATATCTGTTCTAATTAATCATGGGAAATTAGGATTTGGAAGTACAGTTAATGGGAATGAAAAGACTATATGACAAGCATCTCATTATACACAGTCTTGTGGCGCAGTGGTTAGAGTGTAGTACTGTAAGCTACTTCTGCAGCCAGCTGCCTACAATTTGGCAGTTCAAATCCCACCAGGCTCAAGGTTGACTCAGCCTTCCATCCTTCCAAGGTGGGTAAAATGAGGACCCAAATTGTTTGGGGCAATATGCTGACTCTGTAAACTGCTTAGAGAGGGCTGTAAAGCACTATAAAGCAGTATATAAGTCTAAGTGCTATTGCTATCCCTCCATCTCCCGTCCACTAAAATCTAGCAATTGACACAACCTTCAGGGATGACAATTAGATATGTGGGTAGCATGCTTCCAAGCACTCAATATGTCATGTCAACATTAGATTCTGATTAATACTTCTATATTTCTGTTTTTGTTTTTTAGCCTTTGGAAATACAAATGCTACGGTCATGGCAGAAGCAATAGAAGGCCAAATTCTTAAAGAAAGATTATCAAAGGTATGTACTGGAGTTTGGGGTTATAGAATGCTTGCTTGTTTTAATGGTTGTGGGGTTTTGTCTTCATTGGAAGAGAATTTTCTTTTAAAAAAAAATCCTCATTTTTCTGAAAATGGGTAAGCAAAAGTCAATTTCAGATAAATAGCCCAGTATTGTTTTAAAAAATATTCCTGTAAGATCACTCTGTCAAAGGTATAATACTTGATGAAAGCTCCTGGTTCAAAGGCAACACGTTGAAACCCATGAACAACGGTTACTTCATTCTGCTTATGGCTTCTCCCTGGTCTACCTGGAAGGCTGTTGCCAGCTGGCTAATCCAAGAAGGCAGCCCTTGTCCTCATTTCTTCTCTCCTCCTTTGGTTGCAGAAAGAAAGACCTGATCAGGACGAACAGAGTTTCGTGCCAGACGCAACGAGGAGTCCTGCTACTGGAGAGGGTAAAGGAGGGCGTTCAGACCATGGCCTTGCTTGCTTGAGATAATGGCGCAAACAAGTTTCCATCCTTTTTGACTACCCTTTTGGAAATCATTTCAAGAAAACATTGATGTTATTTTACAGGTAGTGATACACAATGCCAGATTTTGGAAGAAGAGGTCAAACAGGAAATTAATGAGGTACCGTGTGATTCATTAAAATACATTGTAAAGTGATATGTATTATGGGCACATAATGATCGCTAATGACAGGTAGTTTTCCTTTTTACATCCAGTATCATTTCTATATCCCTGCTTTTCTATATCATTTTGTATATCCCTGCTTGGGATGGCAATTATTATTTATAAATTAAAAAAGAGAAGAGTCAACTTATTCCATGTCAACTGTACTCAGGCTCACTTGCCAGGTCCAATATAGGCTTGTGGTTACAATTACTGGTTTACAGAGCCATCTTGCTTTGTACCTTCCTCCAGGTGACAGTATGCAGAAAGTCTGAAATTGAGGGGGGGGACAAAGAGAGATTGTAAAACAGCCAAAATTGCTTACGTTTGAAAAGGAGGTGACTTGGTAACCCATGTCAAATGACATTGAAACAGAAAGATCCCAGTCATCCTTTGTCCTGAGGACCTTTCTGAGTAAATAGAACGAGTTAATGCAGAGTGATGCAGAGAGCAAATTGCCAGAGTGTTTTAGCACTATTAAATGGGGATTGTTCCTTTTAATCAGCAGTTATTTATTTATTCTTTAGGAAAAAACTGTCAACAACTCAGAAGAAATGCCTGAATGTCATGCTGTGGCTCAGAAACATTCCTCAGAATCTGTAAAAGAAAAAGGTGATACCAAGTGTGGTGCTTTTGAGTTTTCCATAAAAAATCAGCAACACACAAATAACTATTTGTATGATCCATTACATGAATGAGAATTCATTTACATATATTTCAGTTTTTGAGCTGATAATGGTGATATAAGGCCTTTTTGTTCTGAAAAGCTGTGGTGGCCTAGTGGTTAGAATGCAGTATTGCAAGCTAATTTTGTTCACATTGCCAGAAGTTTGATTCCTTTGATCCTGACTGGCTCAAGGTTGACTCAGCCTTCCATCCTTCCAAGATTGGTAAAATGAGCCAGATTGTTGGGGGCAAAAGCTCTGTAAATTACTTACATTGTGAAGGGGGCATATACGTAAATTTAAGTGCTATTCCAGAAAATTTGAAACTTGAAAAGTCTCAGACAAGTTATTCAAAAAGTTATTCAAAAAAGTGTTTTCTTCCAGCAGTTGGCTGTACAATCTTAGCAGTGGAATTGCAGTATTTATATTTATATTATGATAGTTTCCTTGAATAATTTTTCCTTATACTCCCTACTTAGTGACTGGACATGGAATCTAAAGACATTGCTTAAAAAATTATTTTAGAAGTGACATGGAAAGGAGAATCCATTAACATTTAGCTGTTACTCAGATGTGTCTGCAGAAGGGCGAGGGATAAAACGGGGGTGATGTCACAATGCAGTTGCTGGGATTTGCATCAGATGATGAGAGACAAGTATACAGTCTTAGCATTTTTGTGATGACATTGCTATGTATGTGGTATTAGTTTTACCTATTTTCTACTTAAATGTTATTTGTCTCCTAGGATGTAGGAGCTGTTTCCTACTCCTTTTCAAATAGATAAATTAGAAGCAAGATCAAATTTGGGTTGGCTGTCTGGTCATTGGGACCAGAGATTTACTCTTCCGAGTTAAATAATTGAAGCCTGGGAAATGGATCCCTTGTCAGTTAACAGGAGTGTTGATTTACCACTAGCTTATCAAATATTTAGGAGCTGAGGGTTTGACAGCACAAGGAAACGACAGCCAGTCGCCAGCCATCAACACACCAATCAGCCATTAAGAAGGCGCCACATAGAGACTTTCAGTGGCACGTCCATCGAAATCGGATTGGAGTCCATGATTTTGCGGAACTTTGACCCAAGCTTGACTCGTTGGAGGGTCCCGAATGGGACTGGAACCACCTTGTAGAGCTGATGAAAGAAAGGGGGACTGCCTGTCAGGTTGCGGGGAGCCATATCTCCCCTCCCTGGCTAGGAACACCCACTCCGAAGATGGGCTGTAGCAGTAGCCTAAAATGGCTACCATGAAGACAGGAAGCTGTCCACGAAAATAAGGTTATGCTGGAGTGGAGAAGCGGTGAACGGTGTCTGGACCAGGTGAAATATTTCGGACTTTAAAAGGTAACCGTGGAAAAATAACAGGAAAGAATTCTTGTTAAGGATGGTATTAGCGGCAATATGAAAGAGAGAAAGATTGGAAAACACAAATTGGATTTTGAAAAAGACCAAAACAGAAGTGATATAATTCAGAGAAAAACTTTTAATTGTAACAGATTAAGAAACTGAATTTGGTGATTATATAGAATTTAGCACTAATTGGGCATTGATTAAAATGCTGGAATTGACTATGTTAAAAAGAAATAACAGCTAATAACTGGGTATTAGCAAAGTTAATAAAAGCTTAAAAAGCGGAAAATTAAAAGGTGGAAAGTAGAAAGTGATTTAAGAGCGCCACCTAATGGTAAAGAAAAATTTCTACAGAATTTATAAAAAGTGTGTGGTCTAACTCAGTGGCCCCCAACATTTTTCGAACCAGGGACCGGTTTCACGATTATTTATTCTTCCATGGACCAGTACCTGAGTAACGTGAGACTCCACCGCCATCGGGACAGCTCTTCGTTCGAAGCTGCCCCCCCTTCGATGAAACTAAGGGGCGAGCACCCAAACTCCGCTTTCCAATTGAAAAACCGGAAGCACTTTCCAACAAAAAACCGGAAGCAACCAAAAACCCGGAAGTGCTGTTGAAACAAGATGGCGGCGCCCAAGCTTTGCGGCCCGGTAAAAAATGATCCATGGACCAGTACCGGTCCGGGGACCGGTGGTTGGGGACCCCTGGTCTAACTAAAGTGTGAATTTAAAATGAAATAAGAGGAACTTTAATACAACAAAACTCTGAAAAGTGGAATATTAAAATACTACAGTAAAGGGATACGTGAAGATATTACCTCAGGATTGATTGGTGGCTTTGAAATTGTTTGATAAAGAACAGACAGATTAAAACTGGAAAATAAGGACTTATGGACATTGATTGTAAAAACTAAGAAATAAAAAGATGCTGGTTTAAACAAACTACAGGACAATCAGATTGGATATAAATATTAAAGAAAATAAGAAGTAAGGTAAAATGAGTGAAATATGCAAGGAAATAAGATCGGAACTGCAAAGCGTGAAGGAAATGATAAATAAAAGCTTGGAGATATGGAGCTTTATAGCAGAAACACAAGAAATGGTGACACAAATCACAGAAGAACAAAGAAAGCCCAAGGGGGAGGAGTCAAAGAAGAAATCAGCTTAAAAGAGCAAAAGGAACAACAAACACTAGAAAGGAAAAAAAAGGGGAATTAAGATTTTAATGATTGATGTGATAAACAAAGGGGAAAATATTTTGAAGGTTAAACAAAGGAAGAGGGAGTCACAGAAGAGGAAATTACAAAGAAAAGACCAGGAAAGGGAAGATGTCAGAACAAATAATTGGAGAAAGAAACTCTGGAAAATAACAGAGAAAAGAAGGAAAATCAAGAGAAAGGACCAAAAAATGATAGAAAATGGAAAGCAAGCTAAGATGAGAACTTCATTCAGTCAGGAGACTAAGAAACGATAGTTAAAGAGGGGAAGGATGGGGGATTCCGCATGGAAATGCATTTTGGTATTTAAGAATATAGATACATAGGTTAAGGAGTTTGGAGTTAATATTTGATTAAGAATTATTGTTTAAAATAGATAAATAAATTTATTTGGAATAGACATGGAAATAATTTACTATAAGATTACTACTTAAGATATAATAATGTGATAAGGAAAGTGAATATAGAGCATGAGAATTAAAAATGATTATTAGTTTTTATAATTGGTCAAATGGAAATAAAATGGAAAACAAATTGTTATATAAATGTTTTTGGAAAATTCAAAGAAATTAATATATAAAAAGGAAAAGGGACTATCATGTGGGATCTGGTAGAAAAAATATGTACATATAATATTGTTATGACTCCCCTTCAAAATTCAAACGAACAAAACAGAAAGCAGCCGTTTCACAATTAAATCAAACGGAAAGAAGTCTTACAAGATAACGGCTGGCAGAAACCACAGCATAAATCTTTACTCTGTCCGGCAAACCAGTCCTGGCAATAAATCCTCAGCCTCAGAGCTCTTTACTGTAACGTCCTCACTCAAATAGTTATTTTGTTCCTGGCAAAATGTACCAGCCCAGCTGTGTCCTTTTATACTCATTAAGGCAACGTGCTAATTTACTGACTTGCTCTTCTCATTCGCTCCAGCTGATTTTGCCTTTTCAACCGTCTTCTATTTTTTACATTTAACCACAAATTTTCCAAGTTCTCATCTCCACTAGAAGACTCTCTCAAAACTTCCCTGTCAGCCATTCCCGGCTGTTGATCAGATAAGGAACCAGAGGAGGTCAAAGGTCCTGACAATTCTAATACATCAGGTCTGTCGTCCTTTGTCATGTCCATCTCCTCATCCTGGTTATCAGTCCAATCAGTAAGCCAGGCTGGCTCATATCGTTCTGCCATGACCTCTTCACTTGAACTCATATCAATCACAGGAGCTGAATCCAAGCCCGGAGCCACAACATAATATATAGTAAATGGAATATTGATATTAGAGAACATAAAGGTTAAAAAATGGCTATATTAGTAGTTTTTATAATTGGTTAAAGGGAATAAAATGGGAAAAATGTGTTGCAATGTAACGAGGGTGGCAAGATATTATTCAATACTGACTAATATAAATTAAGATGAATTTTTGGAAATGATGAATGGAATAACATAATATGATAAAACCTGAAAATATGACAAATACAAGAAAATGTGCATAATGAATATAGAGATTGATTAAGAATATAGATAATGTTATAAAGGCATGTATGAGAATATAAAAAGAAAAATGGAATAGGTAGTGATATGGTATGAAATTGGATAAGGAAGCTAAATATGTTACCATGGTCATGTTTGTATTGGAATGTAAAAACGTGGATTCACATGTTCACTCAAAGAGATGTTTAAAAAATAAAACTAAAAAATGTATTGCAAAAAGAAGAAGACGAAGAAGGAGGCCCCACATAAACTCAACTCACAGAACATCCCAACGCATGTATTCCAGTAGAGAGGAGTTCCCTGAAGATTGGCTCCAGCATGAGTCTGAAAGCTCGAAAGAGTAAATCTCTGGTCCTGTTGACCGACTTAAATTTGATCTCACATCATTATCTTGAGACACGGATATTTGCCTTCGTCCATGAGATAAATTATAAACCATTTCACGTTGGGAATATTGTGTTGAACAAGATGAAGTAGATAGGTGGTTTTCTATTATTTGACACTTCTGTCTTGTAGAAGTAATATGCTTATTTCTATTTTGTGGACAGACAGTTCCTGATTAATTTTTAGCATAATAAATAGCCATATGAATGTGAATTTTAGATCCGTGATCCAACAAAATATCAGGCAAATAATTATCTGAAGTTTATGAAGGTTGTCATAGAAGTAAAAATGATGGGGTGTGCAGCAAATGGAAGCCAGACTTTTGCCATTCAGAGGAAGCCAACGGATCATGTGGTTGCTAAAAATAATTATATAAGCATTTCATATAAGTTGGGTTTCTTGAATTTCTTTCCTGCAGATAAAATTATTGGCAAAGTGGATATTTCTAGCACTTCAGGTCCGGAATCCAGTTTGAATCCTGTTGAGAGAAGCAGTCTGGTCAGTACCAGTCACTCATTTGAAAGTTTTTTGTATGTGCTTCAGATGATCATGTTTTGCCCAACTGTAATAATATAAAAGACAAAAAACAGACTAACAAACAATTCACTAATGCTTTTCTAGGTAATCAAGATAATAGCTACGTTGCCGATGACTCATGGATCAAAATCCTAAACTGTTCAGTTTCTAATGCAATCTGAAGGGAGGAAAGAAAGAAAGAAAGAAAAAAAAACATCCTTGTATTGTAAAAAAAATGAACCTTTTTGAGTTCAGGTAGTCCTTAAATTACAATCATAATGGAGACTGCCCATTACGGTTGCAGGTGGTGACTGAAGTTAGGCGAAATGGCCTTACAACAACCCCCAGCCCTTGATCTCTGGTGCCGCTATTAAATGAACTTACGAGGTGTTAAGTGGAGCACAGGATGCTTTGGGGAGGGAGAGACCCTAGGGGGCCCAACGCAGGCCCAGGCTTGCCTGCCCTGAGGTTTCCCCACCTCCTGAAGCGCCCCCGGTCCTCTGCTTCTCACCCTTGCAGTCCTTTAGCTTCCTTTCCAGTCAGCGACCTAGAAGACGGCAGACCAGCTGGTGCTTTCAAGGCAGCCTCATGGCAAATTCACACTTCCGCGACATGCGCTATTCTTGCAATACTGAGGGGGCTCCATTTAAAAGGCTGCCCTCCACAGGTTCGCGAGAATAACAGCTGTTTTGCCACAAAGCTGGCTCAGTAAGGCAGCTGTTCCTGTGTCTCAGAAACTGCAAAAAAGGAAAGTAAGTTGGGTCCTCCTGGGCCCGCAAGTCCCTGGGATGGAAGGCGGCTGGAGGCCTGCAAACTCCTGATGACCTGATGGCTCCCCTTGCTTTCTTGGCGGGAAGGAAACTGGGAAGCTTGCGTGCTTCAGCCAATTTGTGTGTGATGGACTGATCTCCCCTGAGTGGATCAATGGTGGGGCAGGATAGCTGAGTGGGTAGATGCTATGAATGGTTCTAAGGAGAAATGTCTTCAGGGGGTGCCGCAGCATCCATAACTTTGAAACTGAATCATAAGTAGTTGGGGGCGGGGGGGTAGTTAACTTTGAACTAACTTTGCTCAGCAACTGGTCAGAAGTAATTGTGAAGCAACACTCTAAAATGAGTGTTTTAAACTTGGAACACTTCTTTTCCAACCGAAATCAAAATGCTCAGGCTACAAGATAAAGACTTCAATTTATTACTCGGAACGGGTCATTTTTGAAAATTCATGAAATATTTTGCACACCCTAGAGCCGTGATGGCAAACCTATGGCACGTGTGCCAGAAGTGGCACACAGAGCCATCTCTCCGGGCACGCCAGCCATCACCTGTTGCTCTTCTGGGTTCCAGCACATGCATGTGCACCAGCCAGCTGGTCTTTGCGCACGCGGGTGTGCTGGAAAGTGGAAGAGCAGCTCCCCTGGCACATATGCATGCGCCGGGTAGCTAAGTTCCGGGTTTCTGGTGTGCCCATGCATGCTAGTCAGCGAGTCTTCGCATGCGCATGCGTGCCAGAAACAGGAAGACCAGGTGGCCGGCATGCACGAGCGCACCGGAAACCAGAAACTCGGCTTCCCGGTGCTCCCATGCATGTGAGCTGGGGGCACTTCTCTTCTGGTGTCCGGTGCTCTCGCATGCGCATGCCTGTTCCCATTTCGGCACTCGTTGCCAAAAAGGTTCGCCAACACTGCCCTAGAGACTAACGACCACTTTTCATTGGTGCTAACCTGCGAAAAAAAAAAATACCTGTGTTAGTTCTTTGATGTTTCTCAAACTTTTTTCCTTCCTATATTTGTTTTAGAAGATATCTTGAAGCGGTTTTTTTTTTTTAACAAATAATCATTTGGCTTGTTTGATACAGGAGCAAGTAATAGTTAAACGAAAAAGAGGAAGACCTCGCAAATATCCTGTTAATGTAGCAGCAGTGCAGAGTAAGTTTGATAACATCCCTTTCTAAAAAATCGACATCAGTGTTTCACTGAATTCAGGAATTTTATTCTTTCATTCCAGGTCAGGATCCAGCATTGGACCCAGTCATGAGAAATGTAAGCATTTGGTGGGGGTGTTTTGTCTGCACGCAGAGATTGAGAGACTATTGCCTTGCTATGGAACTTATCTTTTATTGTTTGTTTGGTAAAGCAAACATTGGCAGGATCAAGAAGACAATTGCAATTGCATTGAGTGTATCAGTACTGGTCTCCACTCTCATAACACTCTTTCTCTGAGAGGGTCCTGACACTCGTGACCTTCTGAAAGGCCTTGAAGAACTGACTTTCAAGAGGTCTTGTGGTAGTGTGTCGCTGAAACCCGAGAAAATGGTTTTTTCAAAGTGAGCAGAGTATTGCTTGGAAGCACTGGAAGTTTTGTGCTGGTTTTTATGCTTCTTATCATTCCTGTTTGTAAGCTGCCTAAGGTTATGATGTATTAGGGTGGGAGGCTATATAATTCTTTTAAAAAATATGATTCTTTTAAACATGATTCCTTCAACCCCAGAACTTAATTTGTTTTCTCGTGTATAATGGCCTTCACTGTTTAATTACTATATTTATATGCTGCACATTTTCAAGGTTCTAAAATAGCTAACAATCAGAAATAACATTAAAAACAAACATCAATAAAAAAGGAATCCAACCCCAAATAGTAACTATTTCAATAGTACTATTAGCCATGGTGGTGCAGTGGTTAGAATGCAGCATTGCAGGCTAACTCTGTCGACTGCCAGCTGTTCAGTCTTGACCGGCTCATAGTTGACTCAGCCTTCCATCCTTCCAAGGTCTGTAAAATGATGACCCAAATTATTGGGGACAATATGCTGTCTCTATAAACTGCTTAGAGAGGCCTATAAAGGGGTCTCCAAGTCTGCAGGAAAATTTGCCCACCCTGTTTTCCTACCGATGGATCATTCTTTATTTGGGTCCCAAACACGCATTTCTAGCAGAGTTTGGGGGAGAGAAAGAAAGACTTTTGCTGTTTTCCTTGCCTGCAGACAAAAGCAGAAGCAGAAAGAAGCAGCCTGGTGGCCAGGCGAGGCCCTTTCCCCCCTCCCCTCACTACCTCGTTTTGTTTGCAATGCAAGCGACACAAGCCTTGTGTTCCCGCGCAGCCTGGATTAATTGCTTTGGGGGTGACATGGACCACCAAAATTGTCTCGCAGACCACCAAAATTTTCTCGTGGACCACCAGTGGTCCCATGCCCACTGGTTGGTGACCACTGATCAGGATTGTAGGAGGAACCTTTTTTGCAGAGGGTAGACACTGCTACCCAACATGTGTGCTTCCAGGTTCTGATTTAATGTTACATTTATTATGTTAGTTAATGTTAGTGTCTAATTGAAGGTACTAGAGTGTGCCAGTCCTGCCTGAAAAAAACTGGCTGAACGGTTGCTATAGGAGGCAGGTGCTCCCTCAAGTAACCAGGCCCTATGCCATGTAGGCCTTTAAGTAGGTAAACTATGTATAAATAAATAATAGAATGCAGTGCCTTTTTAGGAGTGTGAAATATACTTTCTTTTTGAATCTTTATGCAAAAGCATGGATAACTTTTTATTTTGTGTGAAAAAGGATGTTTTGAGAAATAATTCAAGATCAAACCAGCCATAGTAAATTTAGAAAAGATTTTAGGGTGCTCCGAACAGCCTGTTTGATTTTTGAAGCAGCAGTTTCACACTCAGAAATGGGAATTTCACAAGATTTAATACTCTGAAATGCTTAAATGGAAATGTTTTGGACAACTCCTATTTTTATACCAGTCTATGATTCATACTTATCCTGAAATAACATATGTAATTTTAAAACTATTTTCATGCAGAGGATTTTTTTTTAATGTTTTCATTATAGTACAAACAAAAGCTGCTAAACTTAATGAAGGCATTACATGAGCGAGAGAGAGAGATGAGCTATATATCTTTTTTGCACTACTTATTACTACTGTAATTAATAACTGAATAGTGAACTGATTCCACTAAAAAGCTTTTTTGTCAGAATTTTTATGGAAGTTCTCTCCTTAGTGCTCTGAAATCAATTCACATATACATGCCATTAAATAGGGAACATGATAACAAGAACAAACTGAAATCAAGGGCCTTGTACGGGTTTTTCCCTTTTAAATAGTTATAATTCAAGTTATACATAATTTATATCAATTGCATCTGTATAGCAAGTTTCAAGATGGCCTTCCTTTTGCTCCCTGCTCTGCCCTCTGCCCTCTCATTCCCCTATTCTTCCTCTCCGGGTTCACCCACATTGCTCCCTTCTTCCCCCTTCTTGTTAGCAGTTTTTGTATTTCTACTTCAAGAAATCTTTACCTTAGAAAATAGGAAAGGATCAGTAGTGGGATTCAGCTGGTTTGAACTGGTTCAGCAGAACCAATACCTAATTTTTTGTTTAGTTTGGGGAACCAGTTATGATAAATCTGTTTTCTGGAACACATCTGGTTTTTGTTCAACTTCTTTCCAGAGGGGGGAAACCAAACCCTCCCCAAAAGTCCAAGAGTCCCTAAAAGACAGAAACCAAATGGAGATGCAGCACCTTTGATCACGTCACTCAGGCGAAAACTACGGTGTTTCCTCAAAAATAAGACCAGGTCTTTTGAAAAGACCCACGAGGTCTTATTTTTGGAGGAAGTCTTTACAGGTGGGGGCGGGACAGGGCCAAAGTGCTGGTGGAGCACCAGAGGGCCAGGGAGGGTGCTGAAGCGAGTGAGCGTCCTGCCTACAGCACCCATGCCGGCTGCCCCTTCCCAGCCAGAGTACTGCCGTTTTTAAGTGCCGGTATAGATGCCAGCCTTCCCACCGGTGGACCTGGCCAGCTAGCTGCCTCCGGAGGCGGGCCCGTTTCAGCGCCTGGCGTCCAGATGCCCTCACTTCCCCCAAGCATTTCTTTGCTAACCTGATTTCCAGCTCCATCACATTTCTCCATCATCTTTCTCACTGTTGTGTGCAGGGAAACAAAAATGTGGAACTAAAAAAAAAAAAAGTTCAATCAATTGCAACTTCTCACGAAAAAAAAAATCACACAAAGTCGGAATTGATTGATTGATTGTTTTTTCTTTTAGTCCCACAAACTTTTGTTCCCCTGCGCACTATGGTGAAAAATGCAACGGAGGTGGACATCAAGTGAGCCAAAAAACACGTGGGGAAGTGAGGGCATCTGGGTGGTGGTGAGGGGGGGGGCAAGCTCCACAGCTCAACATTACAGTGGGGGAAGCAGTCCCCGCGAGCAGCCACAAGCGGCCGTCTGAGGGAAGGAGGAGGAGCAGGGAGAAGCCGCCTCCTTCCCTCCTGCCGGCTGCTCCGTTTCCTGTTTCTCTGTTGAAGCACAGTACCCAGGATCCGCTTTGACAGCGGGGTTGAGGGAGTTGGGGGGTGGTCAGTCCCCATCCGTGGTGTAGCTGCTGACCAATCACTGCACCCCCTCTTGGGAGAGCAGTTCTAGCTGCCAGCGCAGCTGCAGGTCAGGCACAAAGCAATCCCACCCACCAGACCAGCTAAACAACCCTCGAAGCTTCCAGAAGCTTCAGGGATCCATAGGTGCTCTTTGCACTCGTCCTGCTCGAAGTCTTGACCGCTGGGCAGGACATCTCCGGACAGAAGCTTCTTCCCCGCTTCCCTTCCAGTGCAAACGGTCATTAGAGCAGAGAACCGGTGGTTAAATTATTTGAATCCCACCACTGGATAAGATTATCCCTATAGCAATAGCACTTAGACTTCATGGTGCTTTACAGCCCTCTCTAAGTGGTTTACAGAGCCCAAATATTGCCCCCAACAATCTGGGTCCTCATTTTACTGACCTTGGAAGGACGGAAGGCTGAGTCGACCCTGAGCTGCTCAAAATCAAACTCCTGGATGAGCAGTGAGTTAATCCTGCAGTGCTGCATTCTAACCACTGTGCCACCACAGCTATGCAGTATAATCTGTCAGCTTCGTGCCACTTAATCCTTGTTTCTAGGTTTTACTATACTGCATTTTGTTCCATGTACAGGAAATTCTCAAGTTATAACAGTTCACGTAGCAACCGTTCCATGTTACAACATTAACCCCCCCCCCCGCCAAGTACTTACGACACAGTCCCGAAGTTAAGAATGTTGCAGCACAACAGCAGTTGTTCACACTTACGAACAATCGCAGAGGTACTGCAACATTCACCCTGCCTATTGCCCCATCCCCATCCCCAGCCAGGTCTCCACAGTCACTGGGCCTGTGGAGACTCACTTTGCAATGATCTAGCGAGGCGTCGGTTCCTTTGTCTGCTTCACTGCATTCGCAGAAAACAGAGGCCTAAAGTAGTGCAAGATCCTGGCCCCGAGAAGCTTCCCGTCTTGGCACAAAAAGTATTTGCAAGCCAATGGGAGGTTTGAAAGCAACGCAATTTCGCTGCCCCAATGTCTCATTAGCTTGCAACTATTTTTCACGCCAAGACTGCAAGCAGACAAAGAAACCGCGGCAGAGAGGCTGGAGAGGAGACAGCTTGCTAGATCTTCACCAGGTAAGTGACCCGGCATGGCAGGAGGGGGGGAGCCATTGTGGGGAGACCAGGGCAGGGAGCCTGAGGTACCTCAGTGGGTTGAGGGAAGCTTTGGGTGGTCTGAAGCAAGTAGCCTGTTCCATTGCTAGACCCCCACCCATGGCTTCCCCATCCTGAGATACCTTATGTGCACTTAGTGACCTGAGTATTCAATTTGGGAATGCATGGGCAAATGTAGGGAGTGATCGTGTTCATTTTATGTGATTCACTCCAATTAATACTTGAGTTAACGAATGTAAGGGTCAGACTCCATTACATTCGTAACTCGAGTATTACCTATATCAAACTATCAAAAATGTCAACGTTGATTGTAGTTTAAATATTCTGAATAATGAGCTGTTCTGTGTATAAAATGTGTTTTACAGTATATTCTAAAATGTAAGCCATGACAAAAATATAATTTAAAAAGTGTGTGTGTGTGTGTGTGTGTTTATGATATTGATAATAAACTCACTATAAGATCATGATCAACCATGGATAGAAATTTCTTTGAGAAACCTAGCTTTGTTCATGGGTTCAGTTGTAAAAAGTATTACATATTATATTTGGGACTATACTAATTGTAGTAGTTGGGCTACTTCTCAGTGTTTAAATGACTTCTGAGAGGACAGTATATCATGAATGTGTTTAAATATAAAGAAATGCTTGAAAGAGCATTTGAATACATTTAATAGGTTTAATTTTTCTGCTGAGAATACCGCTGTTTTGTTCTTAATTAGGTACTGCAGTCTTCAGGCACTAGCAGTAGACCAGTGATAATACCAGAAGGTAATGCTTCGAACATCTGTTCTTAACATGAAAAATAGATGGGATGAAATGCATCAGGCTTTCTTTTTTCTTTTTTTAAATAAAGACTTGCTACTCCATCAATTTGGCTGTCATATTTATAAAGCTTTCTTGTCCAGAGATCCAGGTAGTCGTAACATGTATGCAGTCCCTTTCTCAAACTTGGCAAAATCTGTTGTGTGATTCTGTGGTTTCAGTGGCCAAATAAATCGATCTCTGCCAGCAGGACACAGCTAGGGAACCTAGTTGTGACATCGGTTCCTTCCATACTGCCCCAGGGATACTCACAGTTTGGCCTGTTGATTGATTCAATTTCTGAATTATCAGAATGTATATAGTGCTGTATAGTACTAAATAGAAAAGTGTGCAGAATTCAATAATGAAATAAACTTTAAAACTTTAAACGTCCATAAAACAAACCAAAAAAACAGTAAAAGATTAGTGACTCCCACCCACACCTTTTTCCTGGAATGCAGATTTTCAAGAGGACAGCCTTCCCACACCTATCCAGCCATAGATCAGGTCAACTTGTTGAGTCTTGTTATGGCGGGAGCTGGCTAGAGAAGCAGAACATTTAATCTTTTCATTTGATAACTAGCTCTTAAAGTTAACACCTAGCTTCATAGAATTATATAGAATTCTAATTTTCAAGGAGAATGAAGTTTTACTATTGTCTATCATCCCTGCCACAGTTTACATTTGCATTTAGTACATTGTAGTAAGTTTAGAAGGAGCAGTATGCAAGGAAAAACATTTTTAGTTAAAAGACTAAGTAATATGTTTTGGCTAATTTTAACATCTTAATAAAAATACATTCTTAATTATTATTTTCTTTTTACAGCCAATGATTTTTTGAAAAATACAAGCAATGTAAGTTAAAGAATTTTTAATTCATGCTCTTTTCCAACCCAAATCTAAAATATCTTTTTACAAGATTTTTATAAGAGCTTTTTGGAACTGGATTTTTGTTTTGTTTTGTTTTTATTTCCAATTGTTAGGAAACTGAAAAAGGGAAGAGCAAGGTGATTATGCGATCAAGAGGAAGAAAATCAAAACAGGCTTGTCTTTCATCAGTGGAAACAGGTAGACAGAGAACCTCCTCTCCTTCTCTTAACTTTTTATTTTTTAAGTTGTAACTTGTAAAGAGATCAGCTTTATTCCCTGGGAGAAAAATCATTGGGCTGAAGCTAAAGTAAATGTAAAAAATGTGCAAATCTCTGTAATTTTATGTCAGGATTAGTACAGCCCAGCTGCCTGGGTTCCACCTGAGTTCTCTATGAATTTTGTCTGTGAAAGAAAAAAAGTAAACTATCACAAATGGGTTTAAAGAAATTTAAACAGATACAAATTAAAATATAACGGGATGGAAAATTACATTTTTTATTTACAAGATCCTGTAAGAGCATTCTCTTAAAAAAAAAAAATCTTTTTCTGAGACTTGAGTGGATCTTTGATACTGTCATTAAAATTTGCAGGAAAAAACACACCTGAGTCATCTAAAAAACGTCAGAAGCTACTATCGGTCTCCGAAGAAAGTGTTAAGGGCCGGGATGAAATCAAGGAGAAAGGAGACACTGGTGAAACCGATGGAGATGAGACGCATTCAGGAGCCACAACTAGGTCAGCATCAAGATTAGAAGCAGAAAGGTAATGGCAGCTGTGACAAGACTTGGCAAATCATTTACCGGGACCCTCCCAGTTATGGGGCGATGTTGTGAGAATTGAGTAAAAAGACACTCAGGACTGTCTTTTTCTGTAGTCACTGGTGTATACTTGTCTCAAATCCAGTGGATTTCCCAGCTGATAATGAAGCCTTTCTGGCTTCAGTTACCATATAAATAGAATTTGATGCATTTTAATCCATTTTATATTTATAATTGTTGTGATACATTGTTTCATGAGATAGTTTTAATAATATCTCTAGGCTTTTTAATGCTGAAAGGAATTGTATAATTTTTAGAATCTTTTAGTACATTTTCTATGAAATCACGATAATCATTAATCCTGATTTCATAATTGAAAATTTCACCAAATGCAACCAATTCTCCTTCAGCTGCTCTCCATGGAACCCCCACTTCTTCAATGTTCCAATAATCTGCCTCCAAATAATTTAGAAATTTTAATTTATCAGTGTCTTTAAATTGGCAGACTGTTTTTAAATGTTCGCAATCCATCAATCTTTTCTTCAAATTAGTTACAATGCTTTGTATAAATTTTTCACGAGAAAGTCCCACAAATCGATGATTTTGCATAAAATTTGTATTTTTAAAGGTTTCTGAATTAATTCATCAACCTTATTTTCATATAAACCCTTTTCCTCTATAAGCATTTCAAATGATCTAATTGATCTTATCACAAGTTTTTCAGCCTTCATAATGTCTATGTTTCTCGCTTGCAATGCATTAGAAAGGAGAGATATTTCAGTTAGCACATCAATCATCAAGGCCAAATCAGTGAGAAAATATGAGTTTTCAAGATGGGCAGCCATACCGGAGTATTTTTGATTTGAACAGAAAATCTGATGTAGCGCTGGATAAGCCCACCACACAGCTAGGGTTGATCTTAAACTACAGGCAGCCCATCTTGGTCCAAAAACTCTACCAATTTTTATAATTTCAATCTCAAGTTGTTTGGAAATTTTGTTAAGTTCAATTAGGTTCTTATTCGATGGATGGAAAATAGAATATATTTTATCAATAAAAATTTGAAAATGATTGATTTGCTTTATTTCCCTAATAGAATCATCTAAAACAAGTTGCAGACGATGGTTTAAACAGGGTCATATTATAATGTTTGGAAAC
This sequence comes from Pseudonaja textilis, assembly GCF_049901715.1. Classification (NCBI taxonomy): domain Eukaryota; kingdom Metazoa; phylum Chordata; class Lepidosauria; order Squamata; family Elapidae; genus Pseudonaja; species Pseudonaja textilis. The sequence continues at coordinate 62,445,137 of NC_141995.1, read as the reverse complement.
TCTGTGGCTCTCCTAGTGCTTACCCCAGATTTTCTCCCAAGCATAACTCTGGCTCCATCAGAGGAAAATCCAATTAAATGTTTCTCCAGATAGTTTCCGTTAAACCCAACTTTATTCAAACTTTCTATAACCAAACAATATATCGACTCTGCATCTGGTTTATCTAATTCTACTAGTTCAAGGAAAATGGTTGGTGAGAAAGCTGGATCCTCAACTTTTAAGTACAGTATAAGAACTGGCTTGGAAGATATTGTTGAGGCTTCGTCAATTAGCAAACAGATTTTGCGAGTTTTCTCAATAATTTTGGTAAATAAATGTTTCCTGATGTCTTTTGCAATGAAATCTACTATTGCAACTGCAGTTTTACGTGAATGCAACCCTGTTCCCAAATCTAAACCATTTGTTATTTGTAATTCAATCAGATCTTCTGTATATGAAAATGGTCTGCACGTTTGTGCCAGACTATACACGCTGTAGTAAACACTCTACATGTACTCCCCAGTTATTTCTCAGTCATCCTCTCCAGTCCTTTGCTTATGGCATCCTGCTCACATTGCTTCAACTTCTCTGTACAGAAGTTGTGAGCCTTAGATGAGAAATGTTCCTTCAATTTCTTTCTGAGGGAAGCTTGTTGTATTTCTTTATTCTTTTCTGATGATTCAATGAGGTAATTCTTCCACTCCTTAGCTCCATGGACACTTTTTTTCTTTGGTCAAAATTTCAAATCTTCTGCAATGCTTGCCAACCTAATTTTTTTCTGGGAAACATCCAGTCCATTATATTTTTCCCTAAAATTATTGTACTGCTGCAGTGTCCAGCAGTCAGGAAGGTTCCCTTCAATGTGTTATTCAGCTCTTCCAGTACCTGATGATGCGCTGGCTTCTTCCTCTGGTCGTGGTGCGAATGATGTGCTGGCTCCGCTTTCCTCAGATTTCAATGGTTGTGGTTGTGACTCTTTTGGATGTCCTTTTTTTGTCTTGCCAAAGAAAGCAGACAAACTCATTTGCCTTTTCATCTTGGCAATATGCTGCAAAAAAAATTCAACAGTGTAGTGGTTTGGACTTGATTGTTGTTCTAAGTTGAGTGGTGAAGGCAGTAGCAAGCGAAGAAAGCAGGCGAGGAACGGAGATCAGTAATATTCAGTTACTTTTAAGAGTCCCTGGCGCTATAGCTAGTTAGTGTTTAAAAGATGTTATGGAAGAGGAACAAGTTTCACCAGACAAGACTGAGACGGAACTGAAAGTGGATTTGAAAATGACAGCCTATTAAAAAAAATGTTGCACTGTGTATATAAAAGAATGGCTGATATTTTCATAATTACAATTTGTTAATTGAAAAAGAAACACTTAAAATGGAAATACTGTTAAGAAACCAAGGGAGTTTGTTATTTTGTGCCAGTAGTGGCACAAATACCTTTCCTAGCCAAGACTACCTACCTGGATCTAATGGAATGCTCCCTCTCTAGCAGAGAGAGAGAAGCCGGGGGAAGCCACGTTTGGTCACCTAACCCTTTTAGAATGCAGCTTAAAAATGTAGTGAAGCTTTTTACAGCTTTATGCAGACATAGTATAAAAAAAAGATAATAGTACAAAATCATCTAAGAAGTTAGATTAAGAATGGAATTGATACGCACATTCACAGAGCAATACTGAATTCTTTTTCTGAAATTTATTCCTTAATTTTAAAAAAACTGGAATATATGAATTCAGTATTGGGCTCTGCTAGTGTAGCTATTCAAGAGGATGTAGTGTCAAGGTTAGCAAAAATGGTAAAGCAACATATAGATTTAAATTTTAAAAGCAGAAATATTTTTGTTGGTACCCACATAAATAAAGGAAGTACACATATTTAATGTTACGCGTGTTAGCAGCGGCTAGAATTATGTTTGCACAACAGTGGAAAAACAAAGAGATCCCCATAGATGAAAATGAAATTAAAAAATTACAATGTGCAGAAATGGATAGAGATAAGAGGTAGAAATTAGGTGGAGAATGATCATTGCTATGTATGAATTAAATACAGAAAGTTGATAATTATAAACATGTTGATATAATTAACAAAATTAGAAATAAGCCAATACAAAGAAATTTAAATAATTTTTGTTACACTGCTGTACTTATTGATATTTGTTTCTGCTTTCCTTTTTCATTTATGAAATATTTTATAATACTTTATAATATACAGAGGTAGGGTAAAGTAAGGATATATTGTTATAGAATAGATTGGTGATGATGAAATGAACATTATAAAGTAGATTAAGTAAAAATGGTGATTTGCTCGCATAAAATGATGTAATATTAGTAAAGTCTACTAAGTATTTAATAATAGCAATAATAGTAATAATATAATAATATAAATATATATAGTGGATTTATGATATAAGGATTAATGCAAATTGGAAGGGAAAATCTGCAGAGATTGTGCACAAGTGATTTGTACCAACCAACACACTGTATGTAACTGATGATGGTTTATGTTTTATGTTTGTTTTGTTTATGTTTAAAAAAAATAAAACACTTTTATTTAAAAAAAATTCCATTTATGTATGCATGCAACTTGTTACATTGATGTTGCTATTTATTGATTTAAGCAGAAACAGATAATGTATAACATCAATGTAACAAGACGTTGCCTGTCTCATTTTTGGTAAGTTGCTTTTTTATTTATTTATGTATTTATTTATTTTTTTACTATCTGTTTTTGTTTTTATTAATCATAAAAACAAAACAGATACTAAAGAAATAAATAAATACTTAAATAAAAATTATTTTGCTATTCATCTTGATGTTTCTTTAAGCAAAGGAGAAAGAAACAAATATGAATAGTAAAATAATTTTTATTTATGTACTTATTTAGTATCTGTTTTGTTTTTAGGATTAATAAAAACAAAAACAGATAGTGAAAAAATAAATACATAAATTTTTAAAAAAAGCAACTTACCAAAAATGAGACTTGGCTAGCCAGCTACGCCGGGGTCCTCCTCAGTCTTCAAGCTTGCTGCAGCGAGGATGGCCGGCCTGGGAGTCGGCTCTTGACTGGGCTGGTGGCGGCGGCAGCAGGAGGAGGTAGGGGACCAGGCCGGTAGGACTTGCTGCTTTGCCTCCTCACTACCAATCGGATGGTAGTGGATTGTATTGAGGAATACACTGGAGGGGCATGATACATAGTTACTTTCAAAGACACTATATCAGAAATTCCTTATTGTTAATTTGGGAGAAAACGAGAGAACAACATTGTTTGACCAGTTTGGCTTTCAACAATGGAAGCACTTATAGACCCAAACATTATTAATAGGGGAAATACCGTTAGATACAAAGATATTTTGAATGAAAAAAGTGAGCTCAAATGAAACAAGAATTAAATGAACAAGGGTTTGATACGGTTTGGTATTTATATACGCAAATACATTCTAGATGTGAAAAAAATGTGAAAACAGGGTTTTTATAAAGAATTGAACAAAATACTAGCAGGAACAGAAGAAAATTTGATTAAAAAATTGTACAATTACTCATTGGGTATTAAAATGGAAGAACAAGTGAAGGAGACGATGATAGCATGGGCAAAAAAATGGATATGCTACAGAACTAGATAAATGGCAGAAACTATAAATTAACAATGTCAACAGCGTATAAAGAAAACTTATATAAGATGTTTTACAGATGGCATCTTGTGCCGGCAAGACTGGCAAAGATGTTGAAAGATAAATCAGCTAAGTGTTGGAAATGCCGTCAGACACCCAGAACATGTGGTGGACATGTGTAAAAGCCAAGAGATATTGAAGAAAAATAAATACCTGGTTGGAAAAGATGATAAAGCAATATATAGACTTAAAACCTGAAATATTTTTGTTAGGGATGATACCTGAAAGTGATAGCAAAGAAAAGACATATTTAATCATTCATATATTAACTGCAGCTAGAATAGTATTTAGTCAAAACTGGAAAAGTGAAAAGATTCCAATAAAAGAAAATGTGATCAGGAAAATATTAGAATGTGCAGAAATGAATAGATTAACACCGGCAATTAAAGAAAAAGAACAGACTGAATATTATATGATATGGGGATTATTTCATCAATGGTTGCAAAAGAAAAACAAATTAGAAATTAAATATATGAAGACGACACACTGTTTAAAGGAAAATGGAATGTTTGTTAAACAAAATAATAAAAAAGATTGAGTAAATTTTAAAAAAAGGTTTAATAGCAGTAACTGTCAAAGACATCTTGGAGTCTTAGTGAACAACCAACTAAATGGGAGCCAGCCGTGTGCAGCAGCAGCCCAAAAAGCCAATGCAATCCTAAGCTGCATTAACAGAGGGATACAATCAAGTTCAAGTGAGGTACTAATACCACTCTAAAAAGCCTTAGTAAGGCCACACCTAGAGTACTGCATCCAGTTTGATCATCACACTGTAAAAAAAGATGCTGAGACTTAAAGTGCAGAGAAGAGCAACCAGGATGATTAGGGGAGGCTAAAACCTAAGATGAATTCAGGCCTGGCTGGTCTAGTGAAGAGAAGGACCAGGGGAGACATGATAGCAGTGCTCCAATATCTGAGGGGCTGCCACAAAGGAAGGGGGTCAACCTATCCTCCAAAGCACCAGAAGGCAAGACAGGGAACAATGCGTGGAAACTAATCAAGGAGAGAAGGAACCCGGAACTAAGGAGCCAGTTCCTAAGAGTGGGAAAAATTAGCCGGTGGGAGGGCTTGCCTTCAGAAATCGTGGGTGCTCTATCACTGGTGGCTTTGAAGAAGAGACTGGACGGCCACTTCTCTGGAATGCTACAGAATTCCCTGCTTCAGCAGGAGATTGAACTACAAGACCTCCAAGGCCCCTTCCAACTCTGTTATTCTGTTACTCAGTGATTGCAGTAGCTGCTTCTGTTAAAACAAGATGTGACAACTGGACTTGTTCTTCACCGGATCAGACATTTTTATGTCTTAGCATTTTTTGCTAGAGTTTCCTAGAACAGGACAATGTTTAGCCACATCCCTTCATGTATTTACAGAAGGAGGCTGACCAATAGCCAATTGCTTGTTGGCCATTCTTGAAATGAAACCACCAGTTCTGCTTTTTTGTCATATTATAATGATAGATCTAGTGTTTTAGAAATATAAGGGTATGTAAAAGGACTACACAAACCACCAAGTTATTATTTTGTTTTGCATCTAAGAGAGCTAGAAGTGATCCACACACCCTTACATTTTTCCTCACTTTAAAATGTCAACCCCATCTCTCTCCCTGTCCCTCCCTCTCCCCCATAATTGAAGTCAGAGGTTTTTAAATAAGAGTGGGAACATTATAGACTCTCCTAAGCTCCATTTTGGGGGATTATGCCTTTAATCATTTTACCTAGAAAAGTCCTTCTTCAGTATTTGTGCTTATTTTTTTTCAGGAAGCAGCCAAACAAGCCAACAACCCGAGCTTCATCAAAAAGCCAGAATTCATCCCCGGCTCTTTCTACAAGTCGTTGGAAATTAGCAGAGAAGAAGCAGTCATCTGCCACTGCAAAAGTGAACAGAAGTCCTCGCTTGGCCCAGTAAGTGGGAAAAAAGTATCTTAAGATTCTCCTCCTTTCTTCTGATCGATCATTACTACCCAAAATGATGCCACAGTACTGGTGGGATAACTACAGGACACGAGTCCTGTCATGGTTCTGAGTAATGCTACAGATCAATTCAAGACTCTGAGGCCTTGGCTTCCTCAAAAATACAGTTTATTGGGTACAACTTATCGGCACGGTCAAATGTGAAACCAACACTGAATAATTCCTGTGATTTTAGTATAATTAAAGAATAGATACTTTCCACACCCCTTGTATCACAGGTCACATTAGCCGACCAAGCAGGTGAGGAACGTCTCGGCAGTCCCTCCAGCCATTGCTAGGGCACGTTGATCCGGCCTTGCTTCTCGGGAGCCTTATCTTTGTTATGTCTGGCACATCCATAAGTCTCCCTCTCCCCATAAGTATGGTAACTAAGAAACGAAGCAAGAAAAATATGGCTTCAGCTAGAGTAATTTCAAGAGTGGACAGTTTATCTCTGTAATGTTCTAGAAGCATCTGGCTGTCCATAACTGAATATCAGATATGATCTGACAGGGGGCTTCTCTGTTACTGTGCTTAAAAGGTAGCCTCCAATATTTACCGAAATTTTGAGGGTAACATTGAGGGAAAATATCTTTTATCCTGTTCATATAAACAACATATTTTGCTTCAGTATGGTTTATTTACTTTTGTTTTTTTAAAAAAATAAGCTTTTTTAATTTTACAATTAAAACAGACAAACAACACATACATAAATGTGAAAAAGAAAATGAAATAAAGAAGGAAAAGTGGAAAAGAAAATTCAGAAAACAATTAAAAACCGTTTCGTCCTAGACAGTTTGTGGGACCTTATTTTCAACCTTATTTTATACCTCATACCCTATTTATACCCTATTTACTTCTATAACATCATAGTTCGAAACCCAAAAATCTCAGCATCTGTATTTCTCTGTAACAGCCTTATGGGGTAGAAAACACTTGTTGACAAGCAACTGGCAGTCCAAAACTCATTTTAAGATGAAGGTGGTTTATTGACCACAGAAAAAGCCAGACACTCAAGCAAGTTTGGAAGATTGAGCATGGAAGATAGTTCTTCATGCTAGCCAAAAACAAAGGAAGTATCCATAGGATCAGGAAATAAGCTATATATGACAAGTATCTCATGGCTCAGCCAGGTATCAGATTGTCATGTGCATGAATCTGTAGTGCTCAGGATCCAAAAAGATCTTAACGGACTTGACCAGTGGGCCCTGTCCCCAAAAATGAAATTTAATGTGAAGAAAAACAAGGCAGGAAAATCCAAAGCTACAAGTGAATCTTAGGCAAAACCTGGCTTAAAAAACAGTAACTGTGACAGGGACTGTGGAGTCATAGTGGCCGACCACTTAAATATGGACCAGCAGTGTGCGGCAAATAGCTAAAAATAGCTAATACAATCCTTGGTTGTATAAACAGAGGCATAGAATCAAAATTATGTGAAGTGTTAGTACCGGTTTATAAAACCTTAGTAAGGCAAGAATACTGAAATACTGCATCCAATTTTTGTCACCACATTACAAAAAAGATGTTGAGACTTTGGAAAAATTGAAGAGAAGAGTAACTTAAGATGATTAAAGGCCTGGAGACTAAATCGTCTGAAGAACGGTTGCAGGAATTGGGTATGGCTGGTCTAGAGAAAAGAAGGACTAGGGTGACATGATAACAGTATTTCAGTGTTTGAGGGGCTGCCCCAAAGAAGATTTAGGGGTCAGTTTATTTTTTCAAAGCCCCAGAAGGCAAGGCAAGAAACAACGGATGGAAACTAATGAAGGAAGAAGCAATCTGAAATGAAGTAGAACTTTCCTAACAGTGAGGACAATTAACCAGTGGAATAGCTTGTCCTCTGAAGTTGTGGGTGCTTCATCATTGTAAGTTTTTAAGAAGTGACTGGACACCCGCTTGTCTGAAATGACACAGGGTCTCCTGCTTGAGCAGGGGGTCAGACTAGAAGACCCCCAAGGTCCTTGTAATCATTGGGCTAAAGAGGAAGGATGCCTGGGATATGCAGTCTCCAGAATCTGTTATAATTGAGGCAATTCATAAATACAATAAGTCAGTAAGCAAGCCAAGAAATAACAGTATTTCATATCATTTTATTTGAAAAATAGAACATTTTTCAAGCATTTAAGCAGAATCCTCAGGGAAGAATTCAGTTTTTTATAGGTTTCAGAGGTCAAGGAGGTCTGATGAGAAGAGCAGTGGGAGGTACCCAGATGTTTGGGATCTGCCAGGGCAAAGCCTCATCCATGACTTGACTGGGAATCCCAGAGGACGCAGTGGTCCAAGTGAGAAGATGGCAGGGGGTCAAGATGCCCAGGGACATGAAGTGGCAGCAGACACTTTTCCAAAGATGCTCTTGATGAGCAGCCAAACAAGCCTCGTCAGGCAGCCGAAAAGAGGCAAAGTGGCATCAAATTCTCTTGCTTCCCAATTTGGCCAGGATCCCAACAATGCCATTGTTGGCGACTGTTTCTCCCAAAGCAGCCATGGGACTGGTTTGATCAAAATCACTGGATTCTGTGCTTACTTTTTTTGTTTGTTTTGATACTTCCAGATCAAAATTTCAACCCACCAAGCGCAGAAGGGAAGCGAGTCCCCCGGTGTCACGTAAGAAGGATCACCCGAGGCCTGAGGAGACTGATATGAAAAAGTCCAAGCGATAGTTGGAAGCCCTGTCAGTGGGGATTCAGGGTCAGAGGGAACATTGTCTGCTCTATAAAGCTTGGGTAGGCTGCATGTGTGTATTTCCAAGATGTAACCTATAACACACATTTAAACAGCTTTATAGACTGTTTGTTTATGAAGAAGATGATATGAATTAATTTGCTGATGCTTCCAATCCACTCTAGTGGCGTCTTAACACCTTTTGTATATAAAACATTTATTTAAAAAAGATTGTATTTTACTGTGTATGAACATAATGGAAACACGTTATTGAACTGCAACACCTGGTATTATATCATATGGTTTTAACTGAATTATTTAATGTTGTGCTTGCCATGCTTAGTGCTGGGTAGGAGTAGGAGAAGGAAGGGCAAAGCTAATTTGGCTCAGAACTTCAGGTCAAGTAGATAGGCATAAGGAGAGCTTTGTTAGTTCCCTTGTTGTGTTTGTAACTTTCTCTATGCTAAGAGTTAAGAGTAACATTTACAGTGTTGAGTTCAACATGCCCTTTCCTTTGGAAATGTATTCTCACTTGTAAAATTTCTCCCAGTGCCCCAGCCGGAACACAGTTCAAGAAGAGTTTTGGACGGGAGAGCTCATCACCTTTCTGTGGAGCTCTGGGTGGTTCTTCTCACATGGCTTTTGTTTCTCCATTGAAAGATGGAAAACAAAAGGACTGAAAAGATTGGCAACGTGCCTACTTTATCCACTAGTATTAAAGAAGGGCGTAGAATATGGCTAGTTGTCCAAACTTTTAGTAGACTTGCATTTTACTCTCTCAAGAACAAATCTTCAATTTGAGTTCCATGTAAAGCTTTTTTATTGTTAATCGCATTTGTCTCTTGCAAAGATGTAAGTTGCCAAATATTATGAGATTATTTTAAAATGTTCATATTCATCTTTTATAACTAAAACCAACATTTTTAATTTGTTGTTGTTTGGATTTTTTTTTTGTTGTACTATGGATATTTCTGTCAAATATTCTGGTTTGTTTCTTATTGATTTTTTATATATAAATTACAAAATACAAAACGAAATGTTTCTAAACTAGAGTCTCAGTATCTGAATTGCTAGGTTTTTGCATGTATTCCTAGTATACGCTCAAAGATTGTCATCCCAAACATTCCTGAATCTTATTGATATCTGTGCAGGTTAAGCACAAGTGAAATCTCTAATGCTCTGAGCCCAGCAATGTAATGATTCTTTGTTTTGGATTGGGCTCATGAAATAGAAGTTACAACCTAGGTCAGTCATGTTCATAGGGGGGGCTGTAGGATACGACCAAAATCAAAATGGTGGCCACGACAGCAGAGTCAAAACTTTGCCTGATTTTTATGTGCAAAGCCTCAATCACATTATTGTGGCTGTCGTTCTGACCTTTTTGATTTAGTGGATGCCCCTGCATTTCGGATAAAACTTCTTAACCCGTTTCTATTTTTAATTGTGACAGATTAAAACTGTTATCATTTTAATGCAGCACCATGGATATTTTTTATCTTTAATTCCAACTGACTGGGTACAGAAAGACTCAACAATTTCGGTTGACCTTCGTAGTTGTTGTCTTGCATGATGTGAAGGCAGGAAATTACAAGTAATTCAAGGCTGCAAAAATGCACCCTTCCTCCCTCCTCCAAATTGTGAAGCCCCACTTCCTGATGCCGAGTCTTACAGCAGGACTGTCAAACTCCTGGCCCAGGGGTCGGGTGTGTCATGTGCTGGCCATGCCTGTGCCTGGTTCAGCGAAGGGGGGAAAAATCCCGATATGTCACATGATGCTGCCATGCCACCATGAGTTTGACCCCCCACTCTTTAAGTTTCAAGCTCTTTTGCAGGGATAGTGGGGGAAGGGAGCAGCCAAAGGGCCTGACCCCTCCCCCTTTTTCCACAGAAAAGCCTTTCCTAAAAAGTTGTCACATTCTTTTATATAGAAAGTTTATTATTGATATTCATTAGCTTTGGTTATCATAGTTCAATCAAATTAATCTCTTCCTTTCATACAGCCATTAGCCATCAGATACGGGCATCTCCTGTTTGGGTCTTTGACTCAATTGCTCTCTCCAACCATGCCTGTGAATTGCATAACCCCAAGGATTTTGGCCAACACCCATCTGGCTTCAGTTGGACTGTCCTAAACTTCATCTATATACAAACGGCCACATCTCTAGCCCAATGAAGTAAAGTAGCAGAGGATAGATTATCCCACCACAGGGTAGTTTTAACTGTATCTTCTATTAAGAAGAATTTCTTCCAACTAGAAATCTAGCTTAGGAACAAATTGACTAGATTTTATTGGAGAGTTCTTTCAGGTTCTTTTTTGGCTTCTAAGACTAGTCTTCAGCTTTGGGATTTTCCAAAGTGGTCTTCTGTTTAAATATCTACCAGTCCTGCTCAGTTTAGCTTTTTTCAAGATCAAAGTCACTAAGATGCAACCATTTGTTGTGACATAGGGAGATGCAACACTTTAGATTAAGCAACTTCCTTGGAGCAGTAATTGTCCCAACTAGAGGGGAAATGATCTTGGATTAAACTTTGATCTTTGGTTTCTCAGCTGAGATAAAAGTAGGGTTTTCTAAGCATCTTAGCAAAGGGTTCTCAAGAGCTTCAGTAGAGGCACACAGTCTGAAAAGCCACCGAAAACTCAGGTCTGGGGGAAAAACATCAGAAGTGCCTCCAGATGCTATTGGAGTCATCTTTATCATGAGCTATTGCACTGGACTATAAATCTTAAAATCTTCATCCTGCTATCCAGAAGAGTCCCTGAAAACCAATGGAAAATGAATTGTATTCTGTCAAGTACCACTGGTAGTACTGCAAGTACTGTTAACATTGCAGGAAAAATGGATTCCTATACCCTGTTACAATACATTAAAGAAAAATAGTGCTTTCTTTATTAGAGGCTACTTTAACGGCAATTGCTGAATCTGTCTCACAGGATCAGATTCCAGTGATTCTGAGCAGTATTTTTAATCACTTTTTGTACATGTGTAATACAACCAAACTCATGGTGCACACTAAGTGTATTACATGGAATGCAGGCAGCTAAAAGTGGAAAGTTTGATTTAGTTATATCTCCTTTGTTCTTTACTTTGTGCATGATCATTTTTTTTATTCTTGATGCCAATTATTTTTAATAGTGCTGATTTATTTTTATTTTTTTACAAGTTAGATGTGGGAGAACAAACCATTCAGATGAGGATTTAGACCAGGGCTGTCCAACCGTGGCCACTTTAAGACTTGTGGACTTCAACTCCCAGAGTTCCTCAGCCAGCAAGCTGGCTGAGGAACTCTGGGAGTTGAAGTCCACAAGTCTTAAAGTGGCCACGGTTGGACAGCCCTGATTTAGACATTCAGATAGCTTCAGGTTAACAAGAAGTGGTATATCCAAACACCAAGATTACATGTAAATGAGGAATCACACAGCGATGTCATGATTCAAGTCATTGTGTTCCACTTCCACACTATATGAGTATTTCATCAAGATTTGTCACCCACCTCTCAACTGCAAACTCTCATGCTCTTGAGAGTCATTCCCTAGCAACAGAAACTTTGAAATGAAGGACAGACCTGGGGAATTCTTGGCTGAAGGTTGGAGGTCAGAAATGGGATTGTGATGTTTTTATCAGTATCCATCAGCCAGTCAGAAAACAGCCACCAAAAACAACTGAAACTCAATTGTTGTCTGGTAGAATAACAGGATTTTGAAAGTCTGCCTTTGTCTCCTCTTATACCAATGTAGAAACAATATATGAATTTGAAACGCCTTCCCTATGATGCATTAGCAAGCAAGTAGGGTAAGAAGTTGATAGAATTGGGCCATACTTGAAAGGCCCCAGAGAACTGAGTGGGGGAGATTATGTGAACTGGTTCAAATTCCCAATTAATTGAGATATGTAATGTTTTCCCCCTTGAGATACAAGTTTCCTGTTTAGGGATACTTTTTGTCCTGAAAATTAAGAATGAAGTTTGCAAACTTCAGTAAGGAAAATACCTTTTTTTTCACGCTGGTGTTAAAAGCACCAACAGGTTTCCAGGTAGAAAAGTGTTCCGTCCTAGGCTTCCCCCAAAAGCACTAAGCAAACTCTTTGTCCTGACCAAACACCTTTTTATTAAATGAATGTGAATTTCTTGCATTCACATTCAGCCGACGGCCTGGCAAACAGTCTTTCAAGGGTATAATTAGGAGCTCAAACCTTATCTATCCTGGAAAGCTGCCCGGTAAATATTTCCAAACGCAGTGCTGACAAGGAAGGGCTCAGCACAGAGTCTCTAGGATGCGCAGACAGATCTTCACAATGATGGAGCGAATGAAGTAATTCTTTCCTGCAAAAGCCCCCTCCCCTTTTGCTCCTCTTTTAATCCTTCTAGGAGGGGCCGTTCTTTGTCCACCTGTGGCCTTACTCCCACGTCAACCCTGATTTCGTAAATGTTCTTTCCTTTTGGCAGCTCTGCGCGTGCGCAGGAACCAGTTCCAGCTGCTCCCCCCCAGCTGCTGTCCGAGCCCAAAGGCAGCGGATGACTCCCAGCCTGCCCTGGCCCCATCTCTGCCTCTGACAGATTCCTCCTCCGAGTCTTTTTCAGCCTCCACAGGACTGGCTTCCCAACCTCCTTGCTGTCCAATTCTGCTACCAGCTCTGCCAGCCGCCGGCATGCCACAACAAAAGAATTAGCCGGTTATATCACTGGTGCCCTGGGGACACCCAGTTGGGGTGCATGTCTCAGATCAGTTCCAGTGCCAGAATCCCGAAAGGAAGGCAAGGAGACTCCATTTTTAGATACAATTCTAAACCAGTCAGCTTAACGTTTTTTCTAAGCCAGTTGGTAGAAACTAATGAAAAAATATATAGTTAACTACAAGGCCTGCTGAAGAGAAATCAACACAAATTCTACAACAGGAAATCTGTGTTACTATTTATCTACCGTGTACATCTGGATTTTAAAAATATTTTGACCAAGTTTCACATCTTGAAAAAATGTAGACACCAAGCGATAGGAGGACCTGTTCTCTTACGGAACGAGAAATAGCTGAAAACAAAAGGCGAACGGGAATTGAAAGAAGGTAAGAAAAGGCATCTTTCGGGATATGTTTGGGGATGGTATTTTGTTCGCTAATTCACAAATGAATTTAATTTAGGGCAAGCCAGTGAGCTTGGCAGATGCTATAACGAGATCCAAGTGCCTGGGAAGGTTCCAGAAGCTGACTCAACCCCGCTTAAATAATTCAGTGTAAAGTAATAAATGCTGGGGCTGTGATAATGAGGTAGAAGAAAATTATTGAAGAGGTTTAGACAACCCCAATCTGCCAATTCAGGCAGGGCAAAGCCTAGGAAATATAAACATTGCGCAAGCAACTAGGTTGCCTTTAAAAGAGGAGAAAGCCAGCTCCATATTTATGATACCGAATCAATTCCGCCACTCTCTGCTCTCACCAGGAAAAAAATGTCAATCACAGGAAGTTGGAGAAGGGAAGATAAGCAGCCATAGAGCAGCTGAAGTTCAACTCAAATGGTTTTATCCTTGTTGTCCATCATTTCTCCCTCAGTCACTTGTCAGTACTGTGTAATGTCACTTCACACTTCATTATATCATGTTTGCATCTGACATTTTGAAAGGAATATCAAGTGGGTCAATATAAAAGAAAAAAAGAATGACGTGGCCATATTATAGGCCACCCAATCAAGCAGAAAAAAATCGATGTCCTTTTTACTAACCAACTATCCAATATATGTAGGAAGCACACTGCAATAGTAATGGGGGGACTTCAATTACCCTGACATCAATTGGAAGCCTAATTCTGCACCAAGTGAGAAATCAAATAAGTTCTGAACCAACCCAGTTGACAACTTTGTTGTCCAAAAGATAGAGGAGGGAACTAGGGGGACAGCCAAACTGGACTTAATTCTTACAAACAGAGAAGAAGTGATAGAGGGAGTTGAAACTGCAGGGACCTTGGGTGAGAGTGACCGTGTCCTACTAGAATTGAACAGAACACAAACACAAGCAATCACTTCTCTCTCAATAAAAGTTCTTCTGATTCAACTAAATGGATTGAGTGCCTTATTTTCCTGAGGGAGTATCTGAACCACTTCCTGACAGTGGGTTTCAAAACAGACATTTTCATCTTTCTTGAAGCACTTTCAGGCAAAGGGTTTTGTCAAGGATTTGACCCAAAGTTTTGTCCAATAGAGAAGAAAATATATGGAGAGAGTGTAGCACCAGTTGTTCACCCGCATATTGAACACAAGAACATCTACATAGGCTGAGGGCAGATTTGGTTTATTTATTTTATACAGGTAAATGGTTTGATCATTTATACTCTTTCCTCTGTTCAACCTTTCGCAAATAAACCTTAATTCATTAATTTAACTCTCCTGTCTAATAACATCTCTGGGTAGACGAGCTGAACTAAGTGTAAAGGTTGCCTCTCCTGCTAACTCAAGGAAGTGAAGACTCTTGAAACTGAGTGTTTCGAAAAGAACCTTTTATTGAGCAGAGTGAAAGCAAATCATTCAAAGCAGGGTCTGAATTCACTTAGGCAAGACAATTAGAATTAAGGCGGTAGAAACCTCCCTCCCTCCAGCCAGATGTGGATTCAGCCCATCCACGTGTGTGAAGATGTTATTGCACTGGCCGCTCTGAGAAACAGATAAGCAGGCATCCCCGTGGCCGCCATCTTCTGCTGGCTTTCAAAGTGGAACAACCCACACGGCCCTCCCGCCTAATACATTCCCCAAGAGGTGAGAAAATCTCAGGGCGCTCTGGCACCGGGGCACAAGTTATAAAGTAGCAGTTGTCACAGGAAATAGTAATGAATCGAGTTCAAGCCCCGCTTCTCCCAATTGAATGGCAGTATTACTTGTAGGGATCTGACATTAAACTTCATCCAAGATAGATTTTTCATGGCAGCAAAGAATCTGAATGCATGACCAGCCCAAAGTAGGATGTCTTCTGCTGCCTAAAGCTTGAAGGCAAATTCTCAGCAATCAGGGAACAGAAGATAGTCACCAAGAGCTATTTTTGGTCCATAGCCCTGACTGACTGAATGGCTGAAGCTGCCTCATGGCTGGACAAACCTTAATGCCACGTCCTCCCTCTTGCAGTGCCTGGAGGCTGTTAGGGGCTGAATGGGGAGCAACTGGTTGAAACTAAACCCTTGCAAGACCGAGTAGCTCTGGGTTTGGGGTTCGTTGGCTCAGGGAGAATTGCCACCTTTGGTCTTGGATGGGGTGGCACTACCCCAAACAGACCCTGTGCGTAATCTAGGGGTTTTCCTGGACTCATGACTCCTGCTCAAAGAGCAGGTGGCGGTCATGGCCCGGGGGGGCTTTGTGCAACTGTGGGTTGTGCACCAGTTATGCCCTTCCCTGGACCAACATTCCCTACACAGTCACTCATGTCCTAGTCACTTCTTGTCTTGACTATTCCAGTGTGCTCTACATGGGGCTGCCCTTGAAGAACATCCAGAAGCATCCAATTGGTGCAAAATGCAGTGATCTGCATAGTTTTGTGCAGCCCCCGGTGTGCACATGTATCACCTCTCCTGCGATAGCTGCATTGGTTGCTGATTTGCTTCTGGGTGCAATTCCAAGTGCTGGTTGTCACCTTTAAAGCCCTTCATACTTGGCACCAGGTTATCTGCGGGACCGTCTCCTGCCAGTCATATCTACCCGACCCAGCAGAGCATGGAGGCAGGGAATGTTGCGGGTCCTATCCCCAAGGGAGGCACACCTGGTGGGGCTCTGAAGAAGGGCTTTCTCTGTGGTGGCTCCCTCTCTCTGGAATATCCTTTCCCCAGAGATTAGAACAGCCCTCATTCAAGTACTCTTTCAGAAGGCGCTGAAGAAGACCTGGTTTGGCCTGGGGAACCCAGAGTGGGATGGAGCTCATATGATCTGCTGCCGCCGGGGTGGAGGGCTGGGAGGTGGGGGTGATTTTGTTATATTTTACTATATTATTTGATTCTTTTTGTTAAGTTTTTATTGTTTTAAATGTAATTTTATATTCTGTAAGCCACCTTGACTAGCCATGGGTGAGTAAGCAGCAAAATAAATAAATACATACCTAAATAATGGATAGGTAGGTGATAGGCATTAGTTGTGTGTGTGAGGGTGGGAGAGATTGATTGATTGATTCTGGAACTGCAGGTGTGTTAACTGGCTGCTGAAGCTGAAAACACCGACTGGAGGTTTGGAGGCAGCCAGAGAGGTGGAGACTGGAGGTCCATCCCGGTCATGAGAGCAATGCAGGGGGTGCTATTTGTGCCACCTGACTTGAAATAAAGCAGAGCACAGATCTGTCATCCCAACCCAAACAAGCGTTGTTTCCTGGAACCAGGCAATTCTGACGTATTAGAATTGAAATGTTTTAATGAGCTCAGCAATTGTGGCTTGTTCACCAGCTGGAGGACATGCAGAATGTACTGATTCTACTATCGATTGTCTGAGAAGGAACCTCTACAAGAAAGAAGAGAAGCCATTTCTCACTGTCACGTAGCATAAGGGAGTAGCAACAAATACCTAGAAATGAATCCCAACCCAAGAAAAACAGCAAATTGTTTTCACAAAGAAACAGGCTTAATGCTGGCTGGCTGTCGACCACTATTTCCCCATCATTTTAGGGTCTCGAGGCAAGCTCAGATTCCCACACCCAGGGCAGTCAACAAACTCATGGATGGTACTACCCTGTCACCAACAAGGTTGCATCAAGGTTGCGGACCAAACTTGACAGAGACAGAGATGGATTTGGGACACTCTAAATCAGCGGTTCCCAAAGTGGGCAGTACCGCCCTCTGGGGGCGGTGGGATGACTTAGAGGGTCGCTAAGAGGCAAGGGGGGCGGCAGGGGGCACTAAGAAGCAAGCGGGGTGGCAGGAGAGTGCTGGAGGGGGGCCCCTCGTAGGGCACAATTCAGGGGTGGGATTCTACCAGTTCACATCTGGGGGCAACCAGGGAGTACGATGCTATGCTTCCCGCCGCTGTGAGAATGATGTGAGTCAAGCCTCAAGTAAGAGTGGATCTTCCGCCCATGGAGTCTGCATAGCGGCGGCTCACACTTGTCTAAAACGCTCAGAGGGGTGGCTGGCAGAGGGGCAACGCAGGCAGTGTAAGCCTCGTGCTTCCTGGCTGCCTCCCGCACTCCCCCTCAGCAGCCACGACCCATGAGCCCCAGCAGCTGACCAGATGGGGGTTGGCCGAGTAGCGGTGGGTCTGCCCTGGCTGGCTCACCTTTCCCTCTGCTACCAGTTCGGGCTTTCCTGACTGCCTGCAAACTTACCTTCCTCCCACGGCTGGTGGCAGAGAGAAAGGTGAACCAGTCAAGGTGGGCTGGCCCATCTTACCTGCAGCTCACTTCTCTTGCAGCTCCTCCAGCAAGGCCTTGCTTGAAGTTCCCAGCCCTTTCCCCGAAAGAGGGAGGGGTGGAAGTCCTACCTACGGCCCCTTTGTTGGGCCCCTTTGTTGGAAAAGCCTTGCCTGCCGGCTTTTCTGGGCAACGCGGGACCGGGCATGAACGGACAATCGCTCCCGATCCCTGGGACTCTGGGAGACTCATCCCCAGCAACGCAGCCAGTTGAGTTCCTTGTTTTTTTGGGGGGGGGAAGAGAGTGTGTGTGTGTGTTTGTTTCAGGTGGGCCTCCTAGCTTTAGGAGGAGAGAGGCAAAGAGACGAAGTAAAGAAAGAAAAGGGAAAGAAAGAAAAAGGGAAAGAGAAAGGAAGAAAAGATATAGACAAAGAAAGAGGGGGAATGGAAGGAAGGGACAGAAAGAAAAAGAAAGTGAAAAAGAAAGAAAAAGAGAGAAAGGGAGGGAGGGGAAAGTGAATGAGATATCAACCACCTGCTCCAGCAGGGTTAGAAGGGGGAGAGAGAGAGAGAGAGGGAGAGACAGTGTGTGCATCATTGCCAGCCCTCCGAGGTTAGACTCTTGTGAGTGTGTGTGTGTGTGCGCATGTGTTCCAGTATGGCTGTCAAAACTCCAAAAACAGGTCCAGTAGCTCTGGGGAGGTCAGTCATAAAATAAAACCCTTGCTAAGCAGCCGGCCATTAAGCGAGGACCACTTGTATTTGGTTCGCCAATCACATGCCCACCTGACCGCGCCCACCCAGTCACGTGACCACCAAACCCCACCCAGGAATTAGGCCACCCCCACAGAACCGGATTTTTAAATTGGATTTTCAAGGATTTTTAAATTGGATTTTGAATAAATGTGCAATTAATTGTTACAGTTTGGGATTGGACTTTTACTATCTTCCTTAGTGGCTCGTGCAAACCACTATTCCGAATAATGCTATTGTTTTTTTTAGGGGGCGGGGGTGTGACTGAGGACGGAGTTTGTAGCACCAAGGGGGCGGCGGGCCGAAAAAGTTTGGACACCCCCTGCTCTAGACGGGGGGAATTTCCCGCCGGAGCTCCGGTCTCCTTGCCGCTTGCCTGCCGTGTCCCGAGAAGGGGCGGCCCGCTTCCAGCCTCTTCGGCGCTACCGCTCAGCCCTCCGGAAGGCGCGTCTCCGTTCCGACCGGTTGCTCCCCGCTCGCTCGCGAAGGCCCTCCCGGGCCTGCCGCTTCTGCTCCGCCTGCTCTCCCGGGAGCTCGCCGGGAAGAGCCCGGGGCCACCGCGGGGCGGAGGGAAGAGAGGAGCCCGTCCTCTGCCGGGCCTTTGGTCACCAGGTGGCGTCCCAGGCCACCGCCCGGCCCGGCCCGGCCCGGCCCGGCCCGGTCTCCGCGAAGCCGGCGGGTGACGGAAATCCGAGCGCTGCCCTGGCCGGGAGGACCTCCAACGCCGCCGCGATTCTGAACGTGGGAAAGGTGGGGAAACCCCCGGCGAGGCCTCTTTCTCCTCGGAACCGGCATCCGGGCGTCTCCCGCCCTCTTCTTTTTCCGGGCAGGGAAGGCCCCGTCGGGGAGTGACACGGCCCCCCCTCTGGGAACATCCCCTCCATTGGCAGACGGGGCCCGCCGCGTGTTACGCCTCGGTCGACTGGAAGAGGCTTTGGGTTCGGCCTGCAATCCCGGTTTGTCGAGTGGCGCAGCGTGTGCGGAGAGGAGATCGGGCGGCGGTCAGTCGCGGCGGCGGCATCTTCTGTCCGGACCCTGGCGGGGCCCTCATGCCCCGCTCTCCCAGCCATGCTAGGGGACGCAAGAAGGGCCCGTCCAGCCTCCAGGCCGCGTCGCCGGCCCTTCCCGCCAACCCGCTCGGCGCGCCTCTCTCCTCTGGCCTCCGACCGCCTTTGGCTCTTCGCCGTCCGGCCGGTGGGCCGCGTCTTCTGGGCGGGTCCAGGGCGGCCTTCCAGAGGCGGAGTCGGCGGTGAGAGGCCCCCGGGGATCCAACCCCGGGCGGGCGTTTTCCGACCTCCTAGACCTGGCGGACGCACCCCGGGGCTTCCTGCGCCAAGCGGCCTCCCCTCTGCGCCAGCCGCCGGGATTTGGTGACCTCCGCTTTCCTGAGGGGAAGCAGGCTGCTCGCCTGGAATGGCCCCGGCCGCTCAGGCTCCCTCCCAGCGCTGTGGCAAAGAGCAGAAGGCCCGCTCCTTGCCTCAGCTCCGCCGGGACTCGGCGGCTCTTCCCCGCCCGCCCCCACCCCCGCCGGCACGGGCTCGCGCGACGGCCGCCTCCCTGAGCCCCGGCCAAACGTCCTCTCCGCTCCCAGGTCTAAGCGGCGAAGCTGGGCCGAGCGGCGTCGGAGTCAGGCCGCGGCTGCACGCGCCTTTTGGTCTCCGCCGCCGGGGAAACCGGCCTCTTAGCGGCGGGCCCCTTTCCTGAGGCGCAGCGGGCAGGACGGCGCTGTCGCCTGGGCACCGAGGGAAAGGGAGCGGGGTCGGCTGCGAGGGGGGCGAATACCGGGACTTCCCGGGTCAGCTCCTTCCTCCTTGCCGGATCCAGACGAGCCATAGCTCTCGGGGAGGCTCGCGGGGCGAAGCAGAGGCGACTCCCGGCTACAGGAACAGGACTTGCTCCCGATGGTCAAGGAAGAAGAGACAAAAGTCGTTCGATACATTTGCACCTCCGTGCAAGGGAATTCATTGGAGGCTGCGGAAATTTCCCCGGGGATTCAAAATTCACCAGGTGTTTCAAGGAACACCCGACTTGAAAATAGTTCTGATTCCAGGGGATTTGTGACTTGTTTATTAAAACCGTTGCCTACTTTCAATAGAATAAATATATGCACATTCCTAGAAATTAGAAAATATCTCGGCCTATTGATTCTGAGGAACGTGTCTTAACGCGCTCAGTTGTACATCTGAGTCGTTCTCCGCTTTCACCCCCAAGCAACCCTCAGATCCTAGTCGCCTATATAGGAGCAGTCCTCCGCTTCAGAAATGTGAGGATTTGTCCATCTGTCCCCCTTCCCACCCACCCCGTTTCTTTACTCATTATTGGTAAATTCCGAGAGGGGGTATTACATTTCTGTTAATTCCTAGTTGACCAGAGATCCCTTGGAGGTCATTGAATCCCCATTTTTCTGTTTGGAGAACTGATATTTTCACCGTAGTCCGTATAGATATCCCCATACAGGCCACTTGTTCATTTCATTTTGCGACCCTGAAACATGCAGCAAATGTGTGACAATGTCCATAAGGATAAATATTGGATTCTATTAGCCACGTTCGTCGAGTCAAATCACTTTAATTTTGTTCCAAATTCGTTGTGTTTTTGTCTATAAAATTTATTTATTCGTTCACAATTTATATACAAAGCACGCTGAGAATATTTTTGAATAAATAAATTGATAAATCTGTCCTGCTAAGCGCTGAGCGCTTAGCGCTGAGGAATCAGATAGGAGAAACCAGTCTGGTAAAGGACATGGCAGAGGTTTTTTTCTGGAAATGTCTTAAGGTTTCTGCTGTATCAAAACCCTGCATATCATTAACTTTGAACTGACAAAAATGTGGAACTTTGCCTACTTCTGTATTGAGGAACTTTAAAAATGCATTTTATAGGTTGAGAAGAAAATGCGCCCTTGATTCTCTCTCTTCTCAAGCATCAAAAGACAAGCCCTATAGCAACATCACCACAATAGGTAACAGATTCTTCACTATCTTTGAATGTATTTCAGATGCAGAATAAAATAAACAGTAGAAATATATTCGCTTTTTAATTTCATTCAAGGCAAAGAACTCAGACTCTCGATTTCAGCATTTTGATTAAAGGAAAAATAATGAAGCAGTAGTCATTATATATTCTCAAATTATTCTCTGTTCACAACAATGTGACATCGCAGCTGCCGGTTCTTTAGATAGTGTTGGCCTTCATCGGTATCAAGTTCTTCCCAAGAAGCTGGGAAATTGAAATTTATCAGTTTGGTGTGTATGGGTCCAAGCATGTGGACTTTTGCAATTAACAAATTGAATTTTTGTCAGTGCTCGGATTTTCTAACGGTATCCCATATTTTCTGATATGGCATCTAGTGTACCGATAACTACAGGGTGATCAAGATATTTTTATTGTTGTTGTTGTTATCTCTTTTATTCATTAAACATGAAACTCAGTCAACTGAACATTTTAAAATGTATCACAAATATAATTGACTGGCACTGAAGGTTGGTACGGGTTGCTGCCAGCATCCTAGGTATCAACCAAGTATCTTCTTAATATGTACGATGTTCTGAGTAGCACAGTTTTTTGCAGTTCTGCTGGCGTTATTCCAGGAAGCTAAAATTTCTTGATGTATTTTGCAAAATTCTTGGACATGGTACCAAGTGCCCCGATCATTGTTACATGTTTCATCCATAATCGCATAGTTTCGATGGCCAGGTCACGATATTTCATGATTTTTTTCCAATTCTTTTTCTTCGGTTCTGGCATCTCCTGGTAAATACTACTACTACTACTACTACTACTACTACTACTACTACTACTACTAATAATAATAATAATAATAATAACAACAACAACAACAACAGCTTAACAGTTCAAGTCCTAACCAAGGACCTAAGAACTGTTAAGGTAGCATATTATTATTATACTTTTATTCATTGAACATGAAACTTAGTCAACTGAGCATTGCTATTACTATTACTATTATTATTACTATTACTATTATTATTATCTTTTATTCATTAAACATGAAACTCAATTAACTGAACATTCAAAAATGTATCACAAGTATCATTGACCAGCACAAATGGTTGATACGGGTTGCTGCCAGCATCCTAGGTATCAACTAAATATTATCTTAAGATGTACCGTATTCTGAGTAGTGCCTTTTTTTTTTTTTTTGCAGTTCTGTTGTTATTGCAGGAAGCTGCTATATTTTGATGTATTTTATAAAATTCTTGGACATGGACAATGGGTATCACTCTTACCTGTTTCATTCGTGTAGTTTCGAGTTTCGATGGCCAGGTCGTTATTATTATTGTTGTTATTATTTTGTTGTTATTTATTTATTTATACCCAACAACAATTTCATTCATATTATTAGTCTGCGCCATCAGCAAACGGGGGGACGCTGCCACCCCCTCAAAGGCCTGGGCAGAAAATGTAACCGATCCAGCCGCTGCTTTTGCCTGTCGGTTGCCCCAGCTGGAGGCCGAGGTTAGCCGTCCTAGAAAGCCCGAAGGCGTATATCCCGCGGACTCGGGAGAGGCGTCAAAGCGGAGAAGCGCAACCCTCCAAGAATCCCGCTCCCTCCCCGGCCGGCGGCTCCTTTTTCCGGGCAGGGAAACCCTTCGGGAGGGGGGGGAAAGGGTTAAGGCGCGCGCGCGCCCGCTCCAGACCCGGACTCTCCCGCAGCCAATGAACGCGTCGCCAGGGACCAGCCCCGCCCCCCCCCCGAAGAAAGCCCGCCCCCGCCCCCGGCTCTGGCGCTCGGCCGCCGGACTGACAGCTGGGCGGGCAGAAAAAGGCGGCCGAGAGCCAGCGGGCCGCAGAGGCACGGGCTGGGTCGGAGTCGGGAGCTGCTCGGCGAGAGGAAGGTCTCGGCCGGTCCGGCGGCGGTTGGGGCTCTTTATGGGAAGGGCGCGCCACAGGCCCGAGGGCGCTGAGGGCGGCAGCTTCCCACCCAAGGCGGACCTCCCGCTTCTGGCCCGGGCCGCCTCAGCCGAACCGCCGGCCCGAGCATGGCCCGGCGTAGCGCTAGCCTGGCCCCGACGCCCTTTTCCATCCAAGCGCTCCTCACCAAGAAGGAGGCGGGCGCCGTGCGAGTGGTCGCCGCCTCTCCGCCGGGCCCTCCGCTCTTCCTGCCGGGTCCCGAGGCCACGTCCGCCTGTTGCTGGCGTCTCTTCGACCCCCAGGCCGCCCCGCTGGGCCCCGCGCTCCAGGCGCCGATCCCCCGCAAGCAACGGCGCTCCGGCCCCGCGTCTGCCCGGCCGCCCCTCGGGGACTGGGACTCGGTCCTGAGCGAGGAGCCCGACGACGAGGACGAGGAGGAGGAGGAGGAGGAACCTGGCCGAGCGCCCGCGGAGGATTCCCCCGGGGCCCGAGAGAGGCTGCCCGGTCAAGGCAGACCCCGATCCCTGCCGCCCCGACTCAGCGCGGAGCAAGGCCGCCCCGCTCAGGCCCCGCCGAGCCAGCCCGCCGGGCCGCCCCCCACAGGTGAGCCGCGTCTCTTCGGAGCGATCGCGGGGGAGCCGGGGGAGCCGGACGAGGCCGGGGGGAGACGGGGCCGGGGCCGAAGGGGGCGGGCGGGGGGGGCTTCCTGCTCACCCGGCAACTCTCCGGAGCGTCGGACTCGGGCTGGGGGGGAGGAGCGGGCGCAGGTTCTCCCTTATCAGAGGGGAGGGAGCCGGTCCCCCTGGGCACCCAGGACCGCCCCGGGGGATCCTCCCGGAGCCAGGCCTGCTGGCCAGCGGAAGCCGCCGCTAGAAAGCCCCCTGGCCAGGGATAGCGGCGCCCCCTTCGGCCAGGGCGGGCAGTCCGGAGCCTCCGCCTTTTCTGCTCCCCGTTCCGGGGCCTGCGGGGCTCCCATCCCCGGGGGTTCCCGTTGCAGCCTTTGCGGGGCCCCGGCGGAAGAAACAGCTGCGAAGCCCTGCTGGCCCCCGAGCCGCCTGGTTGCTTCCCGTTGCCCGCCTTTCCCTTCTAATCCGGAAAGGGCGGCCGGGAAACGGCTCGTGGGAGCGGAGGGCAGCTGCCCCCCCAGGCCTGAGAAGCGGCCGACTAGGGTGCAACTAGGCTGGGGGGGGGGGGGCGGGGAGGAGGCCGGATCTCTTCACCCGCTCCAGGCACGCGGCCAGTTGCACCCTCGCCGCCGCTCTCGTGGGACCCTCCGGTTCCGAAATCGGGCTGGCTGCCGTGACTGCGGCGGCCCCGGAGACTCCACCTCCGTCGCCCGGGTGGTTCGAGCCGTCTTTCGGTGGAGGAGAGAGGCCTGATCTCGCTGAGCCCGGGAAAGACGAGCCTCAAGCCTAACGGGTGATATTTCTCCTGCGGGAAACGGGTCGCGCAAGGCCCGAGTTCCCGGAGGCCAAAGGCGGGCTCCGTCTCTTCCCAGGCGGGCTCCGTTTCCTCCGCTTCTCGCCCAGCCGCCGGGCCTCGCGGGGCAAAGGCAGCGGAGGGGCTTGTCCTCCTCCAGACCGGCGACCTATTTGCGCTTTCCAGCCCAGGAAAGCGCCACACATCTCGGGGCGGCTTCAGTAACCCGCCGGGCCCGAAGCTCCCGAGAATCCCGGGTTGCGGGAGATGGGAAGCCGGAGGGGGCCGATTGCTGGATGGGTCTCCCGGGCAGTTGTGCCGCTTGGGCTGGGCCTGCCGGCGGAGCGGAGACTTTCCGCGGGGCTGGAGGAAGAGAAGAGCTCTCGTTTCTGCCCGCCGCCCCGTTTCGAGAACCTGACAGGGGAAGGAAGGATCCGCCGCCAGGGAAGCCCCGCGGGGACGATGAGCGGCGCCAAAGAGGCCCAGAAGCGAAGGCTTCCCACGGAGAAGTTTTCTGCCACTGCCCGGAGACCAGCACCCGAAGTTAAGCGGTGTCTCTTCTCACGTTTGTTGGCCTTTCCCGGCACACCAGAAGGCCGGACCTTTGGCCCAAGCCCGCTTGGCTCTGCCTGTCGAAAGAAACCAAGCCAAGGCGAGACCGGGGTTCGCTGGGGGGAGTGACGCGCCCTGCCAGTTCCGTGCAAACGAACCTGAGGCCAGGATACTTAGAAGTGCCGGGATCTCATTTGAAATCCGTTGGATTTAACGAACTGCGGCTTATTGGAAAATGTCGGGACACACTGGAGCTTTGTGGCTCCCCTAACAGAATTCGCCCCTGCAGCGTTTGGGAAGAGAGTTTGGCTGCTGGGAAATTAAGAAACGGCAACTTTCACATTGTGACGAAAGCTCTTATTTTCGTTGCTCCTTTTTAGTAGCGCTCCGCTCTCCCCTTCCCCATCTGGACAGGCTGGCGCCCTGATTTGGCAGAGAGATTGTGGCACTCCTTCCTTGATCAAAATTAAGCTTTCATTTTCATGTTCTGCGGGGTGGGAAGTGTTGAAAATCCGTTTGATTTTCGGATCCGAGCTTTCCCTGAGGAGTTATCTCAAGGCATATCCCCACAGCAGTCCGCAAGGCGACTGACAAAAAGGTTGCCCGCACAGGCAGGCCGTTTGAGGAAGAATGAAGGCCGCCTTGAGAGCAGCCGCCAGAAGCCCCTGCGGTCCCGAGCAAAACCTTGGCTGGTTCTAAGGCCGTGATTTTTCCCAATCTCAAAGGCTGCGTCTCCAAGTCTTTCTTGGACCCATTCCCTTTCGGGGCAACTCGTGGGCGCCCTCTCAGCCAAAGTGCAACCTTCTGCCTCCCCCTTTACCCAAAAGGAGAGGAAGCAACACCCCCCCCCCAAAAAAGAGGTTTGAAGGGCTCCGACCTGGCCTTGTGTTTACCCCGAGACAGATAAAATTCCACCCCAGGCAGGTCTCCTTCGCGTTCAGACTCCTTTGTTTTACACGTGTAACTGTTGACCGGTGCTTTTGAAGGGCTTAGAGATGCGGGGGGCTCCGCGGGAGAAGCCCACGAAAAATAGTAAAGGCTCCGAGGGGCCCGGTGGGACGTTCCCTCCGAAAGCCCGAGGACAATGGAGCAGCGACGGCATCAGCGCCTTGCCCGCCTCCACCTCGAAGGAGCCCGGCCTTGAGGGACAGGAGAACCGTAGGCCCAATACTGCTCCAGGACCGGGAGGCCGAGCCGGAGCCCTCCGATTGCAGGAGGCCGAGTCTCTCTCCTCCGAGGGGAGAAACGGAGGTGGAGGGGGGAAGGCGGGGAGGCGGGGCGCGTGGCTGAAGGGGCGCCCCCAAATCCCGACGCCCCCTGACTCTCTCTCTGTCTTCTTTTCCCTCCTCAGGAGGCGGCAGCCACTCTGAAGAGGAGGAAGAGGAGGAGGAGGAGGACGAGGAGGAGGAGGAGGAGGACGAGGAAGCCAAACACGGTGGCCGGGGCTCCAAAGCCCTCTCCGAGGAGGACGAAGCGATGTCGGCGGGCGTCCCGGCTCCGGTGGCCCCTTCCACGGCGTCGCAGAAACCGCGCAAAAAGCGCTCGCGGGCGGCCTTTTCCCACGCGCAGGTCTTCGAGCTGGAGAGGCGCTTCAACCACCAGCGCTACCTCTCGGGGCCCGAGCGCGCCGACCTGGCCGCCTCGCTCAAGCTCACCGAGACGCAGGTGAAGATCTGGTTCCAGAACCGGCGCTACAAGACCAAGCGGCGCCAGCTGGCCGCGGACCTC
Source organism: Pseudonaja textilis (assembly GCF_049901715.1). Lineage (NCBI taxonomy): Eukaryota > Metazoa > Chordata > Lepidosauria > Squamata > Elapidae > Pseudonaja > Pseudonaja textilis. The sequence continues at coordinate 62,418,269 of NC_141995.1, read as the reverse complement.
CTCTCCGCCGCGCCGGCCGCCAAGAAAGTGGCCGTCAAAGTCCTAGTCCGGGACGACCAGAGGCAGTATCACCCGAGCGAAGTGATCCGGCCGCCTTCGCTCCTCTCCTTCCAGCCCTCTTACTACTACCCTTACTACTGCCTGCCGGGTTGGGCCCTGTCCGCCTGTGCCGCCGCCGCCGCCGGGGGCATCAAATGAGGCTCGGCTCCCCGCCGCTCCGGAGCACGAAGGCCGGGAGGGAGGGGAAGGAGCCCCCAAAGGAGGAAGGGAAGGGAAGGGAAGGGCAGCCCCGGGAGCCGGCCTGGTCTTCCGTCCGCTTCTGCTCTCCACCGCCCTCCTGCTCTTGGTCCAAAACTGTCCAAACGCCTCAGGAACCGAGCCCACCTCCCCCGCTGCCCGGTTTCTCGGAACAACTTGAGGGGTTTTTTGTGTGTGTGTTTTTCCGGGCCGTCGTCCTGCTCCAGCGCCCGGGAGGCAATCGGACAAGCGCGCTCCCTCTGATCCAACAGGCCAGCCTTCCCTCCGCCCGTCCGTCCCCTCGAACGCGGCTACATAGGACGGTCTCCGCTCCCCCCGTAACTTCTTGGCCTGTGATCTGACTCTCTGGTGGATTATGCGGCGCCGTTTGGGAAACCATATGATTCTAGCACTTTTGGGTTGTATTAAAATCGTTGTGATTATAATAATTATTTTTATATTTAGTATGAATTGAATACTGGGGCCTTTGAAGAGAAAAAGAAACAGTTCTTGGTGGCCATGTTGAAGCGATCTGGCGCCCTTCCCCCCCCACCCCCCCCTTCTCCCATTTCGCAGAAAATGCCCTCCTTTTTCCGGAGATGGAGAGTTGCAAACGACAACGACAATTTACTTCCATTGAATTGTGAACGTTTGTGAGCTCATCCCTTCCTTGTACACCCCCTCTTAATTTATAAAAATCACTTTAACTTTTGGCAATAGCTTTTGATGCTTAATTCTAAAACTCTGCTTGGTTTTAACTCTCCTGGGCTGTTTGGAGAAACAGGAAGAGTTTGGTCTCCGCCAGAAAAAGTCCCCTTTGGGACCACTTTATCCCTCGCTGGCCACCTCACTCTTATGGGGGTTACTTCTCTTGGATTTGGTGACTACCGGGCATTTGGGTCGCTATCCAAACATCAAGGGGTCTTTGTTCTGAAAACAAATGGGCTGATTATAGGGCAGGCCCAAACTTCCTTCAGTTTCCCTGGCTGTTGACTGTGATCCAAAGGTTGTGTCTGCCCAGAGAGGCTTGAATTTAAATCTGAACCCGGTAATTGGATTGTTGTCCCAATTTAAGGAGGTCTCATAGTTAAAAGTCTTCAACAACCACCCTTTCTCTCTGCAGCTTCCTTTTCCAGCCAAAGGTTTATTCTCCTTCGTACTGACATTTATTGTAACAAAATCAAAATAACGGGGGTGTTTTGATTTCTGATGAAATAAGTAGGCAAGAGGGAGGCGAGCAGCAGTTTGGCACTTGGTGGAGGAATGGTGATTCTTCTGAAGAAAAGAGATTTAATAAGAGAAGTTTAGACATTCACAAATCCAGGAAAAAAATAAGAAATAATGAATGGAGAATGAGTGCAGGCAACATCCTTAGGTAGTCTGGGAACCTCTTGGTAGGCGGCAAGTGAAAACGGTGGATTTAACAGCCTCTCTGTCCACAAATTGGGGTGTGTTATAGGCCCCACTGTATCAAAAGTGGGAGCGGAAGGCAAAATGGCAGACTAAGCCATGTGGGAGGATATAGCGCCCGTGGGAATAGTATGAAACCCGGCGTGTCCTTCGATTTTCCTTCTAGGAAGCTTCTGGCACACCTGCTTCAGCTGCCTGGGAAGGCTTTGAAGAGCTTGGTGCTCAAGGGGTTGAGGATTTTTATCCCTTCGGTCACCAGCACCACCAGGCTAAACTTGGCTCCAGTGCTTGTATAACTTTCCTTGGACTTAAGAGTAGGAGGGAAATGTCTACGGCCTGCAAGAGTAGCCCGGGAATTCTGTTTTTGAGCACCGCCAAATCCCAATCAATGAGCCTGGAGGCAGGAAGCGAATCAGGCAAACAAGGCTAGATTTGTACAAGATGCTGAACTGAGTCGGGCCGAAGGAACTGATGTCCTGTTGCCCTTCCAGGCGGATCATCTGAGGGTCTAGCCAAAATGGGGCTTGGATGTATTGGGTTCCTCTGTGCACTTCCAAATTTTAGGATCCTCTGAAGGGAGCCAGCAAAGGCGTTGGAGAGCTCTTGCTGTGCCCAGGTATTATCATCACAACCCTGACAGCTGAAGGCTGGAATGGGGAGGAAAGCACCTACTTCCTTCTCTTGGTGCAAATTTCGGAAGTTTCGGAAACCCTTTTGCCTGGGGAGCCAGCTGTTCGTCTTCCTCCCATTTGTAGATTTCATTTTTCGATTAATTGTTCTTTCCATCCTCACTCTCAGGAAGACTGTAACATTTCAGGCAGCCAGCATGGGAATTCTTTAACCCCAAACAATGCATTCCAGCTGTAACCATCCCAAGGGATCAAATTAGTTTCAAATGCATTAACAAATTTGTAATGGGCAGCCTGGCAGTGTTGGGAGAAGCCATTTTCCTGACCATTTTCCTCTTGAACTAGGGGCAAAATACCAGCTCCCCCTTCCCCCCCGCTGGATCTTCCTCATCCCCTTTCCCCCTTTCCTCCTTTCTTCAATTCCTTCATTAATGGCCTATAAATTGTTGGTAGCAGAAACTTGTGCAGTTTAGAATGTTAATTGGAGCAGATTTTCTAAAATTCACGTGTTAGCAAATAGCAGCAACATTCTTTGTGCAGATGTTCGTTCTATCAAGTAAATTTTCCATTTGCCTCGGAGTAAACTCCCTAGGATCCCGTTATCCTCTAAATGCACAGCAGAAACTCATCCACAAGGGTTTTTGGTTAAGAAAAGGGAATCTTTTTAATTGCCTTTGATTTCAAAGTAAATAAATCCCTATGGGGAAAAAACAATAAAAAAAATAGTAAAATAAATAATTTCAAAATAAGAAAAGACTCACATATCACTTTTCTTTGTTATACTTCCTTCCCGTATCCTGAAAAGGCAGCAATAAGAGGTGTCCTGAAATGTACAATTCTCGAAGCCCTGAGTAGGGCAGCTAAGGGGCAAAGCAGCAGGTCTCCTCCAGTGTAAGGTTCCTTCTCATTCCTGCTTCAAAATAGGCTGGCCTTTTTCAAAAGCTGCTTTCGGCTCCTTGATCCTGGGATTTGGAGCTTGGTTGGGCAAGACTGGCCTTGCCGTGAGTTTGCAGGAAAGCACTCAGTGCCGGATGCTAGGAATAAAGTCCCCTCAAAGCCAGAGGGGGTGCACGGGAGATTTGGGGAGTTTTGGGAACTGAAAGGAATCCTAGAAACAAACCGCTTTGTAGCATCATCTCTGAAATTACCCCCTTTCCCCTCCTAGATTTTTCAATGTCCA